>NC_138557.1:9596212-9655735 GCF_964273705.1 Natrix helvetica
CTCTTGCACAGATAGACGAGTTGAATTTTCCACAATCAAACATAAGGACAGATATTTATAAAAACATGAAGACTATTTACAAGATCCTGCTTTTTTAATGCCTAGAAGTCCTTTTGTTTATTTTTTTGTTCATTGTAAATATACTGCTTAGTGACAGAGTTGCCAGTCCTAATGAGGGACATTAAGTGAGGACTACAAGTAAAACCACAACTGGAGAGGTTTTATTTATTTATTTGTTCATTTATTGTTTATACTATCGTTTGGTATGACATCCCAGTTTTCCATGCAATTCAAGCTAATTTTTAATTAATTTTCAATATTTTAATGTTTATAGTTTTGATAACATTTTAAATATTAAATTCATTATGCAAACATATTGAAACAAATAATATATTATCATTTAATATTTTATCAAATTTTAATCTATATTTCAGTTAACATACTTAATAATACTGTATCACTACTCCAATCCTCTAATCCAGGGGTGTCCAAACTTGGGAATTTTAAGACTTGTGGACTTCAACTCCTAGAATTCCCCAGCCAGCCATGCTGGCTGGGGAATTCTGGGAGTTGAAGTCCACAAGTCTTAAAGTTCCCAAGTTTGGACACCCCTGCTCTAATCTGTATAATTCTACTTTGAATACACATGTTTACATGAAAATATATTCATACGTCCTAATTTCACCCTCAATGACCCATGGAAAGACAAAACCTGTTACCCAGAAGTTAGTTCACTAGCCAATAAAACAGCCATTCAAAAATGTACAGATAAGCAGATATAATCCAAGGATTATGTGAAATCATAGTTGCCCCTGGCAAATGCAGTATAAAGAAACTGGAGGAGGATGTCACTGTGGCTGTTCCATGAACTGGTTTCGATTTGCAGTTGAAAAATGATACAGATGCTAGTTTCACAGGAATTGCTAGGACTAAATCTTTGCATCCATTCCCCAAGGCAACTTGAAGAATAACTGTGCCACGAAGAGTGGGAGAGAAATTTAGCATATCGTTTAGGAGGTGGCCGGGACGGCAGGACTTTGCAGTTTTGCAGGCATGAAAATGTCATCAATTTCCCAGATGGAGAAGAACAACCTGTGCTGAACACACAGATTGCATCAGTCTTCCCTCTCTTATTTTTTCCATTTCTTTTTAATGCTGAGGCACAGTTGGAATCGTAAGGCTGCAAAACTTTAGTAAAATGGCTGAAATTCGAGAGAGAGAGAGAGAGAGAGAGAGAGAGAGAGAGAGAGAGAGAGAGAGAGAGAGAGAGAGAGCTACTTAACACGAAATCAGACTTTTGAAATGTTTGAGACACTGTGATTCTCTGAGATTCCAAAGAGGAAAATAGTAAAGCAGCTGATAGAAAAACAATGGGGCAGCCATGAACTTAATTGGGTTTTGAGTAGCACTATTATCGAAGGGAGCCCGCTTGGTGTAGTGGTTAAGCATACGTGTAGTGGTGTAGTGGCTCAGTGGCTAAGACGCTGAGCTTGTCGATCAGAAAGTCAGCAGTTTGGCAGTTTGTATCCCTAGCGCCCCGTAACGGAGGGAGCTCCCGTGACTTGTCCCAGCTTCTGCCAACCTAGCAGTTCGAAAGCATGTAAAAATGCAAGTAGAAAAATAGGAGCCACCTTTGGTGGGAAGGTAACAGCGCTCCGTGCGCTTTCAGCATTTAGTCATGCCGGCCACATGTCCATGGAGACGTCTTCGGACAGCGCTGGCTCTTGGGCTTTGAAACGGAGATGAGCACCGCCTCCTAGAGTCAGGAACGACTAGCACATATGCGCGAGGGGGACCTTTACCTTTAAACATACAGAATGTAGAATAACAGAGTTGGAAGGGACCTTGAATGTCTTCTAATCCAATCTCCTGCTCAAGCAGGAGATCCTATACCATCCCGGAAGAGATGACTGTCCAATCTCTTCTTAAAAACCTCCAGTGATGCAGCACCCATAACTTTTGGAGGCAAACTATTCCACTGATTTAAACGTACTCACTGTCAGGAAATTTCTACTTATTGGATTAGAAACTAAGTTTGAGTTCTATAAGTAATCCTTGACTTAACAACTGTAATGGAATCTATAACTGTCAATAAATCATGATGGTCTTAGATTGAGGCACCCATGTAACTGATCTTATGTTGTGATTTTTATTTGTGACAATCGTAGAGTGAGTCCATTTATTCCACTTGAAACCACCAATCGTGATTGTCAATCATCATATGACTATGGAGTGATGCAACTTCTGAAAATATTAACCCCTTGCCTGTTCTTGTTCCTGCAATCAGCAGAGGTGAAGATTGACTCCATTGACTGTAACAACAAAGATGGCCACAAGATGGTAGCAGTTTTCTGTATCTCTTTACTGCCATCTAATGGTACACTGATATTTTGCAGTAATCCTATTCTTGAGCTTTTTTCCTCAACTGCTGCGTAGTACTCCTGAAAAAGATGAGATTTTCAATCTTGTTCGCATGCCTATTTTCAGCTTCTGAGCCGTTATCTCATTTGCAAAAGCTCCTGGTATAAATTTAAAGCATTTTTATAACGATTCTCTCCAAATTGCACGTTGCAGAACTTCAAGTGGATCCATTGAAAATCCAAGCAAGAGAGTCATGGTGCTAAGAATAGGATTCAGAAAAAGCATCCAAGAGGATCAAAGAGGATGATTCTGGTTTGGCAATTAAAGACGATTTTGTAATGAAAAAGGATTATATTTTTTTTATAAACCCTGATGCCTAAGTAGTCCGATCTTTAAAAGCCTGGAGGAACATGCCATTAAAGAGAACATCCCACAATTGTTCTGGAAACTGGTTTAAATTAAGCATCAGATAAAACATCTTTTATTGGCAAGAGTTTCAAATATAGTCTGGAAATAAGACTATCTGGCTATTTTTAACAAAGCCATATCAGGTCCAACCCCTCAAATTGTACAATTTTGGACTGCAGAATCATGGTTCTCTTCCTTACTTCCTACAACACATAATCCATAATATGATTTGTTTATTCTTGGCAATGTGTAGATTCAGCCACTATGAATTAGAATCCATCATTCGTGGCAGAATAGAATAGAACAGAATGGAACAGAATTCTTTATTGGCTGTGTGAGTGGACAGATAAGGAATTTGTCTTTGGTGCAGATGCTCTCAGTGTACATAAAAAGACAAGATACATTCGTCACGAATCATAAGGTACAACACTTAATGATAGTCATTGGGTACAAATAAGCAGTCAAATCATATTAGGAAACAATCAATAGAAATCATAAGGATACAAGCAACAAAGTTATAGTCATACAGTCATAAGCGGGAGGAGATGGGTGATAGGGACGATGAGAAGATTAATAGTAATAGTAATGGAGACTTAGTTCTATTCTATTCTGTGTTAAATCTTGGAAATATTCCACAATGATAGTAGGAAGTTATGGTTAGTGAAGTCATGGAACTGGACAGAGATGGCAAAATTAACAGCTCGCATTAGAGAAAAGATATTAGTGAACTTCAACAGTAACTGGAAACATTTGGTGGACATTTTGCGAGAAATAGGAAAAAAAACCAACCCAAATTATGACATGTGGATTTGATTATGGGTAAAACAACTACTGATTGTTGGGAAAGTTGTTTCTATGATGCAGCCCTAAATTAAGAGTTGGATTTAAGTTTTATTTCTATCCTTTGTAACAGAAGTTGGAAGTAACTTTCTTTTTATGCTCACAGTTTTTTTATATAGTTTTTGTTTTCAGCACTCCTATGCTCTATCTTTCTCTTTATTCATTCTCTTTATTCTTCTTTTTGGCTATTTATGTTTGTTAGTTTTTTTATGTTCTATAAAAATTAATAAAGTTATTTTTTATATAAAAGACACCCATCTTCCAATGTATCTGTGACTGTTCTCAGCTAGATGGCAGCACCCAGCTAATCTTGGCTGCTCTCAAAAGTCTAAGAAGAGTTGGGTTGGTTAGGAGGCTTTCAAGGAACTTCAGGGCTGTAGACTACATTTGTTCTTTTTGTGTCTTCTGATCAATGTTGAGTCTTGAACAAGCCCCTGTAATATTTTTGGGCTAGCTTTTGGAAGTGATTAAACAATTCCTTCTTCCTTCTTGGCTGGCTAGGGAATTCTGGAATTTGAAGTTCCCAATCTTAAAGTTACCAAGATTGAGAAACACTGCTCTAGACCAAACTGGACAATACAATACAATACAATACAATACAATAGTAGAGTTGGAAGGGACCTTGGAGGTCTTCTAGTCCAACCCTCTGCCTAGGCAGGAAACCCTATACCGTTCCAGACAAATGGCTATCCAACATCTTCTTAAAGACTTCCAGTGTTGGGGCATTCACAACTTCTGGAGGCAACTTCTGTTCCACTGATTAATTGTTCTAACTGTCAGGAAGTTTCTCCTCAGTTCTAAGTTGCTTCTCTCCTTGATTAGTTTCCACCCATTGCTTCTTGTTCTGTCCTCAGGTGCCTTGGAGAATAGCTTGACTCCCTCTTCTTTGTGGCAACCCCTGAGATATTGGAACACTGCTATCATGTCTCCCCTAGTCCTTCTTTCTCTTAAGCTAAACATACCTAGTTCCTGCAACCGTTCTTCATATGTTTTAGTCTCCAGTCCCCTAATCCTCTTTGTTGCTCTTCTCTGCACTCTTTCTAGAGTCTCCACATCTTTTTTACATCGTGGCGACCAGAACTGAATGCAGGATTCCAAGTGTGGCCTCACCAAGGCCTTATAAAGTGGTATTAACACTTCACGTGATCTTGATTCTAATGATGAGGATGAGGATAGAGAATGAGGAGGAGGAGGGGGAGGAGGGGGAGGAGGGGGAGGAGATGTCTAGGAAGTTAGCACCCTTCTCCTCGAAAAATGAAATATTCTAGGAAATATTAAAAAGGCAGAATATTATATTTCCCTGGATGAGAGATGGAGAAACATGTTTTCCGTGACCCTATAAAACAGCCCCCCCCAACAGCTCTTAAAACCTCCCCATTTCTCCTAAACCAATGTGGCTTTTTTTTTTTTTTGAGCTCTGCTTTGTGTTTTGCAAGGAAGGCAGCAGTGATAAGAATGGAGCCAGTCAAGAAGAAAGAACACCTGCAATAACCTTGCTGGGGGCACCTGCTGTTTGCAAATTTGCTGGAGTTGGGCAGAAAAGGATCCAGACTATGCTGATTTATAGAATATAGAATAACAGAGTTGGAAGGGACCTTGGAGGTCTTCTAGCTAGGAAACCCTACACCACTTCAGACCAGAGGTGGGTTGCTACTGGTTAACACTGGTTCGAGTGAACCGGTAGTGAAACTTGTGACTGGGTTGGCAAACCGGTACGGACGACAGGCTGGCCACGCCCCCAAACCGGTTCCTGGGTCACCCATGCTGTTGCTGGCATGTTTTTTAGTCCTTTTATAATTTATAGGCAACTGTGCACATATGCACTGGCAGTACCGCCATCAGCAATCCACCCCTGCTTTAGACAAATAGTTATCCAATCCCTTCTTTAAAACCTCCAGTGTTGAAGCGTCCACAACTTCTGGAGGCAAGCTGTTCCACTGGTTAATTGTTCTCACCATCTCACTATCCTTAGTTCTAGGTTGCTTCTCTCCTTGATTAGTTTCCACCCGTTGCTTCTTGTCCTGCCCTCAGGTGCTTTGGAGAATAGCTTGACTCCCTCAATTTTTAACGATTACTTTTTCTAGATTTACAATTTGCCCTAAGTGATAAAGAGGTTGGTTTAGAGTCTTAGCATGCTGTATGGCACCAAATTTCCCAGTCTTCTATTTTAAAAACAAAAGTTTGGTTAAAATATCTAAATAATACCATCAAACAAGGTTTGGTCCTTCCTTCCTTCTTCCCTCCCTCCCTCCTCAGCTTTTTCCTCCCTCCCTCCCTTTTCAGCTCTTTCTTTCTTTTCTCCCTCTTCAGCTCCTTCCTTCCTTCCTTCCCTCCCACCTCCCTTCCTCTTCAGCTCTTTCCTCCCTCCCTTCCTCCCTCTTCAGCTCTTTCTTTCCTCCCTCCCTTCCTCCTCAGCTCTTTCCTTCCTCCCTCCCTCTCTCCTCAGCTCTTTCTTTCCTCCCTCCCTCCCTCTTCAGCTTTCTTTCCTCCGTCACTTCCTCCCTTCTCAGCTCTTTTCTTCCTTCCTTCCTTTCTCCCTCCCCCCTCCCCCCTCTCTTTCTCCCTTTCCATTTATACCTCACTCAACCTCCAAAATGCTGGCTTTAAATTTTCCCCATAATTCAGAGTTCCCAAGACTACCCAGTAACTTTCTTGTGGGAACTGGTTCCAAATTTCAGGAGGAAACCCCACCCCCACCCCATCCCATTATTCTATTCCGAGAGTTAGGTAGGTTTTTTTCTTCCATTTTTCTGCTGGGCAATCTCCCGAGGCTTTCAATATCCTTGGAAAACATTGAGGTCCTAAAAGGCCTTGTGCTAATGGGAACATCCGAGAGGTGGGGAGGGGGGGGAGAGAAGGAGAAAATGGTCTAAGTAGCTCAGGAAGAGACCGGGGCCAAAGACATTCTGTTGTCCTTGAAGGACACTCCTTTCATCTTTGAAAGGAAACCTGAGAACTGAACCTTCCTGACTGGACAGTCCAAGAATTTCGTGTCTCCAGGCTACATCTCATTAAATCTATAAGGTAGATCAGTAAGAGCATTCCTGTTTTGCAGACAAAATCAGGAGGAAAGAGATGGAAGGCAATCCATGCAAACCACCATGATGTAATCCAGGGGTGAAATTAAGCAGGTTCTGACAGGTTCTGGAGAACTGGTAGCGGAAATTTTGAGTAGTTCAGAGAACTGACAAATGCCACCTCTGGCTGGCCCCTGAGTGGGGAGGGAATGGAGATTTTGCAGTATCCTTCCTCTGGAGTGCGGTGGGAATGGATGCTAGGTTGGCAGAAGCTGGGACAAGTAACGGGAGCTCACTCAGTTATGGAGTGCTAGGGATTCGAACCGCCGAAGTGCCAACCTTTCTGATCGACAAGCTCAGCATCTTAGCCCCTGAGCTCTTGCGTCCCTTGGCTTCATAGATATCATTAAATTCCAGCATCATTGATTTACTTTGGTTTGCTGGTCCTGATATTGACTTGGCACAACAAGCCCAGTTGTCACTTATTCAACAAGCCATGATTAAAACGAATCCCAGTTTAGGGTAATCATCAGTGGTGACATTCAAATTTTTTTACTACTGGTTCTGTGGGTGTGGCCTGGTGGGTGTGGCTTGGTGGGTATTGCAGGGAAAGGATACTGCAAAATCTCCATTTCCTCCCCACTCTGGGCCCAGCCAGAGGCGATATTTGCCGGTTCTCTGAACTACTCAAAATTTCTGCTACCGGTTCTCCAGAACCTGTCAGAGCCTGCTGGATTTTACCTCTGATTTTAGGCTTATATACCGCCCCATAGCACTTTATAGCACTCTCCGATTGTATACAATGTCAGCATTATTTGTATATTGCCCCCAAGAATCTGGGTCCTCATTTTACCCACCTCAGAAGGATGGAAGGCTGAGTCAACCTTGAGTCCCATCAAGATCGAACTCCAGGCTGTGGCAGAGTTTGCCTGCAATACTCCACTCTAACCACCGTGCCACCAGGGCTCCTAATATTAATGGAGATTGGTCACATTTCATTGACCTGAGACTTCATGCACAGAAAGTTTACCTTACCTGTCCCTGAGTTGACAATGAACTGTAGGAGTCCAGCTGTGTGCAGCAGCTGCCAAAAAACCCAACACAGTTCTAGGCTGCATCAACAGAGGGATAGAATCAAGATCACATGAAGTGTTAATACCATTTTATAAGGCCTTGGTAAGGCCACACTTGGAATACTGCATCCAGTTTTGGTCACCACAAGGTAAAAAAGATGCGGAGACTCTAGAAAGAGTGCAGAGAAGAGCAACAAAGAGGATTAGGGGACTGGAGGCTAAAACATATGAAGAACGGTTGCAGGAACTGGGTAGGTCTAGTTTAATGAAAATAAGGACTAGGGGAGACATGATAGCAGTCTTCCAATATCTCTGGGGCTGCTACAAAGAAGAGGGAGTCAACCTATTCTCTAAAGCACCTGAGGGCAGAACAAGAAGCAATGGGTGGAAACTAATCAAGGAAAGAAGCAACTTAGAACAATTAATCAGTGGAACAGCTTGCCCCCAGAAGTAGTGAATGCCCCAACACTGGAAGTCTTTAAGAAGATGTTGGATAGCCGTTTGTCCAAAATGGTATAGGGTTTCCTGCCTAGGCACAGGGTTGGACTAGAAGACCTCCAAGGTCCCTTCCAACTCTGCTATTGTATTATTGTATAGTCCCAGATACATATCCAGGTTTTCCTGGAGCGTTGGAAACTAAAGCCAAAAAGGAAGGTGTAACTCCAAGAGCTGAAATTAAAGTCAAAATGGATGAGACATCTCAAGCACGATGAATGGGGGCGGGGGGCGGGGGGGGGAAATCAGAAATTTAGTTTGAAAGATCAGTGTAGAACCTGTCAGAACCTGCTGGATTTCACCCCTGATAATCATGTATTAGCTCTGTGCTTGGATCTGCCCCTTCTTCAATCCCTTCTCCGGCTTTCCGATGTAGCCACGGCCTCTCCACGCAGCTGTCCCGAGCCGAAGATGCCCAGCGCTCCTGGGTACAGCCACTGAAAGCCTCCTGGCCCTCGAAATTAAGGCGCAATTGATTTTCCCCATTAGCCAGCCCAGGTCTGGCTTGGATGGTGCGGAGAAAAACGAAAGGCCTGCTGAATAATTCAGGAGATGAGATGACAAAGTCCTTCCTTGCTCTCCACAGGCACCGCAACGCAAGGGCATCACAACAGCTGCCACGCCCTCTACCCAAGTTACAGGTAAAGAAAAGGAACCCAGCAGAGGGACGAAGTTCCTGCTTCTTGCTTGCATTTATCTCCCACCTCCCACCGCAAGGAACCCACAGGAGATACACCAGAGGTGGGTTCCCACTGGTTCAGCCGGGTAGGTAGTAACCCCAAACCACTTCTATCGGCGGTTGCGCCATCTTGATTTCCGGTTCTGCCCATGTGCAGAACAATCTTCATTGCAGAAATTTAATTCCCCACCCCCCTTTTCTAACGTTGTGCGCAAGCACAGGCCTTTTTAGGTGCAAATGGGCACGCGGGCAGAGCACACGTTTGGCGTGCAAAACTTTTTCCACCCGAACCGGCAGTAATGCAACTCATCTTTGATATACACATGGAGTCTTCACCTCCCCCCCCCTTTTTTCCCCTTTTCCACAGTCATCTACTAGGATAAGTGTTTGTGATTGTTGTCCAGTTGCAATGTTGTGTCTTCCCAACTCCACGGACCATGGCATGCCAGCCTCTCTCTCCCCTTCCCTTGCTCCCATCCTCCATTGGTTGCTGGCGTTTGTTCAAGTTATAATTTATTTTATTTTAATCCAAACATCTTCCATTAAACAGTGTGTCCCCCGGGTACATATATTTTGTGCAAATATTTTATACAATAGCAATTACAGATTACAGCCGTATTAACTGTTTTATCTATTCTTAATGCTAATACTAATATAGACCATACCTAATACTATAACAGTCCTCTTCTTCACTTATTTAACTTGGTTAAAACGTTTTCTCTATTTCACTCGTCTGCTTTTTTCCCACTTTTCACATTTATTCTCTAACCATTGATAAAATAATTCCCCTATACTGCAATACTCAGATTGTTTCTTCTCTTTAATTTCAAGTCTTCACCTATTCATTTCTGCACATTCTGATATTTTCCGAATCTCGTTCTCATCCATAGGGATATTGTCATTTTTCCCAATTTTGTGCAAATGCAATCCTAGCAGAGGTGGGTTCCTACCGGTTTGGACCATTTCAGGCGAACCGGTAGTGGTTTGGCAGGCCTGGGTCGCTGGCATTGGCAGCGACCCAGGCCTGCCACGCCCCCGAACCAGTTCTCCTATGGCGCCACCATCTTGATTTTCGGCTCTGCGCATCCGCAGAACAACTTTCTTTGCAGAAATGTCATACCCCCACCCCCATTTTTTAACGTTTTGCACATGTGCAGGTACCAAAACTGAATGCCGTATTCCAAGTGTGGCCTTACCAAGGCCTTATAAAGTGGTATTAACAATTAACACCACAATTTGGAAGCACCAATTCTTCGGCACTCTGCCTTCCTTGTGGTCCAACTCTCACAGCCCTGCCCTACTCCTGGGGAAACCACAGCTTTGACTATCTATGGAGAGTCTCAGTCATCTGGATCACGGTTGTCCCAAAAATTCTTTTATTCAAGAGGCAACTGGACTTTCTGTTTTTTCTTTGAAGACGTTTCGCTTCTCATCCAAGAAGCTTCTTCAGCTTCTTGGAGAAGAAGGTTCTTCAGAACTGAAGAAGCTTCTTGGATGAGAAGCAAAACGTCTTCAAAGAAAAACCAGAAAGTCCAGTTGCCTTTAGCAAATGAAGCTTTGACTATATGCATTTTTGCCGGCAAGGCAATGTCTCTGCTTTTTAATATGTTTAGGAAATTAGCACCCACCCCTCTCCTAGAAAAATGAAATATCCTTGATTTCCCCCCAAATTGGAAGAGGAATCAGTGCTTGGTGCTCAATGCAAAAGGACTTTTATGGGCCTTTTTTGAGGGGGCGGTGATGAGAATAAATAAAAACAAATGGATAATTTCTTGATTAAAAAGTATGTTTACAGGAAAAAGAGAATGATGAGATATACAGAAATGTAGATGGGCGAAAATTAACTATGTTAATCTCCAAAGAAGATTCGAAGTCACTTCTTTAAATATCTTTTTCTTCTTCTCTTTCCCCCTCGTTTTCTCTTTCTCCCTCCCCTTCTCTTTGCTCACTTCTCTTCTACTCGTCTCTTCTCTTCTTTTTACTCTTTTTGCTTTTACTTTTATTGCCGCTGTGAACTTTGTCAAAGTTTTACACAAGTGTGTGTGCATGCATGCACGCACGCACACACACACACTCCTCAATGTTCAGGGAGCACCTGCTTTTAGGCACCTACGTTTCCAAATTCAATCCAAAGCTCTCCAGTTCATTGATTGGAGGCCAGGATAATGGCGGTTGCGTCGATCCACTTTCTGCAATTTCCATCTCTTTCTGCAAGATATATTATTAAACTCGCCTTTTGGCTCCTGCGGCATATCAATACCCCAGGGCTTGGCACTGACTGGCATTACAGGGAATGTATTATAGGCACGGAGTTCCTTTTTGACAAAGAGCTGGCCTCACAGGCAACCACCTCACTGGGACTTTGTAAAAGCCCATCAAAAGCCAAACAGACATTTCTCAGAAGACGCTCGGCTTTGTTGCAAGATGACGAGGCTCCCGAAGGCCATCTGAAGAATTGTTTTCCTCTGGTTGTTCGACGTTGGCAACCATTTCCTCTCAATGATGCCCCTCTCCTGATCAATCTGGGCCAGGACAGAGAGACAGAAGAACGACGAGTTGAAGAGTTAAAGTCCACACATCTTTAAGGAGCCAAGGTTGAGAAACACGGGTCTAAGCACTGTCCCCAATAGTTGAGGGGTGTGTGTCAGGAGTGGGTGGCTGCCGGGATTACTGCCGGTTCGGCACGCAAAACAGTTTGCTCGGCGCACATGCATATTTGCAACTAAAAAGGCCTGTGCATGCACAAAACGTTAGAAAAGGGGGGAAAATACATTTCTGCAGTGAAAATTGTTCTGCGCATGCACAGAACCGAAAATTGAGAGGGCGCTGCTGTAGGAGAACCGATTTTGGGGGGTGGGGGCAGAGAACCAGTTGCTAAACTTTTTCAATCCCACCCGTGACTGTAAATTATTATTACCTTTCCCCATAACACACTATTGTGCACTCCCATCAACTTTATGATGACCGAATGTTGACTCCGATTCATGCAGGGGGCTGAGGCCATTGCCAGTTTGCCACAAGTTGCTCAATCATAAGCAGCCCAGCCTCATGGGCAGGCCATGTTGCAAGGATTGCCAGACCACCGCATCCCCAAACAGCTCCTCTACGGTGAGCTGTCTCAAGGGAAGCGATATAAAGACACATTGAAAGCCTCCTTCAACTCCCTGGATATCCGACCCCACCTCCTGGGGGAAACCCTCGCGCAAGATCGATTAGACATGGCGCATGCTGACCCACCAAGGCTGCCATCTGAGGACGGAAGGACAACTAGAGCACAAGAGAAGCGAGCACTCCGCAATGCCAGAGATGCCAATGCTGCAGCAACCCTGCCCACACATGTCTGCCCGACAGGTGGCAGGCCTTACCAGGCACCTCGTGGACAGCCCTACAACCTGTTCGATGTCAAGGTCCTCTTCGAACACACTGGACAAACATCATCAATTATTCTACTGTAAATTATTGTTACCTTTCCCCATAAGACGCTATTGTATGCTCCCATGAACCTTAGGATGACTAAATGTTGACTGATTCATGCGAGGAGCTAAGGCCATGGCCTGTTTGCTACAAGATGCTGAATCATAAGCAGCTCAACCTCTTCGAACCAAGTCCAGCATGTCTTGGGAATCTAGTTGAGTTAAGACACCCCTTTTTATGCCCTGTAACGCAATTTAAGGGGATGTGGTGGCTCAGTGGTTAAGACACTGAGCTTGTCGATCAGAAAGGTCGCCAGTTCGGCGGTTTGAATCCCTAGCGCTGCATAACGGAGTGAGCTCCCCTTGCTTGTCCCAGCTTCTGCCAATCTTGCAGTCCCAAAGCATGTAAAAAGGGCAAGTAGAAATACAGGGACCACCTTTGGTGGGAAAGTAACAGCGCTCCGTGTGCCTTCGGGCGTTGAGTCATGCCGGCCACATGACCACAGAGACGTTTTTGGCCAGTGCTGGCTCTTCGGCTTTGAAATGGAGATGAGCACCGCCCCCTAGAGTCAAGAACAACTAGCACATATGTGCAAGGGGAACCTTTACTTTTATCCCAATTTAGCCAATCCAGTTTTTCAGTTATGTTTATTGTCATATTTCTTCCCTTCCTTCAGGTGAGGCTGCTGTCAAAAACTCCAGAGTATGAATAGCTAAAAAGGGGGAGGCACTCCATTGCTCCAGCCTCCAGAGACTGGTCATCCAGAGACACCCCCCCTTCTCTCTAAGAGAGAGAGAGAGGGAGAGAGGGAGAGAGGGAGAGAGGGAGAGAGGGAGAGAGGGAGAGAGAGAGAGAGAGAGAGAGAGAGAGGCATGAAGGCTGCTGTTCAGTCTTCAAGGCATGTGGACCAGAACTGTGGCAGGGGAAGAGTTAACCCTCCAGCCTCACCGCGTGAAGCTGGAGCTATTAATACCCTGCCTGCTTTATCTGTCAGAGAGAGCTGGCGGCTCGGTCAACCAGACAGCCCTGTGAATCTCGGTCTATTCAGCAGGTCTTGAAGTTTTGATTCCCAGGGCAAAAGAGAGAGAGACTGTAAGCATGGAACGCAGCCTTGGCTGCCCAGGGTAAATCTTTCCCTTCCTTTCTCTTCTGTGTGCATGCATGCACAGGCAGAAACATATTCTCTCTTTCTTTCTCTCTCTCTCTCACACACACACATTCATAGAGGTGCTACCTTCTACCAAGGCATCACTTCTCCTCTTCCTAACCAAGAGGTCCAGAGTGTCGTGCTGGCTGTCTCCACCCAAAGGGAAAAGAAAACTTTCCATAAGGCAAGTTGTCCTGGGATGTCCGGAAGACCAGAGGGCAAACTCTGGCTTGGCTACTGGGCTGAATTGGGATTTTCCCCATCCTCTCCAGCAGAACCAGAGTCAGCAAAGACAAACATCTCCAGCAGATGGTAACCTACTTTTTGGGAAGTGACCAGCAGAGACATGGGAGAAATCTCAGGAAGGCTTGATTTCTCATTCGTCAAGCTTTTTGGCTGAAGATCAAGAACTTCCTTGACTTCTTCTCTGGTTCTGGAGTAAGGTCTCTTTGGAAGCCCATGCCTGGAACCGACAGGCCGTTGCAAGGTTTAATAAGAGGAGAAGACACACAACAGAAGCAGAGGCCTCTTTGTTCGGCTGCAGAGAAGACGTCAACGTGAAACGTTTTCCAAGGAAGAGCACCCTCAAAAACCTGCTAAGCAAGGTCTTCTGAAGGTGGCCCCGGTTTTCAAGGAAAAGCCCTTCCTCAATGGAAGCCGGGACCTGCCAAGGAATTCGCTGATACCCACAAAGCAACCAGCTCTCCAAGTTCCTGATTTCCATCCCCAGCACCGCAACCCCACAACAGGGGGGGAAAACCTTTTGCACCCTGGAAGGAGCAGCGGGAAACTGGAGAAGCGAAGGCGCGAAATGTTTGCTCGCGGAAGCCGGGCCAGAAGGACAGCTGAATGCGGAGGGCCCTTCCCGTCCCTCGCAAAATGCTGACGGCTGTCAGGTGTGGCCTGGCCAGGATCGCCCCTTGCCTTGCTTCCTCGGAGAGATGGATTCCTTCTGCTTCACCTGTTTTCAGAAGGAGGAGCTACAGCCTTTGCAATCCAACAGGTAGGCTCCCCATATTTCTCTACGCGCCCGTAGAAAGCGCGGTGGGCAAATCTGCAAGAGTCGAGGTGTTCTGAATCCAATGTTTGGATAGAAGGTTAGAAATAAGGAAATGCTAAGCCTTGATCCCAGACTCTACCGTGCAGGGAGGGTGGTTGTTATTACACATGATTTGATTTGATTTATTTTGTTGTATTTATTTATTCCTTCCTTCAAGCATGTATTAGATAACATATATTAGTATAAATACGATTTGAATATATGAAATGGATACGAATAAAAGGGAACATTAGGACAGGGACGGTAGGCACGCTGGCGCGCTTATGCACGCCCCCTTTTACAGACCTCTTAGGAACGGGGTGAGGTCCACGGTAGATAGTTTAAGATTAAAGTTTTGGGGGTTTGGGGATGAAACCACAGAGTCAGCTAGAGCACTCCAGGCGTTGACCTCTCTGTTGCTGAAGTCGTATTTTCTGTAGTCGAGTTTGGAGCGGTTTACTTTGAGTTTGTATCTATTGTGTGCTAGTGTGTTGTGGTTGAAGCTGAAGTTAGTCCTTGACAGGTAGTACATTGTAGCAGATACTTTTATGTCCTACGTTTAGTTCAGACCGAAGGCGGCATAGTTCTAAGTTGTTTAAGCCGAAAATTTCAAGTCTGGTGGCATAAGGGATTCTGTTGTGAGCAGAGGAGTGGAGTTGTCTGTACATGCTCAGGGACACTGTTGCCCTTGTTTCTCCCATCCTAGAAAAACAGTCTGATGTTGCAAGCGGGCTCGGTGGCTCATTTCACTGTGGCAAATGGTAGGAGTTAAAAATCTCCCTTAGACCAAATCAGACTATTATTCCACCATATATAAGAAGAGGGAGCCAAACTATTTTCCAAGGCACCTGAGGGTAGAACAAGAAGCAATGGGTGGAAACTAATCAAAGAGAGAAGCAACTTAGAACTAAAGAGAAATTTCCTAACAGTTAGAACAATTAACCAGTGGAACAATTTGCCTCCAGAAGTTGTGAATGCTCCAACACTGGAAGTTTTTAAGAAGATGTTGGATAGCCATTTGTCTGAAGTGGTGTAGGGTTTCCTGCCTAAGCAGGGGTTGGACTAGAAGACCTCCAAGGTCCCTTCCAACTCTGTTATTCTAATTCTAATACCCAGAACTGCCTGCTCTGAAGGGTAGGCTGGGACCCCATTGCACATGGCACACCACGCCCACCGGCTACATTTTTAGCTTAGCAATTTGGGTTGGTCTAGGTTGCAGGCTAAGGGAGATGCAGTGGCTCAGTGGCTAAGATGCTGAGCTTGTCGATCAGAAAGGTCGGCAGTTTGGCGGTTCGAATCCCTAGCGCCGCGTAACGGAGTGAGCTCCCATTACTCCCATCCGAGTCCTTCGGGAGAGGGTGCGGCTAAGAAATAAATATATTATTATTTATTATTATTATTACTTGTCCCAGCTTCTGCCAACCTAGCAGTTTGAAAGCACGTAAAAAATGCAAGTAGAAAAATAGGAACCACCTTTGGTGGGGAGGGAACAGCGTTCCGTGCACCTTCAGCGTTGAGTCATGTCAGCCACATGACCACGGAGATGTCTTTGGACAGCGCTCGCTCTTCGGCTTTGAGACGGAGATGAGCAGCTCCCCCTAGAGTCGGGAATGACTAGTACATGTGTGCGAGGGGAACCTTTATCTTTAGGTTGCAGGCTGTGAATGCAAAACACAAAGTTAGCTGGATAAACCCTGGTTCAGAAGCCTGTTGAAACTTCTCAGAGGCGTAAAGTTGCCATGGTTCTCTCTGCAGAGATTGAAGCGTTGTGCCGGGCCAATTTTCAACCAGAGGCCAGAGATGACGTCACTCCTGACATCCTTTCCCTTACGAGTTTGTGACTCTTCTCAATCACCAACAGAGTCGATGCAACCAGGTTGTCCCTCCAACTCATTCATCTCCTCTTTTTCTCTAGAGCAGCAATGTTTCAGGTGGGAAGCCCCCGAGCATGATGTTGCTTACCTAGTTATGTAGTTATTGTTATCCCCCCCTTTATTATTTTTACAAATAACTCAAGGTGTGCAAACATATCCAGCATGCCTTCCTTCCTCCTCTGATTTTTCCCCAAAGAGAGAATGATTTTTTGTGCTGTCTCTGACTAGTTCTGAGATCAATCTGCTTTATACTAGTTCAGGGGCCGGCAACCTGTGGCTCTGGAGCCACATGTGGCTCTTTCATCCCTCTGCTGCGGCTCCCTGCCACCGGTCGGCACCACAATCTTAAGAGGAGCTTCCGGTTGGGAGGGGGGAACACATGGCGCGCCAGGAGGAGGCTCTATGGTGGGGAAAGCGGACTTCCGGTCAGCTCCATAATTGAAGGGGGGGGGGATGGGATTCCGGTTAGGACCTTTGAGGCTCTTTGAGTGCTTAAGGTTGCCAACCCAGTCAGGCTAAGCTAGTTTGACTTATCCGTAGTTTGTTGAATAACACCAGGGGTTTTCAATTCAATTGTATAGCATGCAAAGGATGTGTTTTTTGTGTTTTATTATTATAGTTGTAATGTATACTGCAGATGGCATTTCATTTTGTTGTACGAGGTGTAACGACAATAAAGTAAACGAAACTAAAAAGGTCGTCCTTCGTCTCTGCGCCTTTGCACCTGACCGGAACTGAATGGGTGGAACTGCCAGCATGGCAGTGGGAGATTGGATCACGGGATGGACTTGTAGGTGTGGGGGGCAAGATCTTGAACGTTCAACTTGTGGGGAAAACCGGGAAGCTTTCAGATAATAAATTGGAGCAATACTTTGCCTTGGACTCTGATTTAGATCTGAATGCTTGACATTCTGTTAAGATGTGTCCAAATCAGTCAATCTGAAAGGAAATCAACCTTGATTGTTCTTTGGAAGGACAGATACCGAAGATGAAGCTCAACTATTTTGGCCGCCAAACGAGAAGAGAGGATTCCTTGGGAAAGACCCTGGCGTTGGGAAAGATGGAAGGCCAAAGGGGAAGGGGACGGCAGAGGAGAAGATAGTTAGATAGTGTCATTGACACAAGGAACATGAGTTTGGGCAGTTTCAGGAGATAGTGGAGGACAGGGGCCCTGCTATGCTGTGGTCCATGGGGTCAGAGTAACAGAATAACAGAGTTGGAAGGGACCTCAGAGGTCTTCTAATCCAGCAGCCTCCAATCTTTTGATCGCTAGGGAATGGTTCCACGGAGAAAGGTTTTTCTGCGGACCAGATGGGGCATGGAGTTGCATGCTGCCTGCAGTGGTTAGAGTACAGTACTGCAGGTGATTTCTGCTGCCTGCCAGCTGCCTGCAATTTGGCAGTTCGAATCTCACCAGGTTCAAGGTTGACTCGGCCTTCCATCCTTCCGAGGTGGGTAAAATGAGGACCCAGATTGTTGTGGGGCAAGAGGCTGACTCTGTAAACCGCTTAGAGAGGGCTGTAAAAGCACTGTGAAGTGGTATATAAGTCTAAGTGCTATTGCTATTAGGAGCCCTGCTGTTGCAGTGGTTAGAATGCAGATTAACTCTGCCCATTGCCAGCAGTTCGATCCTGATCGGCTCAAGGTTTTCTCGGCCTTCCATCCTTCCGAGGTGGGTAAAATGAGGACCCAGATTGTTGGGGGAAAGAGGCTGACTCTTTAAACTGCTTAGAGAGGGCTGTAAAGCGGTATATAAGTCTAAGTGCTATTGCTATTGCTATCCCATGGATGGGGCTTTGCTTGTTTGCACGACCCAGTTACTGGCATGCCACAGACCAGGGCTTGGAGACCCTTTCCTGCTCAAAGCAGGAAATTTGATGCCATTTCCGACAGATGGTTTGAAACCACAAAGAGTTCAGCTTTGCATATCGGGTGAATCCCGCCTGAGAAAGACACGTTAGCACTGTACAATCAGGCCAGCAGCAAAGCAGGTGTCCCATTGCTGACCCAGCTTTCCCCTTGGCTCAAATTATGAATGACCGATGGCTGTGTGAGAGTTGAGCCTGCTTGATAACAGCTTGACCTCTCAGCCAGAAGGTGTTAAAATGCTGAGGAACTTCAACAAAATCTGATCAAAACGGTGGACATTTGGTGCTAAATTGTCCTCCAAAACTGGGGTCACCAACTGGTGGTCGATGGACCACTGGTGGTCTGGGAGAAAAATTTGGTGGTCCACAGAAGAACTATTTGCACCAATTTTTTTATATTGCACCAAATCAGGGGTCCTCCAACTACGCCCCCTGGGCCGGATAAATGCAATTAATGCTTGTGTTGCTGCAAAGAGTCTTTTTGTGTGGGTCAGAGGGGGTCAGGAATTCTGACTTGGGGTCTGCTTCAGTCTCCTGGTGGGGGGCTTTGGGTGAAGGCTGGAGGGAAGTGTCACTGGTGGCGAAGAGCCGGAGGGCCTCATTCCAGTGGGACTGCATCACAGCCTGGAACTGGCTGACCATCTCAGCCAGCTGAGCCTCCAGGCGCCGGCACCTGGCCTTGCACTCCTGCAGGTCTTCCCTCTCTTTGGAAAGCCTATGTTCCTAGTCCTCAGTGAGGTGCTTCTGCTGAGCCGCCTTCTCGGTCAGATCCGATTTGAACTGAGTTGTTTTGCCAACTCTTTCTCCTGGTGGCTGCTTAGCTCCAACAACTGCTTCCTGTTGGGGTCCTAAGGAGCCCGGATGAGCAGGCAAGGGGGGACTGGGAGAGGAGGGGCAAGTAGAGTGACACTGAGTTGGCCACACCCACCAAGTCACATGACAACCTAGCCACACCCACCCAGCCAGTCATTAGGCAGATCATATTAGTGGTCCGCGGGGATTTAAAATTATGAATTCAGTGGTCCCCGAGGTCCGAAAGGATGGAGACGCCTGCTCCAGAACCCAGTTTATTTACTGATTAGATTGATCTTAGTCTTCTCTTCCCACTGCCCACACCTCTGCTTAAAATAGCAGTGTGAACCCAGCTTTGAATTCATTTCGGATAGGTGTCGATTTTTTAGAAACACACCTCTCTCTTACTTGAGCAAAGGTAGACGAAATTGGAAACGGCTTGAGAGACAGAATGGGGGCAGCAGGAGAGATTAAAAAAAAGAATTGAGAACAGGAAGAAAGAAGGTGGATTTTCAACCACGAGGATTCTTGTCATGCTAAATGGTGCTCCGGTTTCTATAAGGCGTGGCTACTCGAAGCACAAATGATATTCTGAATCTCCCAAATATTACAGTTCACAGACACTTGCTCCCGGGGAGGAAAGTGATGGCAAATCTAGACAGCATCCTAAAAAGCAGAGACATCACCCTGCCAGCAAAAGTGCGCATAGTCAAGGCTTTGGTTTTCTCAGTTGCAATGGATGGCTGTGGAAGTTGGACCATAAGAAAGGCTGAGCACCAAAGAATGGAGGCCTTTGAACTCTGGTGCTGGAGAAAAGACTCCTGCGAGTTTCTTGGACTGCAAGGCCATCCAACCGGTCAGTCCTAGAGGAGATCAACCCTGGCTGCTCTTTAGAAGGCCAGATCCTGAAGGTGAAACTCAAATACTTTGGTCACCTAATGAGAAGGAAGGACTCACTGGAGAAGAGCCTCATGCTGGGAAAGACTGAGGGCAAAAGAAGAAGGGGATGATGGAGAATGAGGTGGCTGGATGGAGTCACCTTCGACTGCAAAGCGATCCAACCGGTCAGTCCCAAAGAAGATCAACCCTGACTGCTCTTTAGAAGGCCAGATCCTGAAGAGGAAACTCAAAGACTTTGGCCACCGAATGAGAAGGAAGAAGGACTCCCTGGAGAAGAGCCCCATGCTGGGAACGATGGAGGGCAAAAGAAGAAAGGGACGAGGGAGAATGAGGTGGCTGGATGGAGTCACTGAAGCAGTCGGTGTGAGCTTAAATGAACTCTGGGGGATGGTAGAGGACAGGAAGGCCTGGAGAAACATTGTCCATGGGGTCGCAATGGGTCGGACATGACTTCGCAACTAACAACAACACAGTTCACTTGGCCAACTACCCATTCACTGTCCCCAAAGTGTTTTTCCAAAAGGCAACTGGACTTTCTTGCGTTTTTTTCCCCTTGAAAATGTTTTGCTTCTCATCCAAGAAGCTTCTTCAGTTCCCACCCCACTCTAGGGGAAGGATACTGCAAAATCCCCATTCCCACCCCACTCCACTAACCTGCTTTCCAGTTCTGTTCTCCTGTTCAGGGCAATGAAAGGAGATCAGCTGGGAGGCTGGGAGGTACCGGGGCAGGGCCAGCCTATTTGCCGGTTCTCTAAACTACTCAAAATTTCCACTACCGGTTCTCCAGAACCTGTCAGAACTGGCTGGATACCACCCCTGCTTCAAATGGTCACTAAACGGACTGTTGTAAGTTGAGAACTACCTGTACCTCTCAGGCCCACCAGCCTTCCAAGAGTGTTGTGGGAAACAAATAGGGAAAGGGCCCCTTTGTACATCGCCTTCAATTCTTGGACAGAAAGTGCCAAAATTGAGAGGATAAAAGAAATGTATAAAAATGAACAGAGCAACAATTTGAGAATTCTACCCCTTCTTGGCCTTCCAGATGATAAGCATTAGTGCCGGTCAGAGTCTGCAATTGTCAACTTTAATTGAGCAGCTTGGATTACAGGAATTTATTTCTCTTGGGGCCATCTGCATTAGCAACTATGTCAGAAGGCTGCAGAGAGGGACGGGGCTGGATTGAAAGCCGGGAGGAGAAAGATGGAGGAAGAGAAGCAGCCAGCGGGCTGTGGGGTAAGCAAGTCAGACAGACCCCATGTTCAATGTTCACTTCAGCATTGCAAAAAGAGGCATTAAGAGTTGTTAACCTAATTTTGTGAAGCTTCTTCTCCAGTAACATTGTACTGCAAACTAGGGCATGCAAAACCTTTGCCAGACCAATCCTTGAATACAGCACCCCTGCCTGGTGGAATCCACACTGTATATCGGACATTAATACAATCGAGTGAGTCCAGAGGTATTTCTCGAGAAGAGTCCTTCACTCCTCTGCTCGCAGTAGAATCCCTTACGCCACCAGGGTCAAAATTTTGGGCTTGGACATCTTGGAACTACGCCACCTACGGTCTGACTTAAGCATAGTGCACAAAATTATCCGCTATAATGTCCTAACTGTCAACGACTACTTCAGCTCCAACCACAATAATACACCGGCAAACAATCAATACAAACTCAAGGTAAACCACTTCAAACTCAATTGCAGAAAATACGACTTCGGCAACAGAGTGGGCAATGCCTGCAATGCTTTATCTGACTCCATTATTACATCCTCAACCCCCCCCCAGCTTCACCCTTAAACTGTCTACCGTGGACCTCACCCCATTTCTAAGAGGTCTCTAAGGGGGCGTGCATAAGCGCACCAGCATGCCTACCATCTCTGACCTACTGTCCCATTCATTTGTACTCATTTCCTGTGTTCATGTCCCTGTTTATACTTAGACCTGTTATCTTGTACATGTTTGACAAACTAAATAACTAAATAACTAAATAACTAAATAACTAAATAACTAAATAACTAAATAACTAAATAACTAAATAACTAAATAACTAAATAACTAAATAACTAAATAACTAAATAACTAAATAATTAGATAACTAGATAACTAGATAACTAGATAATAACTAAATAACTAAATAACTAAATAACTAAATAACTAAATAACTAAATAACTAAATAACTAAATAACGTAAAACGTTCAAACTCAATCATCAAGTCTCCTTTGGTTTGGAATTGTCTTCTCTGCCCAACTTACCGCTGGGGTGGGCAACTCTGCCAAGTTTAGGACCTGTGGACTACAACTCCCAGAATTCCCGAGCCTCAAGAATTCTGGGAGTTGAAGTCCATAGGTCGTAGCGTTGTCGTAATTGCTCCCCCCTGCTCTACAGGGTTGTTGTGGCAGGCATGAAAATGAGGAGATGCCCACCTAAACTGCCTTGAACCCTTGGAGAAAAGGCAGTCTTATTTATTTATTTGTATTTATTATATTTATTTGTTATATTTATATTTATACCCACCTTGATTTTTATTTTTTTGTTACAAATAGCTCAAGGCAGTTAACCTACTCCCTTCTCCTCCTATTTTCCCCATAGCAACCCGGTGAGGTGGGCTGGGGTGGGAGAGAGTGATTGGCTGTCACAATAGTGAAGAAACAACTCGTGAATTAGGTGACAGAACTAAAAAAAAGGAAATGCACAGTCCACTTGCCTTTTGAAAAAGCCTCTTTGGGACAACTATGACCGCTATGACTGAGAATCTCCATAGATATCGAAGTCAGGGGTATCCTGATGTCAGGCTGAGCGCCAAAGAATGGAGGCCTTTGAACTCGGGTGCTGGAGAAGACTCCTGCGAGTCCCTTGGACTGCAAGGCCATCCAACCGGTCAGTCCTAGAGGAGATCAACCCTGACTGCTCTTTGGAAGGCCAGATCCTGAAGAGGAAACTCAAATAATGAGGCCACCTAATGAAAAGGAAGGACTCCCTGGAGAAGAGCCTCATGCTGGGAACAATGGAGGGCAAAAGAAGAAGGGGACGGCAGAGAATTAGGTGGCTGGATGGAGTCACCTTGGACTGCAAGGTGATCCAACCGGTCAGTCCCAAAGAAGATCAACCCTGACTGCTCTTTAGAAGGCCCAGATCCTGAAGAGGAAACTCAAAGACTTTGGCCACCTAATGAGAAGGAAGGACTCCCTGGAGAAGAGCCTCATGCTGGGAAAGACTGAGGGCAAAAGAAGAAGAGGACGACAGAGAAGGAGGTAGCTGGATGGAGTCACCGAAGCAGTCGGCGTGAGCTTAAATGGACTCCAGAGGATGGTAGAGGACAGGAAGGCCTGGAGGAACATTGTCCATGGGGTTGCGATGGGTCAGACATGACTTCACAACTAACAACAACAACCTGAATATTGAAGGCTACTTCTAAGAGGAATGGCAAGAGTCTCGTCTAAATCTAATGTGAACAAAATTTCCTAGATCCCTGACTGGTGGGGTCATTTACACTCAGCAGTGGAAAACCTGACAACCTCATGAAGCCATATGCTGAAAATTATCCGACAATTATAAAGTATTCAGCTCGGGCAGAGGGTGGTTGGCTCGATTCGGGCTTCGCGTGATGATGTGTGAACTCACATCTCAGCCGCGGCGGCTTTATTCAATTAATCACAGGAGTGCAAAGCGTGAGCCGCCAGCCAAACCAATTTTCAGAATTATTTCGGAGATGACGAAAGTCCCTGGCGGGGCAGGGCAAACTCCTGCGCTTGGAAAAATGCCCAGATGGTGCTAAGAACACTGTCCTTTTGGACTTGGAAAACAATATTTCTCAGAAGGGAACATTCTATTTGGAGAGAGAAAAAAATGAAGAAAGCAAATTTGGATCCTTTCCTGTTGGAATATCTTTCATATTTGGGCAACAAAATGCCCGATACAAAAAATATATATAGGTTAACAACTGCCACAAAAAAGTTTGTAAAATTCGATCAGTCACTGGAAGCCATTTGGGGCATTGGATTTTCAGCCCTGACCCATTTAGTGCTGTGGGAAACTGAGAAGGGGGGATTATATGGAGCTGGGGAGATATACAGTCATAATAACATTCCTTTCTCAGAGAGTCAAGGACACCTTGCCCTGCACCTGGAGGGGTGTGACTGGGAGGCATCTCCAGTTGGGACGGTGCTTTGATTGGGCCATGTGACCTGGAAGCTTTCAGATTCGGGTTTTCCCAGATGTGACAATAGGACATCTCTAATAAAATGGAACTTTGAGTCAACTCAAGCCTCGGAGTCTTCTTTTGTTGGGGGCATTATTTGGAACCCCGACAGTCACCTGATTACCTGCTTTACGTCCATCCTGTCTTGCTGCTGTAATTGGTAGTCCCCCATTTCGGTTGTAGATCGAGGATTAACTGCACTGCAGATTTCAACTGGATCTTCCTTCTGATCCTTTCCAATACAGGTAGTCCTCGACGTACGAGCACAGTTGCAGCCCCCAACATTTCTGTGGCTAAGTGAGACAGCGGTTGCGGGAGTTTTGCCCCATTTTACGACTTTACTTGCCGCTGTTGTTAAGCGGATCACTGCAGTGGTTAAATTAGTCACACGGTTGTTAAGTGAATATGGCTTCCCCATTGACTTTGCTGGTAAAAAAAAGGTTGCAAAAGGTGCAAAACATGACCCAGGATATTGCAACCGTCCTAAGTATGAGTCCGTTGCCCAAGCGTCTGAATGTGAGTACCAAGATGCTACAACGGTCGTCCGCAGAGGTGGGTTCCTACCAGTTCGACCGAAGCGGTAGTGGTATAACCCAGCCTAGGTTGCAGAACCAGCAGTGACCCAGGCTGGCCACGCCCCCAAACCAGTTCCCCAGTCACCGCTGTTGCTGCCGCCATCTTTTTTGGGAGTTCTGTGCCTGTGCAGAATAATTTCCATTGAACTGCGCATGCAAGCGCAGCATGCATCCAGCCAGCGCATGCACAAGCGAACCGCCATCCAGCTAGAACCTACCCCTGGTCGTCAGTGTGAAAAACAGTCCTAAGTCACGTTTTCCAGTGCCGTTGTAATTTTGAACATCCGTTAAATGTTATGAATTCATGGAAAGTCATTTAATGCAACCTAGAAGTGGAGCCCTCGCCTCACAATCGGGAGCCTTCCTTGTGAGTTCGATCCTAGGGAGAGGCAGATATTTCTCTCTCTCTGGGCACACTGAGAATATATCTGCCGAACAAAACTCCGCATTGGCAACAGGGAAGGGCATCCGGCCATTAACATACGCTGCTAGCTCCATTCAGTTACCCAGACTCCACCCCATAAGAGATTATGGGGCTGTTAAATGAAGATGATTAAAGGAACTGTTGTAAGCCAATGACTACCAAACCTGACAGGGTGCTTGCCTTTATAGTTGGCAACTCAGGACAATTACCCTCCTCCTCTATTTCAGTCATGCTGCTCTGGCCATCAGCCAGGTGCTCACCAAAGCCAAAACTTAACCAGTTCCTCCAATGTCCTTCCCATTACTAGCCTCCCTGAGCTGGTCATCTCCTTCCACTTCTCCATCCCTGCCCCTCCTGCTGGGTGACGGCCATAACCTCTGTTTTAAATGGATATGATCGTGCCAAGCAGATGGTGATGGATGGGGGATTCTTTCAAATGAATACTTTCCAAGGTCGTTTAAAAAAAAATACAAAGAGAAATTGGCAGTCTCAAACCTCTCTGCTGGTGTAGCTGATTCTCGAGCTGAATATGTGGCGACTCGGAAGCAGGATCCGGGATTTAAGTGATGGGAAGAAACCTCAGAATTGATAATATTTGTAGATCAGGGTGTGACCGATCAGGTCCTTGGTGCTCTCTCAGGTTGTTTGTTTGCTTGCAGACATTTCATTACTAGCCCTGATGACGTTACCTAGTTTGGTCATGGGAAAGGGGAAGTCATGTTCACCATTTAGTAATGGTAAGGGGAATCAAAGCAAGTAACAGAAGAGCAAGAGAGGAATACAAGTTGGATTTGTCTGGAGTGGTATAAGGCCTGCTTGGGCAGGGGTCTATGATAACTCATCATGGCCAACTTACCATGGGCAACTCACCATGGGCAACTCACCATGGGCAACTTACCATGGGCAACTCACCATGGCCAACTCATCATGGCCAACTTACCATGGCCAACTCATCATGGCCAACTCACCATGGGCAACTCATCATGGCCAACTCACCATGGGCAACTCATCATGGCCAACTCACCATGGCCAACTCCAACTCACCATGGCCAACTCACCATGGCCAACTCACCATGGCCAACTCACCATGGCCAACTCATCATGGCCAACTTACCATGGCCAACTCATCATGGCCAACTTACCATGGCCAACTCATCATGGCCAACTTACCATGGCCAACTCACCATGGCCAGCTCACCACAGTCAACTTGGTGCAGGACAACTCGCTGTGGGACAAGAATTACACTAATATCAAAGAAATGGTGGAACAGTCTTATTTAAAAAAGCGTGCACAAGGAGGGACAGAATGAAATGTGAATAGCAAAAATTAAAACATGTTTTTCATTTATTTTAAATAATTAAATAGAATTGTTAAATTGTTAACCCGCAGCCTGTTGTCCCTTAGCGAGCTGGCCACAGTGAGTTGGCTGTGTCAAGTTGTCCCATTCTGTTGAGCAGTGGGTTGGACTAGAAGACCTCCAAGGACCCTTCGAAGCCTATTATTCCTTGTTTTAGGGACCCTTAAGCAAAGCAGCCTCTTCCAAAACTTCCTTGAGCTAAGAAAGAGGCAGTAGGAATGGTTAGGATCCCCTTGGGGGAAGGGGTGGGCGGAAGGCTGCAAAATACTTGAAAGGGAGACACAATTTTGGTTTTTTTGTCTTTTTTAAAAACTTGATCAGCATTGCATTCTTGTTTTTGCTCCTGTGCCAGTCCCACTGGGCCATTGTGGCAACACAGCCTTCGAAAACCGCTGTGATATACAGATCTAAATGTACTTATTAAAAATAAATAGGAAGTTTCTGTCTTGCTCAACGTTGACATTGATGTGAAGTGGGGGGGGGAGAAAAAAAATGAATGCAAATTTTATTGCCCTTTTAAATCAGAGGATAAGTTGTCCTTCCCGAGCCAGAGAGAAGGAAACTGTCCTTCAGCTTAAAAAAAAAAAAAGGCTTCCTTAATAACAACGATACTTTTTCCCCCTCTTTCTTTTATTGCAATAAAAAGCCGGTCTCGTTCCAAGCTGGGAGAAAGACGCTGGAAATAAAATGGAAGCAGGCTGCAGGAAAGAAGGTCTCTGTTTATTTGGTTAGCCAGTAACTTCAGTGACAGCAGCATGTTTCTGGGGTAGCTGACAAAAAGGGGTTGAGAACAGGTGGATTTTTATACATTCTTTGGAGCTTTGTGATCGAGATGCCTGTTTTCCTGTGTAAGAATCAGTGGTGGGATTCAATTTTTTTTACAACTGGTTCTGTGGGCGTGGCTTGGTGGACATGGCGTGGTTTGATGGGCGTGGTTTGGTGGGCGTGGCAGGGAAAGGATACTGCAAAATCCCCATCCCTTCCTGATCTGCTGGGACTCAGGAGGCAGAGAATAGATGGGGGCAGAGCCAGTCAGAGGTGGTATTTACCGATTCTCCGAACTACTCCAAATTTCCGCTACTGGTTCTCCAGAACTGGTCAGAACCTGCTGAATTCCATCTCTGGTAAGAATGTGTCCTTTAATATTTTAATGGCTGTTGCCAGATACCTATGGGGTCACATAGGGGTCTTGGCTGACAGGCAACAAGAGGAAGTGCAAATCTTAGGTGTTTGCCTGAGCTAATCTTGTCAGCTTTGGTTTGCGTTGCTTATTTGGAGTCTCAATAGATTGGCCCAGTCTTTCTGAATGGATACAAAAATCTCCATTCCTAAATCTTCTCTTCAAGCTTCTGCTTGAGGCTGTTTTCTTAGGGGGGGGGGGAGACTGGGGCTATTGTCTGCCTTTGTTAAGATTTTTTTTTCTCCTCCTTTAGGGGAAAATATTCTATCCTGCCTCTCTTTTAATATTAAGACTATTTTAATCTGGGGAGGGCTTCCTACACACTGAAGCTCCGTTTTGGTTTGGCTGGGCTTCGGCTGACCCTGCCCTATATGAATCTATCGGGAAAAGACGAAGCAACAGAGATAATGCTTGACTTCTCTGTGACAGCACTGAACAAATGGACTTATAACGGTTTTTTCACACTTAATGACCATTGCAGTATCTCCTAGGTCAGGGGTCGGCAAACTTAAACACTCCAAGAGCCATTTGGACCCGTTTCCCACAGAAAAGAAAACACCGGGAGCCGCAAAGGTCCTAACTGGAAGCCCCCTGTTCAATTCTGGAGCTGACCGGAAGTTCAGTTCCCCCACCGTAGAGTCTCCTCCTAGCGCGGCATACGTTTTCCTCTACCCGTCATAACCGAGAGCCCTATCAATTGTGGAGACAATTGGAAAACCCTCCCCTTGCCATAGAGTCTTCCCCTGGTGCACTGTGCTTCTCTCCCTCCCCCTTACCGGAAGCTCCTCTCAAAATTGTGGTGCCGACCAGTGACGGAGCTGCAGCAGAGGGAGGAAAGACCCACATGCGGCTCCAGAGCCGCAGTTTGCTGACCCCCTGCCCTAGGTCACACAATCAAAATTCAGGTGCTTGGCAACTGGGATGTATGTATCCTGTTTTCCCGAAAATAAGACCTCCCTGGATAATAAGCCCAATTGGGCTTTTGAGCCCATGCGCTAAAATAAACCCTCCCCTTAAATATTTAAATGCATGTGCAGTCAGTCCCCGCCATTTCCTGGGCGGCAGAAGGGGAGAACATGCCCCACGCGCCCCAAATGCATCTGCCATCCACATGGAAAGCCCTCGCAGAGGCCACTCCTACAAACCCTAGCTACCGCGCCCCTTCTCTTAGTGGCGCCCGCAAAAAGAACGGCAAGCCCAGGGATGCTAGGGCTGGCAAGAGTGTGCCAGAAACAGAGGCAGAAGTTCCGTCCCTCTCTGGATCAGCAGATCCGTGATTACCTGCTGAGGTTAAAGGGCCCCCTGCACCTCAAAAATAATAAGACCTCCCCAAAAATAAGGCCAAGTGCTTATTTTGGGAGTCCAACGAAAATAAGAGCCTGTCTTATTTTTGGGGAAAACATGGTATTTATGATGGCTGCAGCATCTTTCCAATCGTATGATTACAATTCAAACAGTTGGCAACTGGCATGTACTTGTGTCGGTTGCCATATCCCACTGTCATGGGATCACCTTTTGCGACCTTCTGACAATGGGGGAGCCAGATTCATTTAACAGCCCTGCTACTAACTGAACCACTACAGGGATCCACTTAACAACCCTGGCAAGGATGGTCATAAAATGGGGCAAAAATAACTGAGCAGCTGTTCTTGCTCAGCAGCGGGAACGTAAGGCTCAACTGTGGTCGTAAGTCGAGGAGTCCCTGCAAGAAAAATCGAAGCTAGGATCAAATCAACGCAGCGAAGAGTGCGTCAAGGCTCTTTCCTATCTGCTAACATGGGAGTCCTTCCGCGGCCCACCTCGTAAAGAGAAACTTGAGCCGCACAACTTTTGGTGCAACCTGAGACAGCACAGTTGTGTCGGACTCCCTCTTCTCCTGCTTCCAAACCGACACGCCCTCTCTGGTTAACAAGCAGCTGCTGAATCTCTCCTAATAAACAACTTAGATCTGAGGAGACATTTCCTGACAGAACAATTCATCCGTGGAACAGAAGTTGCCTCCGGAAGTTGTGAATGCCCCAACACTGGAAGTCTTTAAGAAGATGTTGGATAGCCATTTGTCTGAAACGGTATAGGGTTTCCTGCCTAGGCAGGGGGTTGGACTAGAAGACCTCCAAGGTCCCTTCCAACTCTGCTATTCTATTCTATTCTATTCTATTCTATTCTATTCTACTCTACTCTACTCTACTCTACTCTACTCTACTCTACTCTACTCTACTCTATTCCTTATTCTATTCTGTTCTGTTCTACTCTATTCTACTGTATGCTACTCCTTATTCTATTCTATTCTATTCTATTCTATTCTATTCTATTCTATTCTTTTCTATTCTTTTCTATTTTAACCATTTGTCTGAAGTGGTGTAGGATTTCCTGCCTAAGCAGGGGATTGGACTAGAAGACCTCCAAGGTCCCTTCCAACTCTGCTATTCTATTCTATTCTATTCTATTCTATTCTATTCTATTCTATTCTACTCTACTCTACTCTACTCTACTCTACTCTACTCTACTCTACTCTATTCCTTATTCTATTCTGTTCTGTTCTACTCTATTCTACTGTATGCTACTCCTTATTCTATTCTATTCTATTCTATTCTATTCTATTCTATTCTATTCTTTTCTATTTTAACCATTTGTCTGAAGTGGTGTAGGATTTCCTGCCTAAGCAGGGGATTGGACTAGAAGACCTCCAAGGTCCCTTCCAACTCTGTTATTCTATTCTATTCTATTCTATTCTATTCTATTCTATTCTATTCTACTCTACTCTACTCTACTCTACTCTACTCTACTCTACTCTACTCTATTCCTTATTCTATTCTGTTCTGTTCTACTCTATTCTACTGTATGCTACTCCTTATTCTATTCTATTCTATTCTATTCTATTCTTTTCTATTCTTTTCTATTTTAACCATTTGTCTGAAGTGGTGTAGGATTTCCTGCCTAAGCAGGGGATTGGACTAGAAGACCTCCAAGGTCCCTTCCAACTCTGTTATTCTATTCTATTCTATTCTATTCTATTCTATTCTCTATTCTCTATTTTCTATTCTCTATTCTCTATTCTCTATTCTCTATTCCTTATTCTGTTCTACTCTACTCTACTCTACTCTACTCTATTCTATTCCCTCTTTCAATGATTCGTTTCCATCCTTTGCTTCTTGTGCTACCCTCAGGTGCTTTGGAGAATAGCTTGACCTCCTCTGCTTTGTGGCAGCCCCCGAGATATCGGAACACTGCTATTATATCACTCCTAGTCCTAGTTGTTGTGTCAAACCAACCGATGGTGATGGGATGGGTGTGTGTGAAAGACTTTGGGAGACCAAGCAAAGAGAAGCTGCCTTATTGAATGGTCAGATAAGAGGGAGCATAGCCCACAGCTGCACAATGGGTGGTGGATGTGTTGTAATGTAAACCATATTTCCAGGAATGAGAGGCTGCTTTCCAGGGGACCAAGAGACAGCAAAGTTCAGCCAGTCTCTTGGAGAATGAGAGTAAAGACTGCACCTCCCTAGTAGTTCCCAGAATATAGGGTTTTAGGGTGCAAATACTTTGCTTTAGTTTGGCAAGATTTCTGTCCATAAGTGAGGAACAAGAAAGGGAATTGCTTAGAAGAACCTCTGTTTCTTGGCTTTTGGAGCCTGATATTGGAGAAAGATGCTCCTTCCTATATCATCGGGCTGCAAAAGAGACGGTGGATGATTTGTACTTTCAGATCTACAAGATTCTGATAATGTAGCTTTTCAATAAAGCAAAATTAACTTATCTGGCTGTGTTTCCTGTCTGGTATACCTGATAAAGCTGACTGGTGATTTAGCCCGTAAAGCATATTTAAATATAATATAGCTTAGGCTGCTGGGTGAATCTATCCTCTGGATATCCCAGATATTTAAATTTTGCTGGAGTAAAAGGGAGTAACATGCATATATATCACCTATACAATGTATGTAACAATATATCCCCACCTTCCTTTCTTTTCCTCCTGAACATTAATACATTAAGGGTACTTAATGTGTTGAGGACTCAGATTGTTGGGGGCGAGAGGCTGACTTTGTAAACCGCTTAGAGAGGTCTGTAAAGCATTGTGAAGTGGGATATAAGTCTAAGTGCTATTGCCCTTCCTTCCTTCCTTTCTTCCTTCCTTCCTTCCCAGTGATTAGAATGCAATATTGCAGGCTAACTCTGCTGATTGCCAGCAGTTTGATCCTGACTGGCTCAAGGTTGACTCAGCCTTCCATCCTTCCGAGGTGGGTAAAATGAGGACCCAGATTGTTGGGGGCAAGAGGCTGACTCTGTAAACCTCTTAGAGAGGGCTGTAAAGCGGTATATAAGTCTAAGTGCTATTGCTATTTTCCTTCCTTCCTTCCTTCCTTCCTTCCTTCCTTCCTTCCTTCCTTCCTTCCTTTCCAGTGGTTAGAATGCAGTATTGCAGGCTAACTCTGCCGATTGCCAGCAGTTTGATCCTGACCGGCTCAAGGTTAACTCAGCCTTCCATCCTTCCGAGGTGGGTAAAATGAGGACCCAGATTGTTGGGGACAAAAGGCTGACTCTGTAAACCGTTTAGAGGGCTGTAAAGCACTGCAAAGCGGTATATAAGTCTAAGTGTCAGGCCTGCAATCATATTCCTTTTTTAGGATCTTTGGCTTGCCACACTCTCTATTATTTCATTATGTTGTTTCATTAGTGTAGTAGTTGGGAGGGGGGAATAGAAAGGAGTAGAATTGTGGAATGTGTTGTCATTCTTTTCTAGAAGCCCAAGGTCATCTTTTGTCTCTGCATCTCTGCACATGACCGGAACCAGCTGGGTGGAGATGCCAGCATGGCCAAAGAAGATTGGACCATGCGATGGATTGATGGGTGTGGGGAAAAGATCATGAACTTTCAACTGGGTGGAATCCCAGGAAGTTTTCAGATTTGGGATTCCACAGTTCGTTGCCAACATGCCTGTCTTATTAAATTGGAACTGATTTGGAAAGAATCTTGGAGGTCTTCTACTCCAACCCCCTGCTCAAGAGAGTTTGTCCAAACTCTCTTAAAACCTTCAGCTTCTGTCATTGCACTAATTAATTGTTCTCACTATCAGGAAGTTTCTCCTTAATTCTAGGTTGGATATCTCTTTCCATCCATTACGTCTTGTCCATCCCTCGGGTGCTTTGGAAAATAAGCCAATCCCCTCTTCTCTATGACAGCCCCTCAAACACTGGAAAACTGCTATCATGTCACCCCTAGTTCTTCTCTTCTTTAGACTGGACACACCTGGTCCCTGCAATCATTCATTGTTTAGCCTCCAGTCCCCTAATCATCTTTGTTGCTCTTCTCTGCACTCTTTCTAAAACCTCAATATATATTTTTTGTAAATGTAATGTGACGTAAAAAAGATGTGGAGACTCTACAAAGAGTGCAAAGAAGGGCAACGAAGATGATTAGGAGCCTGGAGGCTAAAAAATACAAAGAACAGTTGCAGGAACTGGGTATGTCTAGTTTAAAGGAAAGAAGGACTAGGGGAGACATGATAGCAGTCTTCCAAGTATCTCAAGGGCTGCCACAAAGAAGAGGGAATCAAGCTTTTCTCCAAAGCACTTGCAGGCAGGACAAGAAGCAATGGGTGGAAACTAATCAAGGAGAGAAGCAACCTAGAACTTAAGGAGAAATTTCCTGACAGTGAGAACAATTAACTGGTGGAAAAACTTGCCTCCAGAAGTTGTGAATGCTCCAACATGGGAAGTTTTAAAGAAGAGATTGGATAACCATTTGTCTGAAATGGTAGAGGGTTTTCTGCCTGATCAGGGAGTTGAAGTAGAAGACCTCCAAGGTCCCTTCCAACTATTCTATTCTGTTCTGTTCTGTTCTGTTCTGTTCTGTTCTGTTCTATTCTATTGTATTCTATTCCATTCCATTCTCCAAAATAATGTCTTACCAAGACATTATAAAGTGGTACCAACACTTCATGTGATGTTCTCCCTCTTGTGATGCAGTCAGAACTTCATTGGGTTTTGGGGCAGATGTTAACATCAATCCCATCAAATGCTTTTATTTCCCTTTCCAGCTCTCGTGCATTTCACAGGATTCTAGACAAAGAAATCCCATGTTCTTTTAGGCTGCTACATCTTTTATTTTCTCCGATGAAGCTTCCGGCACCCTTTTCTCATTTGACATTTTCTGTTTATTTTGGGGCTCGGTGAGAGCTGGCTGTTTTTTCCCCCTGCCCTCGGCTTGCTAACGGGGTTTTAGAACCCAGAGAGGAAACAGCTGGCAACGCAGCGCAGGACTGGCAGGCCCACGGATCCCCCGGGGGGAATCTGATCTCCTGTTGGTCTCTCGTTTGCTTTCCCTGCCTTTGAGATCAGCTCCCAAACAGTAGGCTCCAGAAGCACTGAAACATGTTCTAAGTGAAGCAATTAATGATTGCGTTTAGCTAGAATTAAGTTTCGGATGCATTTATAGCATTGTGTAGCTCTCATTGGAAACTGCCCTCCCCACAATCTCGTTTATCTTGTCATTCAGGATGTTGCAGTGTCTGTAAAAAGTGGGAGATCTTATATTGGGCAGTTATGGTCGCCATCTTGACTTTTTTGACCTGTATCCTTTTTTTGTCATTTTATCTTTTTCCACTATAAACGTACATATTTTGTGGACAGTACGTTGACGGGTCAAGTCTTTTTTAAATAACACTAACAATAGTAATAGAAATAAATATGTATAATTCTAAATCTTCCAACCCCAGCAATATTAGTATCTTTTCATAACCCTTTATCATTTCCCCATTAATTCGTTTAAACATGAATAACATTTCTTTGCGCCCTCTATTTATTATCCCCTACTAAATACTATCATTTAATATTTTAAAAATTGTTCATTATTCCACCATAGCTCCAAGATTCTAAATGTGTAGGATTACTAATAATACCAAATATTAACAATATTTAATCAGTCCCCGGAGTGTATCTCATAATCCCCACAATTTCTAGTCCTTACCATTTTAAATTCACAATATACTTTAACACACTGTTAATATTATTAATGCGATTAAATTGCCTAATCGTAAATTCCCACTCAACGTATTGGGGTTGTAGTAAGTATGTATTGCCTATTAATGTATATACCGCTATTTTGCCTATAAGCATTTTTCCATTTTATTAATATATTTTCTCCTTATCCATCTCTCTTAACTTTCTCTCCTGCATCCTTGTCCTGCTGGCACTGATCCAATACTTTGTTGAAACTTTTGCCTGGGGAAGTGCTTTAAAATAACTAGATCAACATGGATATGAAAAAGCAGTTTGGGGGAGATCCCTGCCTGTTAAGGATTGCAAAACAGGTTAAAAGAGTGGGGGAAATTGCTTGCTGGAGGAAGGCTCACCCTTCTGCTGGGTGGCTAGCCAGAGATTTCCTTACAGTAATATAAAGTGACACCAGAGGGCACTTTAAGCTCAGATTTGAGAGCAGGGACATTATAACCACACTTTCTTCCATCATGAACCAGTGTTAGCCCATTCTCAAGAGCAATCACCAGTTTCTGTTGTTTATCATGACGACAAAACAACAACAGAAAAATGGATAATGTCTCACCTGGTGTCTCTCTCTCTCTCTTTCTCTCTCTCTCTCTTTCTTTCTTTCTCTGTCTCTCTGTCTCTTTCTCTCTCTCTTTCTCTCTCTTTCTTTCTCTGTCTGTCTTTGCCTCTCTCTCTCTCTTTCCTTCTCTCTCTCTCTCTCTCTTTCTCAGTCTGTCTCTCTCTCTCTTTCTTTCTCTGTCTCTTTCTTTCTCTCTGACTCTTTCCCTCTCTCTCTTTCTTTCTCTCTGTCTCTCTTTTTTGTCTCTCTTTCTTTGTTTCTCTCTCTTTCTCTGTCTCTCTCTCTTTCTATCTCCCTCTTTCTTTCTCTCTCTCTCTTTTCTCTCTCTCTCTTTCTCTGTCTCTTTCTCTTTCACACACACACTCTCTCTTTCTCTCTTAAATAAAAAATGTCTTTTGCATGAACAAGCCAGGAGGGAACGAGTGGAGGTCAATCAAGAGAACCATTCCAGACCCCCCCCCGCAAGGGAAACCCCAGTAAACAATCATTTATAATCTGAATCTCAACGTGGGGATTCCAGACAGCCACGCAGAGCAGTAGAGCTGAAAGAATCATGTGGAACTTTTGTTCATTCTATTCCATCTCGACAAATAAAAACAAAAGCCAGCCAAGGTTCTAGTCCTCAATGTCCTTTTCAAATACCACGCCTAAAGCCATTGAACCAGCCTGTCTCACTGTTGTTCCCTGACAACCGGAGAAGCGGAGAAGAAATCACATTGACACCGAGGCCTCAGCTCGGCAAAACGTTTATGGGGGAAATATTTGAATTGCTTAGAGGCCGGTTATTAATTTTTTCAGCCCGGCTTTTTTTTTACTTTTAAAATAATAATAATAATAATCATAGCTCTTGAGATGTGCATTATTGCTTTATTAGATCAATGTTCTTTGGCAAGGCAGTAAGCAGGCTTTTAATCGAACGCTGTAAAGGAAAGAAAATTTCATGCTTTATTTCCCAAGGATTTCTATTTTGTGACCGTATTAAGCAAGCCATTTCTCTCCCACCCACCCCCCACTCCTCTCTCTTGCACCAGGATTTCAAACCTGAGCAAGTGCTTAATTGGGCTGTGCTTAATTGCACCCTCCAATTCAATTCCCAGTTGAGTCTGAAGCCGGCATCTTCCCTCCCCTCCCCTTCACAGAAGCCCTCTTTGATTACGAGGTATCGGATTACTAACTCTGGAGCGTTTCCAGGACCAGGCAGCCATTCCTGATAAATATTAGGTCTTTATTGGATCAACTGAAATGCTCAACATTTCCCTCCTCCGGCGCTCTGCCAGGAGTGAGGAAAACAGTGTGCGCGGCAAGAAACCATCCAAGGTGATGAACTGGAGGGGGCCCTGGAAGACCTCCAGACCCACCTCAAATTCAGGAATCTTGCATTTATGAAAACTGCTGACTATTTCTTTTTTAAAATAATAATTCGTTAGCCTGACCTCCTGCACAAAAATCAGGAGTGCAAATGGAGTACGCCACCTTCTTTCATCCACATGTACCGTCTGTCAGGCCTGCAGTCATTTCTTTCTTTTGGATCTTTGGCCTGCCATATTTTCTGTTATTCTACTAGGCATTTTCTATTGTGGGAAAATGGGGAGGGGGGATTGTATGGAGTTAGATGATATGTAGCCATAACAAAATCCTTTCTAGAAAGACAAGGTCATCCTTTGTCTCTGCACCTCTGCACCTGACCGGAACTGGATGGGTGGAAGCTGCCAGCATGGCAGTGGAAGATTGGACCATGGGATGGACTTGTGGGCGTGGGGGCAAGATCTTGAACTTTCAACTGGGTGGGGAAAACCGGGAAGCTTTCAGATTCGGGTTCTCCCAGATGTGCCAACGTGGCTTTCTTAATAAATTGGAACTTTGAGCAATACTTTGCCTTGGACTCTGATTTACTTTTGGATGTTATTTGGAATCCTGACACTGTCAGCCTTGCGAGGTAGACCAAGCCAAGAAGCACAGCCAGGAAGACTAGCTCTCTCTTTAAAGTAACTTAATCACTGCCTTGTTTAGCCACTGAAATTCTGGTCCCAGCTCTGGTTGTAAGTTGAGGGCAACCTGTGTACCAGGTGTGAGAGAATTGTAGAGTTTGCAAAGGGCCTGTTTGTGGGTATTTTGTTAAGCTTCAGAAAAATATGGGAGGTTGTCCCAAAGGTGTTTTTTTTTTCAAGAGGCAACTGGACTTTCTTTCTTTTTCCTTGAAGACGTTTCTCTTCTCCTCCAAGAAGCTTCTTCAGTTCTGTCTGAATGAAGGGAGGAATGGAAGGATTTATATTCCTTGCATTCATCTGGTCGTTAGTACTCTCTCTCTCTCTGAGTTCTAGGAGAGCACTAATAACCAGGTGACCGCGAGGCATATAAACCTTTCTCTTCTCCACCGTTCATTCAGAACTGAAGAAGCTTCTTGGATGGGGAGGGAAACGCCTTCAAGGAAAAAAAAAGAAAGTCCAGTTGCCTCTTGAAAAAAAAAGCACCTTTGGGACAAACATGACCTGGATGACTGAGAATCTCTATCAACAAATTGGGAACCGGGGATGCCTCCGGGAGAAATTTCCCTATTAACCAAAACAAAGGCATTTTTTAAGCCTTTAGAGCGCCAAGTTGCGGATGGAGGAGGAAAGAGAAAATCGGGAAGCAAGAAAAGGAATATTTTGGAAGTGAGCACAGCTGGTAATAACCTTCCCCAGGACAGCCTCTAAACTGCTGCTCCCATTCATTACTTCTTACAGCCAAAGATTTCTAAGCCGGAGCGAACAGATCTTCCTTTTCCCGCTGAGCCAATTTCCCGACAAGAACAGCTTCCATTTTCTACATTTTGTTTTGCACCCCCCCAAACCTTTTGAACACTGCACAAAAGGTCAGAGAAACCTTTTGTACCCGCTCAGGAGATAGGAAGCAAAAAAAAGAAAAAAAAGAGAGAAAAAAATAGTCTCTTTTTCTTCTCCCTTTCTCTTTTTTTAAAAACCGACACCCCCCCACCCCCGGCTAAAGCCTACCTCCGCATCCAAAGATTATAGGCACTATAAATATTATTCATCAGGCAAGCTGTGAGAGCCTTTCTGAGTAACAGAAATTTCTGAATGTGGCTGTCAGGGCTAAAAATAATTCAAATCCAGAAAGTAAATGGGCAGAAGCGTTGGGCACATGGCAATGCCATGCTCACAGGCATTGCTGCGCGATTTGACTTCAAGGCAGAGAGTGGGTTACGGAAGAAGCAAAGCGGATGTTTGTAAGGGACTCTTTGGTGAGGGAGAGGGAAGAAAGACTTTTATTATTTAGCCTCCGCTTCTTCAAAGACTTTGGTTTTCTATATGAGGAATGAAAGCCTTGGGTCAGATCCATTTTTCTCTTCATCAAAACAATCATTCAACTGTTTTCCTTCCTTCCTTCCTTCCTTCCTTCCTTCCTTCCTTCCTTCCTTCCTTCCTTCCTTCCTTCCTTCCTTCCTTCTTGCCTGCCTTCCTGCCTGTCTTCCTGCCTGTCTTCCTGCCTGCCTGCCTGCCTGCCTGCCTCCTGCTGTTTTTGATATTCTTGGTCAGAGGAAGATGCAAGGGTTGTATAAAGGGATCCAGGAGAGAATGTATATTCCTGGATCCAGGAGTCGGACAATTTGCCATTGCCAATTCGCCACGGCCAACTCACCATGGCCAAGTAGTAACTGTGAGAGGGATCTTGGAGTCCTAGTGGACAATCACTTAAATATGAGCCAGCCGTGTGCAGCAGCTGCCAAAAAAGCCAACATAGTTCTAGGCTACATAAACAGAGGGATAGCATCAAGATCACATGAAGTGTTAATACCACTTTATAATGCCTTGGTAAGGCCACACTTGGAATACTGCATTCAGTTTTGGTTGTAGGGTTTTTTGCCTAGGCAGGGGGTTGGACTAGAAGACCTCCAAGGTCCCTTCTAACTCTGTTATTCTATTCTATTCTATTCTATTCTATTCTATTCTATTCTATTCTATTCTATTCTATTCTAATTCCATGCAGCCAGTTTGACCCAGCCAACTCGCCACATAGGGAAAGCTTGTGGTGGGACAATTCAACAATTGAATTATTTAAAATAGTTTAAAAACTACAATCATTTTTGTCATTCACATTACAGTTCGTCCCTCTTTTGCATCTTTAATGGTTCACCATTTCTTGGATGGTGGACGGTCCCTTCCTTCCTTGAAGGGACACGGTGGCTCAGTGGCTAAGACACTGAGCTCGTCGATCAGAAAGGTCGGCAGTTCGGCGGTTCGAATCCCTAGCGCCGCATGATGGAGTGAGCTCCCCTTACTTGTCCCAGCTTCTGCCAACCTAGCAGTTTGAAAGCACGTAAAAAATGCAAGTAGAAAAATAGGAACCGCCTTTGGTGGGAAGGTAACAGCGTTCCGTGCACCTTCAGCATTGAGTCATGCCAGCCACATGACCATGGAGATGTCTTCGGACAGTGCTGGCTCTTCGGCTTTGAAATGGAGATGAGCACCGCCCCCCCTTTTAAACACATTGTGCATAAACAAGGGGAGCTTTGCACAATTCCAATGGCCATCTTGACTTTTTGAATTCCCCCAGCCTCACCCCCAAACCCATCTACCTGGAATCACCGGAGGTTGACAGTTTTCAGGCCAGGAAAATACTCACCTTGTGCCATTCAACCAGCCACTGCTACACAGGGAACTGTCCATGGTGCTGTTTTTTGGGTCTGAATGTATACTTAGGGCAGGTACTTGGGAGATGAAAGACCAAGAAGTGGTTGGCATCCCATCGCTCACTGTATTGTATGCTTTATTGAGAGTCAGTTTGGTCTAGGGGTGAAGGCACTGGGTTAGAAACCAGGAGGCTGTGAGTTCAAGTCCTGCCTTAGCCAAGAAAGCCAGCTATGTGATTTTGTGCCAGTCAGGAGATGGTGAGTTCTAGCATGGCCTTAGCCATGAAAGCCTTCTGGGTGACCTTAGGCCTATCTCAGCCCATCTAACCTCACAAGGTTTTTGCTGTAGGGAAACTAGAAGGAAGGTGTGTTGGATATCTTCGATGCCTTGAGTTGTTGTAAAGTAATAAAGGTAAGGGACACAATGGCTCAGTGGCTAAGACACTGGGAAGGTAACAGCGTTCCGTGTGCCTTCGGCATTGAGTCATGCCGGCCACATGACCACGGAGACGTCTTCGGACAGCACTGGCTCTTCAGCTTTGAAACGGAGATGAGCACCGCCCCCCTAGAGTCGGGAATGACTAGCACATATATGCAAGGGGGACCTTTACCTTTATCTTAATAAAGGTAGGATATAAATAGCAATACCAATAGTACTTAGACTTGTATACTGCTCCATAGTTCTTTACAGCACTCTCTGTAAAAAAATCAATTAATCAATCAATCACAAAAGTGTCTCCATCATCATCATCATCATATCTGAGTTCATTTCCCCTTCTTGCTAGTTGTCTTCTTCTCTTTTCTTCCATTTTCCCCAGAACTGCAGCCTTCTGCAGAGAGCTGGCTTTTGCATTGACTGATTGATTATGTACTGTCAAATCGGTGTCAACTCTTAAAGGCCAGAGAGATTGATTTTCCTCTGACAATATGTCCCAAACTGGTACTTCATGTCTTCCAAAAATGCCCCCATCACCACTGTAACTGAGTCCATCCCCCTAGCTTCTGATTGTCCTATTCTTCTCTGTCCTTCCACTTTTATCCCAGCATCGTAGTCTTCTCCAAAGAGTTGGGTCTTCCCACAATGTGTCCAAAGGAGGAAGCCCTGGACAGATCAGGTTAGGAACAGATCAACATGGAGAAAATCTATCTATATTTTCTCTTGAAGTCGGAAATGACTTGATGGCACAGAATCAGTTGATCGAACCCAGAGTCAAATGGTTTGAGTTGGTTGGATCCAATGAAGGTAAAGGTTCCCCTTAACATATGTGCTAGTCGTTCCCAACTTTAGGGGTTAGTGCTCATCTCCCTTTTCAAAGCTGAAGAGCCAGCGGTGTCTAAAGACGTCTCCGTGATCATGTGGCTGGCATGACTCAATGCCGAAGGAGCACGGAACGCTGTTACCTTCCCACCAAAGGTGGTTCCTATTTGTCTACTTGCAATTTTTATGTGCTTTCGAACTGCTACCTTGGGCAAGTAATGGGAGCTCACTCCATTATGCAGTGCCAGGGATTCGAACCACCAAACAATGAATAACAACAGTAATAGCAATAACTCCTTGACTTATACACCACTTCACAGTGCTTCACAGCCCTCTCTAAGTGATTTACAAAGTCAGCATATGCCCCCAGTCATCTGGGTCCCCATTTTACCAAACTCAGAAAGATGGAAGGCTGAGTCAATGGCATTAGCAATAGGACTTAGACTTATATACTGCTTCACAGTCCTCTCTAAGTGGTTTACAAAATCAGCATCTTGCCCCCAACCATCTGGGTCCTCATTTACCCACCTCAAAAGGATGGAAGGCTGAATCAGGATCTTTGAGCTGGTCAGGATCAAACTGCTGGCAGTGGGCAGAGTTAGCCTGCAATATTGCGTTCTAACCACTGCGCCATCAGGACTCTTAACAGCCTGCTAAGTGTTGATAACCAACTCTATTGCCTAAACCAGAGTTTCTCAGCCTCACCAACTTCAAGATGTGTGAACTTCAACTCCCAGAATTCAGTGTGCTAGAAGGGAGCTTTTATTCTCCCCACCTTCATAAAGTCCAGCAGGATTCAGAGCTGAAGATTTTATGGTGGACTTCCCATCCTAGTGAACCCATTGTCCTTGGAAGTAATAGCAATACTAGCACTTAGACTTATATGCTGCTTCCCAGTGCTTTTACAGTCCTTTCTAAGCGGTTTACAGAATCAGCCTCTTGCCCCCAACCATCTGGGTCCTCAATTTACCAGCTGCGAAAGAATGGAAGGCTGAATGGAGCTTGAACCGGTCAGGATTGAACTGCTGGCAGTCAGCAGAGTTAGCCTGCAATATTGCATTCTAACTACTGTGCCAGCAACAGCAATGAGAGTGCATAATGAAGGCTGAACACCTAAAAAGCTGCATAAAGTGTAGATTCTCTGGTGACCCAATTCACAGCCAGCCTTAAGCATCCTGCGCATGGTTATGTTGGGCTCATCCATCATCTGAGCATGGCCATATCCATTACATCATGAAACAACACTGGGCACACAGCTCCAAAGCGATTCTGGAAACCGCTCCCAAATTGTACTTGTTAATGTAGCAGAAGGAAAAAAATTAATTTAATCCAATATCTCAGGGGCTGCCACAAAGAAGAGGGAATCAAGCTATTCTCCAGGCAGGCAAGAAGCAATGGGCGGGAACTAATCAAGGAGAGAAGCAACTTAGAACTAAGGAGAAATTTCCTGACAGTGAGAACAATTAACTGTGGAACAACTTGCCTCCAGAATTTGTGAATGCTCCAACACTGGAAGTTTTAAAGAAGAGATTGGATAACCATTTGTGTGAAATGGTTTTTCTGCCTGAGCAGGGGGTTGGACTAGAAGACCTCCAAGGTCCCTTCCAACTCTGCTATTCTATTCTATTCTATTCTATTCTATTCTGTTCTGTTCTGTTCTGTTCTATTCTATTCTTTCCCAATTTCTATTCTATTCTTTCCTAATTTCCTTTCTTTTTTCTATTTTATTCTATTCTATTCTGTTTCTGTTTCTGTTTCTATTTCTATTCTATTCCTATTTTTATTCTATTCCTATTATTTCTATAGTATAGTCCAGTCCATTTTTATTTCTGTTCCTGTTCCTATTCCTTTTTTCTTTTTTCTATTATTTTCTATTCCATATCCTGTCTTATCCTATCCTATCCTCTATTCTACCATATTATATATATAATGCAAAGTCTTTTCACTCTTTTCAGGAAAGGTTCTGGGGAAAGGAAGGATGATGATGATGATGATGATAATAATCTCATTTAAATCTTCATCTTGATCTATGTGCCTCTTTCCCTGAAATCACATTGACACAGACGTAAGGAAAACTATCTTTATTTCTCCATTCACCCTCTTGATTTTTTTTTTTTGCTTTGTTTAATCGGAAAGTCACCCCGTTCAAGATTTGTCTTTTGGGGGTGTATTTTTGGAGGGGAAAAAACAATGTTCTGCAAATGATGTGGACATGAGGAACCTCTGTACCCAAAGGCAGTCTACCTCCCATGCACACCTTTTGGGAAATTGCTAAATGGGTGGACTTGCTTGCCTTGAGATAGCTACCCAGTTGAAAAGAGGTTTTAATTTAGCTTTCATTTAAAATAAATGGATCCATTTCATAAGTAATGAAACATTGCAGAGTTAATGGGGCTGACAAGCATTGGAAATAAAATACATGAATGAGGACAAGATGTTCCATAAATGCTTAGGTGCTTCTTTTAAAGAAAGCAGCTATTACTCTCCACACAAAGAGTAACACACCCACACTGCCAGGCCATAGGTTCTCATGATGGCCCTATGGAAATATAAATAAAACAATGAGGAGGTGGCGATGTCTGTGCCTACTCTTGGGGGGGGGGGAAATCAACGGAAGCAAGGACTTTTGTGGCTGCCGCGAAACGATGTGACAAGGAAGTCAAAAAAGTCAAGATGGCGGCCACAGATGACAACCGTTATTCCAATGGGATTGGATTGGTGGGGGAGACTTCTGACGTTAGCGCACGAAAGAAGCACTTTGCCCCCATTGGAAGAGGATAATTGTCTCCCCTGACTAAGTGGCTCAGGCGCTGAGCTTGTCGATCAGAAAGGTCGGCAGTCCGGCGGTTCGAATCCCTAGCGCCGCGTAATGGAGTGAGCTCCCGTGACTTGTCCCAGCTTCTGCCAACCTAGCAGTTCGAAAGCACGTAAAAATGCAAGTAGAAAAATAGGAACCACCTTTGGTGGGAAGGTAACAGCGTTCTATGCACCTTTGGCATTGAGTCATGCCGGCCATATGACCACAGAGACGTTTTCGGACAGCGCTGGCTCCTCGGCTTTGAGCCCCCCCCTTAGAGTCAGGAATGATTAGCATATGTGTACAAGGGGAACTTTTACTTTACTAATTATATCTCAGGTTTGAGCCCCGCGTCCTTAATGCTCTCTGAGCCTGTTAGATTATTATTTTTTTTGCAGATATTTTATTTTTAGCCAATTATGTAACACCATCAGTTACAGATGAGAGAAAATCAGGTAACATATTGATGGTGTTACATAGTTGGCTAATGAAATGGTTGCAAAAAGCCAACCAAGCTCAGAGAGCCCCAAGGAGCCCACATCCTCCTCCTTGTAGATAAGCAGAGAGCAAATCCACTCCCTTCTAGCCTTGAAGATGTTCCCTAATTGGGTAATGAAACGTCTGTAAAAAAACCCACACAAGCAACCGTGAGCTACAAATATTTTCTTCTATTGGGGAAAAATGCAAGAAGAGAAGCTTAAAGAGCACTGGGGACCCCAACGCATTATCTCCCCTTCTCCCAAACCCCACGGACCTTTCTTGCAACCCCTCATCCATCCCCCTCTATCCCTGCCAGGATCAGACCTAAGGAATCCCCTTTGCCCTCCTTTCAAAACCTTGAGTGAGAAGCCTTAAATGAGAAGGGTGGGTGTATTGATAGTAAAATGTACGAAGATTTTAGACGTAAAATGTATTATTCATTGGGAAGGAAATATATGTAATAATTATGATAGAAAGGCACGAAAACTGTTTGTAACCAATTGACACGCTTTCGACAGGATGTAAAGAAGGATGATTCTTTTTTTTGTGTGTTTTTGTTTATTTAAAACAATAAAAAAAAATCTCAAAAAAATAAAAATAAAACCTTGAGCTGCAAAATATTTAATTAAGGCCTCACTGTCCTGGGGGGGGGAGGGAAGGGGGGGGAGAGAAAGCCCATCCCCCAATGATTTTTCCCTGGCTTGACCCATCTCTGGGTGTGGGATGTTACCTGTAAAAATAGAAAACTTGATGGGGAGTGTGTGTGTGGGGTGGTGGTGGTGGTGGTGGGGGAGAAGCAATTGGATGAAATAAGGAGACATTTCCTGACAGTGACAACAATTAATCAGTGGAACGACTTGCCACCAGAAGTTGGGAATGCTCCAACAGTGGAAGGTTTTAAAGAAGAGATCGGACAATCATTTGTCAGAAAGGGTACAGGGCAGGGATGGCGAGTTTTTTTGTTGTTGCGTGCCAAAAGCATGAATACCCACATCCATCATGCAATGCACACGCGATGTTCTCCCTCCCCCAGCCGCGCATGCACTCCGCCTCTCCCCCTCACCCATTGTTGGCTTCCAGGTTGGTGCAGGAGACTTTCCAGGCCCAAAATGGGGCGGGGGGGGGGGGGAGGCCTCGTGCTGCACCCCTATGCCCCATTTTGGACCCGGAAGGCATCCTGCACCAGCTTAGAAGCCAAAATGGGGCACAGGGGTGCTGCGCGAGCCCCCAAAATGCAATGCAAGCACCTCCATGCATGCGCCACCTGCCCCCATGCTTATGCATGCATGTTCCTGCATGCCCTCTGCCTTCTGTGCATGCACGGCAGAGACCTGGCTGGCGGGAGCCGCTTGTGTGATGGAGCTGGGCTTGGGCGACGGCTGGCGTGCCCGCAGAGAGGGCTCTGCATGCCACCCGCGTGCCATAGGTTCGCCATCCATAGGGCTTCTTGCTTGAGCAGGGGATTGGACTAGAAGACCTCTAAGGCCCCTTCCAGTTCTGTTCATTCATCCACATTCCCAACCCTCGGAAGATGCTTTCTGGATTTCGCTCTCCAAGGAAGGAAGGGTGAGCAGAAGCAGCGGCTTCCCCCGACCCTGGAAGGGATGAATGGAGGGTGGGTGGGTGGGAGGGGGGAAGGGGCGCAAGACAGGCGAGGAAGCCGATCGGCTCTAGGACCCGGCGAGGGCAGCGGGCTTTCCGCGCAAAAAAGCCCGAGACTGGAGGGAGGAGAAGCCGCGGAGGGAGCCCCGCTCGCCTCTCGCCAGCCCCGCGCAGAGGCAGAGAAGACCCGGGAAGGAGGAGGGGGGCATCGGCTGAAGCGCTGCGACCCCAGGGACCGCCCCCCCCAGCTCCCGCCGGGGGTGCACGTGCCTGCCTGCCTCTTGCACCCCCCCTTTAAGGCTTCTCCCCCCCCTCCCCGGGTGTGCAAGGTGCGCGTGCGTGCGTGCGGCTCCTCGCCTCTCTCTCGCCCGCTTTGCAACGATGTCTGCGCGCCCCCCGGGCTGCCCCCTGAAGAGGCGACGATGGGGCCGCTGAAGAAGGGCGATCGCCGCCGCCGCCGCTCCTCCTCTTCCTCCTCCTCCTCCTCCAACTCTTCCTCCCCCCCTGGCAGGGGTCCCCGGCTCGTCTGCCCGCCGCCCCTCGCCTCGCCTCGCCTCCACCGCCCAGCCTCGGCAACCCAGAGGGACCCTCGTGCGCCCCGGGGCTCTGCAGGGCGAGATCCCAGCTTCTGCACCCTTCGCCCGGCCAGCCTCGGCTGAGACCGCAGACACTGCCCCGCTCCGGAAACCCCCCACCCCACCCTTCCAGACAGGTGCGTCTGGGGCATGGCAACCTTTGGGGTGGGGGGGTGGGCTTTCGCCGGGCAGTCGGAGTCACAGCCCAGGGGCAGGGGCGCGAGGAATTGGGTGGGGGGGCATTGGAGGTGCTACGGCGACCCCAGGCGGGGAAGGGGCTTCGCGCGGCGGGAGGGAGGGAGGGGCGTGGAAGCCAGGGCTGTGACAAAGGAGGCGAGGATGCAAAGAGCTGGAGGGATGTGGGGAGGGGGCGCTCAGTTACCTGGGGAGGGGATCCTATCCAGAGAACGGATTGGGTGGGTGGGTTTATGCCTGCAAGCGGAATATTGGTCCTGCAGTGATGGTGATGTGGGCTGGGTGGTTGGTTGGGTGGGGGGCTTGTGGGAGAGAAATGCTTGCCACGACCCAGACCCCTCCCCAAATCTCCTCTCAACCAGGCTCGCCAAAGGTGATCGCGCCGTGCAAGGAACGGGGTGGAACGGGGAGAGGGAGGGGGACGGCGGCGAAGGGAAGAGCGGTTGGCCAAGCCCAAGTCGCTTGGCAGCTTTGGGCACAAATGCGCGGCTGGAACAATAGAGCTCCTTCCACCGCCCCCCTCCCTCCTTCCCCACCTGCAGCGGCCAGAAAGGCAGGCCGGGCGAGCCCCCTCCCCTCCCCTCGCGAGTCTGCAGCAGTGAGCGACCCCCGTTAGGGACTCAAGGTCAGCTTCTTCTTTGTCTCCTGGCCCCGTGTGAACGGAAGTGTTAATGCGGGTGTGTATGGGTGGGGGGGAGGCTGGATCATCTAAGAACCCACAAAAGCATCGGACCCTAACCTCTTCCACGCCCGCGGGAGTTTTGCCTTTCTGGGCTGTCTCGCGTGGCTTACAAACTATCTCACCTAAGACTCCTTAGGCTAGATAGAAGGATAACCCAATAGTATTGTTGGGCACCCTTCCACCCGTGGGCATGTGGCTTGGTCTTGGGAGAAGCTCTTGGCAGGGGGGTAGGTGGCCTGAAAAGACCATGGGGTATTGAGTTGGGGGGGGGGAGAAGCCCCCCTCTTATTTTCTTTAAATTAGGGTTGCAAAAGCTCTCTCTCTCTCTGGTGTAAGGATCTCTTGTTTTCTGCCAACATTAGCAACTTGGGGTCGTTGAACAGAGGGGAGGGGGTATGCCAAACTATGGTTAACTGCACCAGGCTTAATCTAGATGCCTGGGCCCAGACAACACCCTGAAGGAGAAAGTTGAAGATCTAACAGTTGCATCTGAACAAGGTATGAGCTTCAACCTAGAAATAAGGAGGAATTTTCGGATAGTGAGAACAATCAACCGGTGAAACAGAAGTTGCATTCAGAAGTTGTGGGAGCTTCATCACTGGAGGCTTTCAAGAAGAGACTGGACTGCCCTTTGTCAGAAATGATGTAGGGTCTCCTGCTTGGGTGGGAGTAGGGGGGTTGGACTAGATGACCTCCAAGGTCCCTTCCAACTCTTTTTTTATTCTGATCTGTCCAGGAGTGGAAGGTTTGCTAGTTTTAACCTTGGTTAGGCATTATTATTATCTTCTTCTTCTCCTGGTTTGGATACTGTGCGAATATATTGGGTGTTGGTGTGCAAACTTTAACAATTCCATACGAGGGTTAAACCTATTGTCCGGACCTAACCAATTTAAGGCACAAGCTGCCCAGATTCATTGTAGCCTGGTATCTTGGTCAAAGCGAGTCTGTAGATCAGGGTTTGGCTTGGAGTTTAGCAAATCGTTTTACCCAAGAAGATTTGGTTCGTCTCTCTCATTGTGTAAATGCTCTGGAAGAGGCATGGTTAAATAAGGGCCAGTGTTGGGCTTCATGGTGGGCTAAAATGTGACAAGGTTTGTGCCTCATTTAATATACAGGTAGTCCTCGACTTACAAGCTTTGATTTAGTGACGGTTCAAAGTTGCAATGGCACTGGAAAAAAAGTGACTTTAGGAACCCTTTTTCACACTTCCAAGCGTTGCAACATCTCCAGGGTCACATAATCCAACTTTGGACCCTTGGCAACTGACTCACAGTTATGACCGTTGCTGTGACCCAAGATCACATGATCCCCTTTTGCGACCTTCCGATAAAGTCAGTGGGGAAGTCGGATTCACTTAACAACCTAAGTCCACACAGCTTCTAAGGAGCCCCAAGGTTACATCCGTTGTAACTTCAAACAGTCACTAAGGGACGGGTCATCAGCTGAGGACTATCTGTAGAGGTCATCCTCAACTTACGACCGGAGTGGAGTGGAGTGCAACATTTCAGCTGTTAAGCGAGGAATGCTTTTCAGCAAGTCTTGCCGCATTTTACAACTTTCCTCGACGTAGTTGTTGAGTGAGTCACTGCACCATTTTCCAGCACTTGAGGGGCTACCGCAGAGAAGAGGGGATCAACCTATTCTGCAAAGCACCCGAGGGCAGGGTAAGAAGCAAGGGATGGAAATTAATCAAGGACAGAAGCAACCTAGAAAGAAGGAGAAATTTCCTGACGCTGAGAACTATTGATCAGTGGAACAGCTTGCCTCCTGGAATTGTGGGTGTTCCATCATTGGAGGTTTTAAAAAATAGACTGGACAACCCTTTGGCCAGGAGTCCTGCCTTGGGCAAAGGGTTGGACTGGATGACCTCCAAGGCCCCTTCCAGCCCAATGACAGATTAACAGAGTTGGAAGGGACCTAGTAGGTCATCTAGTCCAACCCCCCGCCCAAACAGGAGACCCTACACCATTTCTGACAGATGGCAGTCCAGTCTCGTCTTGAAAGCTTCCAGTGATGAAGCTCCCACAACTTCTGAAGGCAACTTCTGTTCCATTGTTAATTGTCCTCACTGTCAGAAAATTCCTCCTTATTTCCAGGTTGAATCTCTCCTTGGTCAGTTTCCATCCATTATTTCTCATCTGGTCTTCAGGTGCCTTGGAAAATAGCTTGACCTCCTCCTCTCTGTGGCAGCCCCTCAAATATTGGATCACTGCTATCATGTCTCCCCTAATATTTATTCAGCTTGCTATTTGCCCCTCTTCCTCTTGACATCTTGGTTAAAGGATAGGCTGAGACACTGGCCTTCCAAACTTCTTGCAGGAGACAAGTGTCACTCTTCCTTCCCCCCTTCCTTCCTTCCCCCCTTCCTTCCTTCCTTCCTTCCTTCCTTCCTTCCTTCCTTCTTCCTTCCCCCCTTCCTTCCTTCCTTCCTTCCTTCCTTCCTTCCTTTCCCTTCCTTCCTTCCTTCCTTCCTTCCTTCCTTCCTTCCTTCCTTCCTTCCTTCCTTCCTTCCTTCCTTTCCTTTCCTTCCTTTCTCTCTCTTCCTTTCCTTCCTTTCCCTCCTTCTCTCCTTACCCCTCTCTTTCTTTCTCTCTCTCCCTCCCTCCCTCCCTCTCTCTCCAGATTTTAGGAGCTTCTTGTATTAAGCCTTGTTTGTTTGTATTTGACTGGGATGAATAACAGCAGGATATCTGCTGATGGCCCGGAAAGTCAGTGGCGGTTTGGAGAGGATCAGGTTCCCTTTATTTCAACAACATGTCACATCCTTTTGTCTGGTTTTTTCCCACAGGGAAAGGAAGGGGCTGTCAGCATTTCCCCACAGACACGCCAGCTGGGGTTTGCACAGAAGGGTTTGCCACATCAAGGTTTACGGAAGGCGCCCTGAATTCTGGTGTCTCGTAAACCGACTCAGTCGCCAAACTAGCCAAGCTGATTTTAAGCCAACCTCTTATGCGAACTTAGCCATTGTTTGCGCCCGAGATAGAATCGATCTTTGGTTGTCTGGATGCTGTTTGGAAGCAATTTTTCTTTCCCCTTTTAATGCCTTCTCATCGCTTTCGGAGCGGTGTGTTGTCTCCCTGATCCCCTAATTTTTGCCCTCTCATCTTCCAAAGATTGGACTGTCGCTTCTAATTTCCAGGAAGGTTGGCAGGTGGGAATGTTGTACAGGAATTATAAGCATTACAGGGCCATAAAGTAGTGAAGTAGTGATTTAAATTGTGGCTGTTTATACTTAAATTATAGGTAATTCTCGGCTTATTTGGACATCTGGCAACCGTCCCCTGTTTATGACGGTTGAAAGTCCAAGGGTGATCTGATCACCTTTGGTGTCCTTCTCAGTCAATGGAAAAGCCAGATTCAAGAAGAGACTGGACTGCTGTCTGTCAGAAATGGTGTAGGGTCACTTGCTTGGATGGGTGGGGGGTTGGACTAGATGACCTATAAGGTCCCTTCCAACTCTGTTCATTTGTTTAAAATCAGTTATGGCTACTAAGAAGCCCAAAAGTTCTGGTGCCAAGAGAAACAGTTGAGGTTTGCCCCATTTTACAACCTTTCTTGCCATAGCTACTAAGTGAATCATCCAGCTATTGAGTTAGTAGCACAATTATTAAGTTTACAGATACAGATTAACAGAGTTGGAAGGGACCTTATAGGTCATCTAGTCCATCCCCCCACCGAAGCAGGAGACCCCCTACACCATTTCTGACAGATGGCAGTTCATCACATCATTCTTTAATGACCCCATAATCTCTTGTGAGGTGGAGTCTGGGCAACTGAGTGGAGCTAGCAGAGTGTTTTAATGGCCAGATGCCCTTCCCTGTTGCCAATGAGGAGTTATATTCAGCAGATATAATCTCAATGTGCCCAGAGAGAGAAATATCTGCCTCTACCTAGGATCGAACTCACAACCCCCCCTGATTGTGAGGCGAGGGCCCCACCTCTAGGCCACTGCACCATTCCACAAAAATCATGGTTCAATTCACAGCTGAAAATATTGGCACTGGTTATCTTAACCTGGAGAAAGCTGGGTTCCTCTTAAAATGAAATGGGTTGGGCTTTGGAGAAGTTTGGAAGGCAAATTTGCAGGTTTTGCAGCAACAACTTCCATTCGTGGTACAAGCCAATTGGCTTTTCTATTCCCCGTGTGAACTTACAGCTCAGTTAGATTGTGGTTTTACCAGTGTCAGTCAGAATCCACAGCCATTACACATCCTGTTTATACCCTGTTTCCCTGAAAATAAGACCTCCACCCCAAAATAAGGCCTCCCTGAAAATATTGCAACACAGCAGCAGCTATGAGGTGACCACGCTCACTGCCTCCAGCACCTCAGAAATAATAAGCCCTCCCCGAAAATAAGCCCTCCCTGAAAATATTGCAACACAGCTGCAGCCATGAGGTGACCACGCTCGCTGCCTCCTGTACCTCCAAAATAAGCCCTCCCCGAAAATAAGGCCAAGCGCTTATTTTAGGGGTCAAAAGAAACTTACAACTTATTTATTTAGTGAACGTTCAAAGGTACAACAGCGCTGTCAAAAGGAATTGGGTTCTGAGTAGCGCTATCAGATCTAAGGGAGCCCGTTTGGTGTAGTGCTTAAACATACAGAGGAATGCGGTGGCTCAGTGGCTAAGATGCTCGGCTTGTCGATTAGAGTCAGCAGTTTGGCGGTTCGAATCCCTAGCACCGCGTAACAGAGTGAGCTCCTGTTATTTATCCCAGCCACTGCCAACCTAGCAGTTCGAAAGCATGTAAAAATGCATGTAGAAAAATAGGGACCACTTTTGGTGGGAAGTGAACAGAGTTCCATGTGCCTTGGGCATTGAGTCATGATGTCTTCGGACAGCGCTGGTTCTTGGGCTTTGAAACGGAGATGAGCACCACCCCCTAGAGTCGGGAATGAGTAGCACATATGTGCGAGCAGAACCTTTACCTTACCCTATTCTTTTTGTAGGAAAAACAGGATATGCTTAAATACATGCATGGTTTTAAACGCTCAGAAGATAAATCTGAGAGAGCTTATTTAGCTTTGCAGATTAGTGTTAAGCCTGTGGGGGATGGGAGAATGCTATCCAAATACCTAATATTCGGCGTGGAGCTCCCATAAATGCTTGCTATGTTCAGTTTTACAACCCCTTTGTAAAACAGACGAATGTCATCTCTTGCATTGCATGTTAGGAGCGGAGAGACTTAAATGTTCATATCCAGCTTTTCTCCTGCCAGTTTCCCAACCAGGCATGTGCTCTGACACATCCTCGGTTGACCAAATGCAGCAGCCCTATGGCAGTGTGGTGAGGACACCACACACCTGTCCAATAACAAGGAGGAGGCAGCTACCCACACACCTGTCCAATAACAAGGAGGAAGCAGCTACCCACACACCTGCCCAATAACAAGGAGGAGGCAGCTACTTTAAAAAGCTTTTGGAGGCCACTGAAGTGAATGGTTGAGCTTAACTATGAACACGGATTTCTAGACTCTAAGATCGTGATGGTGAACCTATGGTATGCGTGCCACAGGTGGTCACGTGCCCCGCATCGGCTTACCTCAGGGTCCCCACAACCAGGCCATCCACACTCCGACAACTGCCATGTGGCCACCTCCCTGGTGTGTCGCTCAGCCTCCTGCTCCATCAGGTCTGCGAGCCAGCAGAAGTGGGCCGGCGGCCACTACGGACAGGGCTGCCTGAGCCACCACTGTGAGGCAAGGCAGGTATCGGGGCATGGATGACTTGGCTGTGGGGAGGGGGCTATGGTAAGCTGGTGTGGGCAGCTCCATCCCTCGCCTCGTGGCAGCTGCACTGGGACACGTCATGGCCTCCTGCCATTCCAAGCAGAAGGCTTTCTATACATGGGAAAACAATAAGATATCCCCCCCAAAAAAATAAACCCTAGTGCTTATTTTGGCAACCCAAACAATATTTTTGAGGTGCCGGAGGAGGTGAATGTGGCTACCTCATGGTTGCTGCTCTGTTGGAATATTTTTGGGGAGGACTTATTTTCAGGGGAGGGCTTATTTTAGTGCATGCACTCAAAAGTCCGATTGGGCTTATTATCCGGGGAGGTCTTATTTTCGGGGAAACAGGGTAGTTACATTAAAACATTTTCATTAAGGTTAACATGATTACTCTTTGTGGATTTAATTTTTCCCTCCGCCACATTACACATTCACTAGGAACTTTAGGAAAAGTCAAGTTGTCCACACGTGCTCCATAGAATAGAATAGAATAGAATAGAATAACAGAGTTGGGAGGGACCTTGGAGGTCTTCTAGTCCAACCCCCTGCCTAGGGAAGAAATCCTACACCACATCAGACAAATAGTTAGAATAGAATGAAATTAGGAAGGAATAGAAGAGAAGAGAAATGAGGAAAGAATAGAATAGAATAGGAGTTTAGAATAGAATAGAACAAATAATAGAATAAAATAGAATAACACAGTTGGAAGGGACCTTGGAGGTCTTCTAGTCCACCCCCTTCTTAGGCAGGAAACCCTACACCACTTCAGACAAATGGCTATCCAACATCTTCTTAAAGACTTCCAGTGTTGGAGCATTCACAACTTCTGGAGGCAAGTTGTTCCACTGATTAATTGTTCTCCCTGTCAGGAAATTCCTCCTCAGTTCTAAGTTGCTTCTCTGTAGGCTATTTATGTCTTGGTTTTAGACTAAGGTTAAAGAGAACCTCCTTTAGTCAAGGTCAACCGTCTGGTGGCTTCACCAGAAGATCTCGTGGAGTTTCCTGGGCATTAATGCAGAGGTGATTTCCCATAATGTTCTTTGAGGATTTTAATTTTGTACTTCCCTTCCTAGCCTGCAGCCGTAGGATCTCCTGGTAATCTCCCACCAGGTGGAATGCAGCACAGCTTTCTGGAGATCAGCCAAGATCTTCATGATGCTGCTATTAGCTGAAGGCAGGAGCTGTAGCTAGTCGCTCTTAAACAGAAAAAAAGAGGCTGGACCTTGTGGTGGTTTGGAATCTAGCCCATTATCTGAGGGAAATTGCCAGCGTAAAATAATGCTCCAATTTGTTAAAATGCTTTATTTGAAAGATTCTCAAAACATTCTTCAAACTCTTCACCCTTCTTCCTGCTCCTGACCAAACTCCACCGGATGATTATGATAATAGTCAGGAATTGCTGATAATTTGCTGTCTTTTGTGATACCTAAATCAGTCACTTTGCTTTGCCTAATGCTAAATATAATCTCACTGTGATGACGTCCGTGGCATTCAATCTTTCCTTTACAATTCAAGCTGTCTGGATCTAAAGATGCTTCCATTCATCTTTAGAAAAGAATAAAGTTGGAAGGGACCTTGGAGGTCTTCTAATCCAACCCCCTGTTTAGGCAGGAAACCCTACACCACTTCAGACAAATGGTTATCCAACATCTTCTTAAAAACATCCAGTGATGGGACATTCACAACTTCTGGAGGCAACTTGTTCCATTGGTTAATTGTTCTCACTGTCAAGAAATTTCTCTTCAGTTCTAAGTTGCTTCTCTCCTTGATTAGTTTCCACCCATTGCTTCTTGTCCTGCCTTCAGGTGCCTTGGAGAATAGCTTGACTCCCTCTTCTTTGTGGCAGCCCCTGAGATATTGGAAGACTGCTATCATGTCTCCCCTAGTCCTTCACGGCTACAATCACGGCTAGAGTTGTTCAATTCTAGGGATTGGCACCTATTCATAACTGACTAGATGTTGGTGCTAACTCTCCTGTTGATTATGGCTGTCTCCAAGGTTATTCCAGGCATGGAGTCACACTGTCCCCCGTACATTTCACAGGCCCAGGAAAATGAAATGCTAGAAAGCATAGAAGGAGCACACAACCGCATTTGAGCAAATCGGAGGAAGAACAAGTAAGGAGAGAGAAGAGCGGCACCAATCACGACTGTATTTACACACTCTGTTAAGTGAAACCAACCACATTTTGACACCTAGCGTAATGCAGCCTGCCAACTCAGGCACCGATTTATAAGTCACACCGATGGCTTTACCTGTTCATCTTCCATTTTAATACTTAATAGATAACTATATGTTTTCCTTATTAATTTTTCATCTGTCCCTGTTAGTATCTGATCTAATCCTGTTAATTCTTTATAAAACCCATACATCTTAGCATCTTTCTCATAGCTAAATGGTATCGGCGCTTGTGGCCACCATGCTATATCAATCCCTTGACCACTCAGGTTGGAGCGCCCCCCTCTCATTCAAAATACCTTTGTAATACAAAAAGCGCCCTCTACTATGAGGCAGGAGAACTGCATGCCTCATCTAGTCTGACTTTAGGCGTTTTATGATCACTCGAGCAGAGTTAAGCAAGGGTTAAAAGCCTAACAATTCCTGACGTAGGTGAGGCACGCAGTTCTCCTGCCTCATAGTAGAGGGGCTTCTTCAGAGGACCCAAGGCAAGAGCAGAGTTGAAATCCTCTCTGAAATAGCTGGAAAAGGTACGTGGTCAGTGCCTCACCAGCCATAAACCTCACCACACGTCACTGCTTTGTGTCTAGTAATATTTTCCATATTAATAACATTTGGATGGATCAGGGCCTCCATTATGGAAAGCCAGACTGGTATTTTCAAATAACGTTGTTCTTTAATTTTCTCCCATACTAATAATAACGCGTTTCTAATATAAGGTCTTTGGAAATAACAATGTATTTTGTTTTTCCCATGCCATAAAAAAAGGATGCCAACCCAATTGGAGAGCCTATCCCTCCAAAGTCAATAATCTTTTATGCCTCAAACCAGTCCATTCTTTTACTCAAGTAAGTTCCCAGGCCTGATAACACGACTCCCCATCTGGCAACCCCAAACGATCTCTATTTTTTTGAGTCTTGCAACTATAGGATTTCAGCAGCGTCAGACAGCGAGAACAATCAAGAGATCGGACATTCATTTATCTGAAATGATGTAGGATTTCCTGCCGGAGTGGGGGTTGGATTGTATGACCTCCAAGGTCCCTTCCAACTCTGTTATTCTGTTATCCTGTCTGATCCTCGGTGAAAGATGCAGCCAGTGTTCAACTTACGACCATAATTGTGCCCAAAATTTATGTCGCCAAGTGAAACATCGGTGAAGTGCGTTTTGCCCCATTTTACGACTTTGCTTGCCACTGTTGTTCAGCGAATCGTTGTAGCTGCTAAGCTAATAACCCAGTTGTTAAATGAATCTGGCTTACCCATAGACTTTGCTTGTCAGAAGGTCACAAAAGGGATTTGGGGACCCTGTAACCGTCATAAATATGAAGCAGATGCCCACACATCCAAATCTTGGTCAGGTGACCACGAGGATGCTGCAACGGTCATGAGTGTGGAAAATGGTCCCTTTTTTTCAGTGATGCTGTAACGGTCACTAAGTGAACTCTTGTAAATTGAGGATTACCCGTATCTAGAAAACTTCCTGAAATGCTTTTTTCTCCCAGCCTGGGAAAATGAGGCCCCGTTTTAAAACTCTGCAGGTTTAAAACAGGGTGAGGCAAATGGTTAGATTAGATTACGTTAGATTAACAGAGTTGGAAGGGACCTTGTAGGTCAGCTAGTCCAACCCCCTCCCTTCCCCCCAAGCAGGCGACCCTAAACCAGGGGTGGGCAACTTTAAGCACTCAAAGAGCCATTTGGACCCGTTTCCCACAGAAAAGAAAAAACCGGGCGCCACAAAGGTCCTAACCGGAAGCCCCCATTCAATTCTGGGGTCAACTGTGGTTCTGTGCTTCCCCCACCATAGAGTCTCCTCCTAGCATGGCATCCCTTTTCCTCTACCTGTCCTAACTGACCGGAAAACCCGCCCCTTGTCACAGAGTCTCCTCCTGGCACGCCATGCTCCCCTCCCCCCCAACCGGAAGGTCCTCTTAAAATTGTGATGCCGACCAGTGACTGGGAGCAACAACAGAAGGATGAAAGGACCACATGTGGCTCCAGAGCCACGGGTTGCTGACCCCTGTCCTAAACCATTTCGGACAAATGGCAGTCTATACTCTTTTTGAAAGCCTCCAGTGATGAAGCTCCCACAACTTCCGAAGGCAACTTCTGTTCCATGGGTTGATTGCTCTCACTGTCAGAAAGTTCCTCCTTATTTCTAGGTTGAATCTCTCCTTGGTCAGTTTCCATCCATTATTCCTTGTCTGGCCTTCGGGTGCTTTGGAAAATAGCTTGTCCCCCTCCTCTCTGTGGCAGCCCTTCAAAGATTGGAAGATGCTCTCATGTCTCCCCTGGTCCTTCTCTTCTCTAGACTAGCCATGCCCAGTTCCTGCAACTGTTCATCGTATGTTTTAGTCCCCAATCCCCTCATCATCCTGGTTGCTCCTCTCTGCACTCTTTCTAGAGTCTGCACATCTTTTTTAGAGTGTGGTGACCAAAACTAGATGCAGTATTCTAGGTGTGGTCTTACTAAGGCTTGATAGAGTGGTATTCATAACTCACTTGATCTTGATTGTCGTCAAATGGTCACCTACAACTTTTTCATTCGCAAAAGAATGAAAACATTTCCACCCAATGAATCGAGAGATAAAAGAAGTCCAAAAGAGGAATCTGCTTAGCCATCAAGAGTGGTGGATTGAAAGAGAAGGCTGTATTACAATCCTACCACTGACACGCTCACCAACATTCAACAAACCATGGTTTAGCAAAGTGGACCCACCAATATTTCGTCTCTCTCCCTCACCTCTCCCTCTCCTCTCCCTCCCTCTCCCTCTCCTCTCTGTCTCCCTCTCTCTGTCTCCCTCTTCTCTCTCTCTCCCTCCCTCTCTCAGTTTGCGAGTTGATCCTTCAGAGAAGTTATTTTCAGAAATGTGAATTCTTTTGTATTTACTGATAGTGAAGCCTCTCTTATTTTACCTTTGGGCTATTTAAAGAAACCCAGTACAGTTTAGGCAGAAAATAATAGAGAGGGATAACGGGGGATTAACCGAAAAGAAAAGAAGAAAAAACAGGGACGGGAAGAAACGGGCCCCACATAATAAAAAGCCACATCACTCATTCCAGAGCCGATAAATTCCCCATAAAGTCTTCCCAGAGCAATAAAGGGGAAAGCAGTTTAGTTGAAATAGCAATAGAATCACGAGGCTGGAAGGGACCTTGGAGGTCTTCTAGTCACCTCACTCAATGCAGGAGATCTTAAACCATCTTGGTCAAATAGTTGTCCAGTCTATTTTTTAAAAAAGATTGGCCTCCTGGAATACCAACGATCAGCTGTTCCAAGTGGCGGGGATCCCTGACGATCCCCGCTACCTGGAACGGACTGAAAACGGGATGGGTGGAGGCCGAAAATAGGGCATGCGGAAGCCGAAAATGGGGTGCGCGGAGGCAGAAAATGGGGAATGTGGCAGCAGCATATCCCGCAGCCTGGAACAGCTGATCATTGGTATTCCAAGAGGCTAATCCAACCGCCAATCAGCTGCTCGTGCTAAATCAGGCGGTGCTGAAGCTGACCAAGTTATTTGCTGTTTGCTGCAAGGAGACAAATTGCTGGGAGGCAGAGGCAGATATTTTTTTTGTCTTGTTTTCCTCCCCAAAAGCTAGGTGTGTCTTATAGTCTGAAAAATATGGTACTTTATTGTAAAGCTGCATTAACAGAATCTTGCAAGTCTGAAAGTACCAATCTCCCACTGTCTTGTATTACAGCCTGAGAAATTAGATCTTTTCTACATTTCTTTCTCTGCCTCTTATGCAGCTGGGGGCTCTGATTGCTCCCCAGGCAGCATCTCTTTTCTCCACCCTCCATCTTCCAAGGTCATTTACATATACCCATTACAGGGCAGCACCCTGTGGCCTGAACTCATTCCTCCCACACAATTTTGGAGCCTGTCTATAAGCTCTTTAAAAAAAAACACCCTTAATTCAGGGGCTTCTATAAATATCAGAAGTGGGAAAACAAATGTGTCAAAAGATTCTGCAGAGGTTGAAATACTTTTCTTTCAAAGAAACCATTAACTCTCACAAATTCAGGAGAGGGGGGACTTTACCCTCTTCCCGAGTGATGTTGGGGTCCAGTAGCCACACCAGCAGTCTTTATAGGCTTATTTTTTTTAAAAAAACCACACATCCTATGCCCTTCAAGCTCAAACACAATACAACATAATTGTCCATCTCTGCTTTAAGTCATAGTTGGCTGG
>NC_138557.1:9655935-9898435 GCF_964273705.1 Natrix helvetica
CTATTTTTATTCTATTCCTATTATTTCTATAGTATAGTCCAGTCCATTTTTATTTCTGTTCCTGTTCCTATTCCTTTTTTCTTTTTTCTATTATTTTCTATTCCATATCCTGTCTTATCCTATCCTATCCTCTATTCTACCATATTATATATATAATGCAAAGTCTTTTCACTCTTTTCAGGAAAGGTTCTGGGGAAAGGAAGGATGATGATGATGATGATGATAATAATCTCATTTAAATCTTCATCTTGATCTATGTGCCTCTTTCCCTGAAATCACATTGACACAGACGTAAGGAAAACTATCTTTATTTCTCCATTCACCCTCTTGATTTTTTTTTTTTGCTTTGTTTAATCGGAAAGTCACCCCGTTCAAGATTTGTCTTTTGGGGGTGTATTTTTGGAGGGGAAAAAACAATGTTCTGCAAATGATGTGGACATGAGGAACCTCTGTACCCAAAGGCAGTCTACCTCCCATGCACACCTTTTGGGAAATTGCTAAATGGGTGGACTTGCTTGCCTTGAGATAGCTACCCAGTTGAAAAGAGGTTTTAATTTAGCTTTCATTTAAAATAAATGGATCCATTTCATAAGTAATGAAACATTGCAGAGTTAATGGGGCTGACAAGCATTGGAAATAAAATACATGAATGAGGACAAGATGTTCCATAAATGCTTAGGTGCTTCTTTTAAAGAAAGCAGCTATTACTCTCCACACAAAGAGTAACACACCCACACTGCCAGGCCATAGGTTCTCATGATGGCCCTATGGAAATATAAATAAAACAATGAGGAGGTGGCGATGTCTGTGCCTACTCTTGGGGGGGGGGGAAATCAACGGAAGCAAGGACTTTTGTGGCTGCCGCGAAACGATGTGACAAGGAAGTCAAAAAAGTCAAGATGGCGGCCACAGATGACAACCGTTATTCCAATGGGATTGGATTGGTGGGGGAGACTTCTGACGTTAGCGCACGAAAGAAGCACTTTGCCCCCATTGGAAGAGGATAATTGTCTCCCCTGACTAAGTGGCTCAGGCGCTGAGCTTGTCGATCAGAAAGGTCGGCAGTCCGGCGGTTCGAATCCCTAGCGCCGCGTAATGGAGTGAGCTCCCGTGACTTGTCCCAGCTTCTGCCAACCTAGCAGTTCGAAAGCACGTAAAAATGCAAGTAGAAAAATAGGAACCACCTTTGGTGGGAAGGTAACAGCGTTCTATGCACCTTTGGCATTGAGTCATGCCGGCCATATGACCACAGAGACGTTTTCGGACAGCGCTGGCTCCTCGGCTTTGAGCCCCCCCCTTAGAGTCAGGAATGATTAGCATATGTGTACAAGGGGAACTTTTACTTTACTAATTATATCTCAGGTTTGAGCCCCGCGTCCTTAATGCTCTCTGAGCCTGTTAGATTATTATTTTTTTTGCAGATATTTTATTTTTAGCCAATTATGTAACACCATCAGTTACAGATGAGAGAAAATCAGGTAACATATTGATGGTGTTACATAGTTGGCTAATGAAATGGTTGCAAAAAGCCAACCAAGCTCAGAGAGCCCCAAGGAGCCCACATCCTCCTCCTTGTAGATAAGCAGAGAGCAAATCCACTCCCTTCTAGCCTTGAAGATGTTCCCTAATTGGGTAATGAAACGTCTGTAAAAAAACCCACACAAGCAACCGTGAGCTACAAATATTTTCTTCTATTGGGGAAAAATGCAAGAAGAGAAGCTTAAAGAGCACTGGGGACCCCAACGCATTATCTCCCCTTCTCCCAAACCCCACGGACCTTTCTTGCAACCCCTCATCCATCCCCCTCTATCCCTGCCAGGATCAGACCTAAGGAATCCCCTTTGCCCTCCTTTCAAAACCTTGAGTGAGAAGCCTTAAATGAGAAGGGTGGGTGTATTGATAGTAAAATGTACGAAGATTTTAGACGTAAAATGTATTATTCATTGGGAAGGAAATATATGTAATAATTATGATAGAAAGGCACGAAAACTGTTTGTAACCAATTGACACGCTTTCGACAGGATGTAAAGAAGGATGATTCTTTTTTTTGTGTGTTTTTGTTTATTTAAAACAATAAAAAAAAATCTCAAAAAAATAAAAATAAAACCTTGAGCTGCAAAATATTTAATTAAGGCCTCACTGTCCTGGGGGGGGGAGGGAAGGGGGGGGAGAGAAAGCCCATCCCCCAATGATTTTTCCCTGGCTTGACCCATCTCTGGGTGTGGGATGTTACCTGTAAAAATAGAAAACTTGATGGGGAGTGTGTGTGTGGGGTGGTGGTGGTGGTGGTGGGGGAGAAGCAATTGGATGAAATAAGGAGACATTTCCTGACAGTGACAACAATTAATCAGTGGAACGACTTGCCACCAGAAGTTGGGAATGCTCCAACAGTGGAAGGTTTTAAAGAAGAGATCGGACAATCATTTGTCAGAAAGGGTACAGGGCAGGGATGGCGAGTTTTTTTGTTGTTGCGTGCCAAAAGCATGAATACCCACATCCATCATGCAATGCACACGCGATGTTCTCCCTCCCCCAGCCGCGCATGCACTCCGCCTCTCCCCCTCACCCATTGTTGGCTTCCAGGTTGGTGCAGGAGACTTTCCAGGCCCAAAATGGGGCGGGGGGGGGGGGGAGGCCTCGTGCTGCACCCCTATGCCCCATTTTGGACCCGGAAGGCATCCTGCACCAGCTTAGAAGCCAAAATGGGGCACAGGGGTGCTGCGCGAGCCCCCAAAATGCAATGCAAGCACCTCCATGCATGCGCCACCTGCCCCCATGCTTATGCATGCATGTTCCTGCATGCCCTCTGCCTTCTGTGCATGCACGGCAGAGACCTGGCTGGCGGGAGCCGCTTGTGTGATGGAGCTGGGCTTGGGCGACGGCTGGCGTGCCCGCAGAGAGGGCTCTGCATGCCACCCGCGTGCCATAGGTTCGCCATCCATAGGGCTTCTTGCTTGAGCAGGGGATTGGACTAGAAGACCTCTAAGGCCCCTTCCAGTTCTGTTCATTCATCCACATTCCCAACCCTCGGAAGATGCTTTCTGGATTTCGCTCTCCAAGGAAGGAAGGGTGAGCAGAAGCAGCGGCTTCCCCCGACCCTGGAAGGGATGAATGGAGGGTGGGTGGGTGGGAGGGGGGAAGGGGCGCAAGACAGGCGAGGAAGCCGATCGGCTCTAGGACCCGGCGAGGGCAGCGGGCTTTCCGCGCAAAAAAGCCCGAGACTGGAGGGAGGAGAAGCCGCGGAGGGAGCCCCGCTCGCCTCTCGCCAGCCCCGCGCAGAGGCAGAGAAGACCCGGGAAGGAGGAGGGGGGCATCGGCTGAAGCGCTGCGACCCCAGGGACCGCCCCCCCCAGCTCCCGCCGGGGGTGCACGTGCCTGCCTGCCTCTTGCACCCCCCCTTTAAGGCTTCTCCCCCCCCTCCCCGGGTGTGCAAGGTGCGCGTGCGTGCGTGCGGCTCCTCGCCTCTCTCTCGCCCGCTTTGCAACGATGTCTGCGCGCCCCCCGGGCTGCCCCCTGAAGAGGCGACGATGGGGCCGCTGAAGAAGGGCGATCGCCGCCGCCGCCGCTCCTCCTCTTCCTCCTCCTCCTCCTCCAACTCTTCCTCCCCCCCTGGCAGGGGTCCCCGGCTCGTCTGCCCGCCGCCCCTCGCCTCGCCTCGCCTCCACCGCCCAGCCTCGGCAACCCAGAGGGACCCTCGTGCGCCCCGGGGCTCTGCAGGGCGAGATCCCAGCTTCTGCACCCTTCGCCCGGCCAGCCTCGGCTGAGACCGCAGACACTGCCCCGCTCCGGAAACCCCCCACCCCACCCTTCCAGACAGGTGCGTCTGGGGCATGGCAACCTTTGGGGTGGGGGGGTGGGCTTTCGCCGGGCAGTCGGAGTCACAGCCCAGGGGCAGGGGCGCGAGGAATTGGGTGGGGGGGCATTGGAGGTGCTACGGCGACCCCAGGCGGGGAAGGGGCTTCGCGCGGCGGGAGGGAGGGAGGGGCGTGGAAGCCAGGGCTGTGACAAAGGAGGCGAGGATGCAAAGAGCTGGAGGGATGTGGGGAGGGGGCGCTCAGTTACCTGGGGAGGGGATCCTATCCAGAGAACGGATTGGGTGGGTGGGTTTATGCCTGCAAGCGGAATATTGGTCCTGCAGTGATGGTGATGTGGGCTGGGTGGTTGGTTGGGTGGGGGGCTTGTGGGAGAGAAATGCTTGCCACGACCCAGACCCCTCCCCAAATCTCCTCTCAACCAGGCTCGCCAAAGGTGATCGCGCCGTGCAAGGAACGGGGTGGAACGGGGAGAGGGAGGGGGACGGCGGCGAAGGGAAGAGCGGTTGGCCAAGCCCAAGTCGCTTGGCAGCTTTGGGCACAAATGCGCGGCTGGAACAATAGAGCTCCTTCCACCGCCCCCCTCCCTCCTTCCCCACCTGCAGCGGCCAGAAAGGCAGGCCGGGCGAGCCCCCTCCCCTCCCCTCGCGAGTCTGCAGCAGTGAGCGACCCCCGTTAGGGACTCAAGGTCAGCTTCTTCTTTGTCTCCTGGCCCCGTGTGAACGGAAGTGTTAATGCGGGTGTGTATGGGTGGGGGGGAGGCTGGATCATCTAAGAACCCACAAAAGCATCGGACCCTAACCTCTTCCACGCCCGCGGGAGTTTTGCCTTTCTGGGCTGTCTCGCGTGGCTTACAAACTATCTCACCTAAGACTCCTTAGGCTAGATAGAAGGATAACCCAATAGTATTGTTGGGCACCCTTCCACCCGTGGGCATGTGGCTTGGTCTTGGGAGAAGCTCTTGGCAGGGGGGTAGGTGGCCTGAAAAGACCATGGGGTATTGAGTTGGGGGGGGGGAGAAGCCCCCCTCTTATTTTCTTTAAATTAGGGTTGCAAAAGCTCTCTCTCTCTCTGGTGTAAGGATCTCTTGTTTTCTGCCAACATTAGCAACTTGGGGTCGTTGAACAGAGGGGAGGGGGTATGCCAAACTATGGTTAACTGCACCAGGCTTAATCTAGATGCCTGGGCCCAGACAACACCCTGAAGGAGAAAGTTGAAGATCTAACAGTTGCATCTGAACAAGGTATGAGCTTCAACCTAGAAATAAGGAGGAATTTTCGGATAGTGAGAACAATCAACCGGTGAAACAGAAGTTGCATTCAGAAGTTGTGGGAGCTTCATCACTGGAGGCTTTCAAGAAGAGACTGGACTGCCCTTTGTCAGAAATGATGTAGGGTCTCCTGCTTGGGTGGGAGTAGGGGGGTTGGACTAGATGACCTCCAAGGTCCCTTCCAACTCTTTTTTTATTCTGATCTGTCCAGGAGTGGAAGGTTTGCTAGTTTTAACCTTGGTTAGGCATTATTATTATCTTCTTCTTCTCCTGGTTTGGATACTGTGCGAATATATTGGGTGTTGGTGTGCAAACTTTAACAATTCCATACGAGGGTTAAACCTATTGTCCGGACCTAACCAATTTAAGGCACAAGCTGCCCAGATTCATTGTAGCCTGGTATCTTGGTCAAAGCGAGTCTGTAGATCAGGGTTTGGCTTGGAGTTTAGCAAATCGTTTTACCCAAGAAGATTTGGTTCGTCTCTCTCATTGTGTAAATGCTCTGGAAGAGGCATGGTTAAATAAGGGCCAGTGTTGGGCTTCATGGTGGGCTAAAATGTGACAAGGTTTGTGCCTCATTTAATATACAGGTAGTCCTCGACTTACAAGCTTTGATTTAGTGACGGTTCAAAGTTGCAATGGCACTGGAAAAAAAGTGACTTTAGGAACCCTTTTTCACACTTCCAAGCGTTGCAACATCTCCAGGGTCACATAATCCAACTTTGGACCCTTGGCAACTGACTCACAGTTATGACCGTTGCTGTGACCCAAGATCACATGATCCCCTTTTGCGACCTTCCGATAAAGTCAGTGGGGAAGTCGGATTCACTTAACAACCTAAGTCCACACAGCTTCTAAGGAGCCCCAAGGTTACATCCGTTGTAACTTCAAACAGTCACTAAGGGACGGGTCATCAGCTGAGGACTATCTGTAGAGGTCATCCTCAACTTACGACCGGAGTGGAGTGGAGTGCAACATTTCAGCTGTTAAGCGAGGAATGCTTTTCAGCAAGTCTTGCCGCATTTTACAACTTTCCTCGACGTAGTTGTTGAGTGAGTCACTGCACCATTTTCCAGCACTTGAGGGGCTACCGCAGAGAAGAGGGGATCAACCTATTCTGCAAAGCACCCGAGGGCAGGGTAAGAAGCAAGGGATGGAAATTAATCAAGGACAGAAGCAACCTAGAAAGAAGGAGAAATTTCCTGACGCTGAGAACTATTGATCAGTGGAACAGCTTGCCTCCTGGAATTGTGGGTGTTCCATCATTGGAGGTTTTAAAAAATAGACTGGACAACCCTTTGGCCAGGAGTCCTGCCTTGGGCAAAGGGTTGGACTGGATGACCTCCAAGGCCCCTTCCAGCCCAATGACAGATTAACAGAGTTGGAAGGGACCTAGTAGGTCATCTAGTCCAACCCCCCGCCCAAACAGGAGACCCTACACCATTTCTGACAGATGGCAGTCCAGTCTCGTCTTGAAAGCTTCCAGTGATGAAGCTCCCACAACTTCTGAAGGCAACTTCTGTTCCATTGTTAATTGTCCTCACTGTCAGAAAATTCCTCCTTATTTCCAGGTTGAATCTCTCCTTGGTCAGTTTCCATCCATTATTTCTCATCTGGTCTTCAGGTGCCTTGGAAAATAGCTTGACCTCCTCCTCTCTGTGGCAGCCCCTCAAATATTGGATCACTGCTATCATGTCTCCCCTAATATTTATTCAGCTTGCTATTTGCCCCTCTTCCTCTTGACATCTTGGTTAAAGGATAGGCTGAGACACTGGCCTTCCAAACTTCTTGCAGGAGACAAGTGTCACTCTTCCTTCCCCCCTTCCTTCCTTCCCCCCTTCCTTCCTTCCTTCCTTCCTTCCTTCCTTCCTTCCTTCTTCCTTCCCCCCTTCCTTCCTTCCTTCCTTCCTTCCTTCCTTCCTTCCTTCTTCCTTCCTTCCTTCCTTCCTTCCTTCCTTCCTTCCTTCCTTCCTTCCTTCCTTCCTTCCTTTCCTTTCCTTCCTTTCTCTCTCTTCCTTTCCTTCCTTTCCCTCCTTCTCTCCTTACCCCTCTCTTTCTTTCTCTCTCTCCCTCCCTCCCTCCCTCTCTCTCCAGATTTTAGGAGCTTCTTGTATTAAGCCTTGTTTGTTTGTATTTGACTGGGATGAATAACAGCAGGATATCTGCTGATGGCCCGGAAAGTCAGTGGCGGTTTGGAGAGGATCAGGTTCCCTTTATTTCAACAACATGTCACATCCTTTTGTCTGGTTTTTTCCCACAGGGAAAGGAAGGGGCTGTCAGCATTTCCCCACAGACACGCCAGCTGGGGTTTGCACAGAAGGGTTTGCCACATCAAGGTTTACGGAAGGCGCCCTGAATTCTGGTGTCTCGTAAACCGACTCAGTCGCCAAACTAGCCAAGCTGATTTTAAGCCAACCTCTTATGCGAACTTAGCCATTGTTTGCGCCCGAGATAGAATCGATCTTTGGTTGTCTGGATGCTGTTTGGAAGCAATTTTTCTTTCCCCTTTTAATGCCTTCTCATCGCTTTCGGAGCGGTGTGTTGTCTCCCTGATCCCCTAATTTTTGCCCTCTCATCTTCCAAAGATTGGACTGTCGCTTCTAATTTCCAGGAAGGTTGGCAGGTGGGAATGTTGTACAGGAATTATAAGCATTACAGGGCCATAAAGTAGTGAAGTAGTGATTTAAATTGTGGCTGTTTATACTTAAATTATAGGTAATTCTCGGCTTATTTGGACATCTGGCAACCGTCCCCTGTTTATGACGGTTGAAAGTCCAAGGGTGATCTGATCACCTTTGGTGTCCTTCTCAGTCAATGGAAAAGCCAGATTCAAGAAGAGACTGGACTGCTGTCTGTCAGAAATGGTGTAGGGTCACTTGCTTGGATGGGTGGGGGGTTGGACTAGATGACCTATAAGGTCCCTTCCAACTCTGTTCATTTGTTTAAAATCAGTTATGGCTACTAAGAAGCCCAAAAGTTCTGGTGCCAAGAGAAACAGTTGAGGTTTGCCCCATTTTACAACCTTTCTTGCCATAGCTACTAAGTGAATCATCCAGCTATTGAGTTAGTAGCACAATTATTAAGTTTACAGATACAGATTAACAGAGTTGGAAGGGACCTTATAGGTCATCTAGTCCATCCCCCCACCGAAGCAGGAGACCCCCTACACCATTTCTGACAGATGGCAGTTCATCACATCATTCTTTAATGACCCCATAATCTCTTGTGAGGTGGAGTCTGGGCAACTGAGTGGAGCTAGCAGAGTGTTTTAATGGCCAGATGCCCTTCCCTGTTGCCAATGAGGAGTTATATTCAGCAGATATAATCTCAATGTGCCCAGAGAGAGAAATATCTGCCTCTACCTAGGATCGAACTCACAACCCCCCCTGATTGTGAGGCGAGGGCCCCACCTCTAGGCCACTGCACCATTCCACAAAAATCATGGTTCAATTCACAGCTGAAAATATTGGCACTGGTTATCTTAACCTGGAGAAAGCTGGGTTCCTCTTAAAATGAAATGGGTTGGGCTTTGGAGAAGTTTGGAAGGCAAATTTGCAGGTTTTGCAGCAACAACTTCCATTCGTGGTACAAGCCAATTGGCTTTTCTATTCCCCGTGTGAACTTACAGCTCAGTTAGATTGTGGTTTTACCAGTGTCAGTCAGAATCCACAGCCATTACACATCCTGTTTATACCCTGTTTCCCTGAAAATAAGACCTCCACCCCAAAATAAGGCCTCCCTGAAAATATTGCAACACAGCAGCAGCTATGAGGTGACCACGCTCACTGCCTCCAGCACCTCAGAAATAATAAGCCCTCCCCGAAAATAAGCCCTCCCTGAAAATATTGCAACACAGCTGCAGCCATGAGGTGACCACGCTCGCTGCCTCCTGTACCTCCAAAATAAGCCCTCCCCGAAAATAAGGCCAAGCGCTTATTTTAGGGGTCAAAAGAAACTTACAACTTATTTATTTAGTGAACGTTCAAAGGTACAACAGCGCTGTCAAAAGGAATTGGGTTCTGAGTAGCGCTATCAGATCTAAGGGAGCCCGTTTGGTGTAGTGCTTAAACATACAGAGGAATGCGGTGGCTCAGTGGCTAAGATGCTCGGCTTGTCGATTAGAGTCAGCAGTTTGGCGGTTCGAATCCCTAGCACCGCGTAACAGAGTGAGCTCCTGTTATTTATCCCAGCCACTGCCAACCTAGCAGTTCGAAAGCATGTAAAAATGCATGTAGAAAAATAGGGACCACTTTTGGTGGGAAGTGAACAGAGTTCCATGTGCCTTGGGCATTGAGTCATGATGTCTTCGGACAGCGCTGGTTCTTGGGCTTTGAAACGGAGATGAGCACCACCCCCTAGAGTCGGGAATGAGTAGCACATATGTGCGAGCAGAACCTTTACCTTACCCTATTCTTTTTGTAGGAAAAACAGGATATGCTTAAATACATGCATGGTTTTAAACGCTCAGAAGATAAATCTGAGAGAGCTTATTTAGCTTTGCAGATTAGTGTTAAGCCTGTGGGGGATGGGAGAATGCTATCCAAATACCTAATATTCGGCGTGGAGCTCCCATAAATGCTTGCTATGTTCAGTTTTACAACCCCTTTGTAAAACAGACGAATGTCATCTCTTGCATTGCATGTTAGGAGCGGAGAGACTTAAATGTTCATATCCAGCTTTTCTCCTGCCAGTTTCCCAACCAGGCATGTGCTCTGACACATCCTCGGTTGACCAAATGCAGCAGCCCTATGGCAGTGTGGTGAGGACACCACACACCTGTCCAATAACAAGGAGGAGGCAGCTACCCACACACCTGTCCAATAACAAGGAGGAAGCAGCTACCCACACACCTGCCCAATAACAAGGAGGAGGCAGCTACTTTAAAAAGCTTTTGGAGGCCACTGAAGTGAATGGTTGAGCTTAACTATGAACACGGATTTCTAGACTCTAAGATCGTGATGGTGAACCTATGGTATGCGTGCCACAGGTGGTCACGTGCCCCGCATCGGCTTACCTCAGGGTCCCCACAACCAGGCCATCCACACTCCGACAACTGCCATGTGGCCACCTCCCTGGTGTGTCGCTCAGCCTCCTGCTCCATCAGGTCTGCGAGCCAGCAGAAGTGGGCCGGCGGCCACTACGGACAGGGCTGCCTGAGCCACCACTGTGAGGCAAGGCAGGTATCGGGGCATGGATGACTTGGCTGTGGGGAGGGGGCTATGGTAAGCTGGTGTGGGCAGCTCCATCCCTCGCCTCGTGGCAGCTGCACTGGGACACGTCATGGCCTCCTGCCATTCCAAGCAGAAGGCTTTCTATACATGGGAAAACAATAAGATATCCCCCCCAAAAAAATAAACCCTAGTGCTTATTTTGGCAACCCAAACAATATTTTTGAGGTGCCGGAGGAGGTGAATGTGGCTACCTCATGGTTGCTGCTCTGTTGGAATATTTTTGGGGAGGACTTATTTTCAGGGGAGGGCTTATTTTAGTGCATGCACTCAAAAGTCCGATTGGGCTTATTATCCGGGGAGGTCTTATTTTCGGGGAAACAGGGTAGTTACATTAAAACATTTTCATTAAGGTTAACATGATTACTCTTTGTGGATTTAATTTTTCCCTCCGCCACATTACACATTCACTAGGAACTTTAGGAAAAGTCAAGTTGTCCACACGTGCTCCATAGAATAGAATAGAATAGAATAGAATAACAGAGTTGGGAGGGACCTTGGAGGTCTTCTAGTCCAACCCCCTGCCTAGGGAAGAAATCCTACACCACATCAGACAAATAGTTAGAATAGAATGAAATTAGGAAGGAATAGAAGAGAAGAGAAATGAGGAAAGAATAGAATAGAATAGGAGTTTAGAATAGAATAGAACAAATAATAGAATAAAATAGAATAACACAGTTGGAAGGGACCTTGGAGGTCTTCTAGTCCACCCCCTTCTTAGGCAGGAAACCCTACACCACTTCAGACAAATGGCTATCCAACATCTTCTTAAAGACTTCCAGTGTTGGAGCATTCACAACTTCTGGAGGCAAGTTGTTCCACTGATTAATTGTTCTCCCTGTCAGGAAATTCCTCCTCAGTTCTAAGTTGCTTCTCTGTAGGCTATTTATGTCTTGGTTTTAGACTAAGGTTAAAGAGAACCTCCTTTAGTCAAGGTCAACCGTCTGGTGGCTTCACCAGAAGATCTCGTGGAGTTTCCTGGGCATTAATGCAGAGGTGATTTCCCATAATGTTCTTTGAGGATTTTAATTTTGTACTTCCCTTCCTAGCCTGCAGCCGTAGGATCTCCTGGTAATCTCCCACCAGGTGGAATGCAGCACAGCTTTCTGGAGATCAGCCAAGATCTTCATGATGCTGCTATTAGCTGAAGGCAGGAGCTGTAGCTAGTCGCTCTTAAACAGAAAAAAAGAGGCTGGACCTTGTGGTGGTTTGGAATCTAGCCCATTATCTGAGGGAAATTGCCAGCGTAAAATAATGCTCCAATTTGTTAAAATGCTTTATTTGAAAGATTCTCAAAACATTCTTCAAACTCTTCACCCTTCTTCCTGCTCCTGACCAAACTCCACCGGATGATTATGATAATAGTCAGGAATTGCTGATAATTTGCTGTCTTTTGTGATACCTAAATCAGTCACTTTGCTTTGCCTAATGCTAAATATAATCTCACTGTGATGACGTCCGTGGCATTCAATCTTTCCTTTACAATTCAAGCTGTCTGGATCTAAAGATGCTTCCATTCATCTTTAGAAAAGAATAAAGTTGGAAGGGACCTTGGAGGTCTTCTAATCCAACCCCCTGTTTAGGCAGGAAACCCTACACCACTTCAGACAAATGGTTATCCAACATCTTCTTAAAAACATCCAGTGATGGGACATTCACAACTTCTGGAGGCAACTTGTTCCATTGGTTAATTGTTCTCACTGTCAAGAAATTTCTCTTCAGTTCTAAGTTGCTTCTCTCCTTGATTAGTTTCCACCCATTGCTTCTTGTCCTGCCTTCAGGTGCCTTGGAGAATAGCTTGACTCCCTCTTCTTTGTGGCAGCCCCTGAGATATTGGAAGACTGCTATCATGTCTCCCCTAGTCCTTCACGGCTACAATCACGGCTAGAGTTGTTCAATTCTAGGGATTGGCACCTATTCATAACTGACTAGATGTTGGTGCTAACTCTCCTGTTGATTATGGCTGTCTCCAAGGTTATTCCAGGCATGGAGTCACACTGTCCCCCGTACATTTCACAGGCCCAGGAAAATGAAATGCTAGAAAGCATAGAAGGAGCACACAACCGCATTTGAGCAAATCGGAGGAAGAACAAGTAAGGAGAGAGAAGAGCGGCACCAATCACGACTGTATTTACACACTCTGTTAAGTGAAACCAACCACATTTTGACACCTAGCGTAATGCAGCCTGCCAACTCAGGCACCGATTTATAAGTCACACCGATGGCTTTACCTGTTCATCTTCCATTTTAATACTTAATAGATAACTATATGTTTTCCTTATTAATTTTTCATCTGTCCCTGTTAGTATCTGATCTAATCCTGTTAATTCTTTATAAAACCCATACATCTTAGCATCTTTCTCATAGCTAAATGGTATCGGCGCTTGTGGCCACCATGCTATATCAATCCCTTGACCACTCAGGTTGGAGCGCCCCCCTCTCATTCAAAATACCTTTGTAATACAAAAAGCGCCCTCTACTATGAGGCAGGAGAACTGCATGCCTCATCTAGTCTGACTTTAGGCGTTTTATGATCACTCGAGCAGAGTTAAGCAAGGGTTAAAAGCCTAACAATTCCTGACGTAGGTGAGGCACGCAGTTCTCCTGCCTCATAGTAGAGGGGCTTCTTCAGAGGACCCAAGGCAAGAGCAGAGTTGAAATCCTCTCTGAAATAGCTGGAAAAGGTACGTGGTCAGTGCCTCACCAGCCATAAACCTCACCACACGTCACTGCTTTGTGTCTAGTAATATTTTCCATATTAATAACATTTGGATGGATCAGGGCCTCCATTATGGAAAGCCAGACTGGTATTTTCAAATAACGTTGTTCTTTAATTTTCTCCCATACTAATAATAACGCGTTTCTAATATAAGGTCTTTGGAAATAACAATGTATTTTGTTTTTCCCATGCCATAAAAAAAGGATGCCAACCCAATTGGAGAGCCTATCCCTCCAAAGTCAATAATCTTTTATGCCTCAAACCAGTCCATTCTTTTACTCAAGTAAGTTCCCAGGCCTGATAACACGACTCCCCATCTGGCAACCCCAAACGATCTCTATTTTTTTGAGTCTTGCAACTATAGGATTTCAGCAGCGTCAGACAGCGAGAACAATCAAGAGATCGGACATTCATTTATCTGAAATGATGTAGGATTTCCTGCCGGAGTGGGGGTTGGATTGTATGACCTCCAAGGTCCCTTCCAACTCTGTTATTCTGTTATCCTGTCTGATCCTCGGTGAAAGATGCAGCCAGTGTTCAACTTACGACCATAATTGTGCCCAAAATTTATGTCGCCAAGTGAAACATCGGTGAAGTGCGTTTTGCCCCATTTTACGACTTTGCTTGCCACTGTTGTTCAGCGAATCGTTGTAGCTGCTAAGCTAATAACCCAGTTGTTAAATGAATCTGGCTTACCCATAGACTTTGCTTGTCAGAAGGTCACAAAAGGGATTTGGGGACCCTGTAACCGTCATAAATATGAAGCAGATGCCCACACATCCAAATCTTGGTCAGGTGACCACGAGGATGCTGCAACGGTCATGAGTGTGGAAAATGGTCCCTTTTTTTCAGTGATGCTGTAACGGTCACTAAGTGAACTCTTGTAAATTGAGGATTACCCGTATCTAGAAAACTTCCTGAAATGCTTTTTTCTCCCAGCCTGGGAAAATGAGGCCCCGTTTTAAAACTCTGCAGGTTTAAAACAGGGTGAGGCAAATGGTTAGATTAGATTACGTTAGATTAACAGAGTTGGAAGGGACCTTGTAGGTCAGCTAGTCCAACCCCCTCCCTTCCCCCCAAGCAGGCGACCCTAAACCAGGGGTGGGCAACTTTAAGCACTCAAAGAGCCATTTGGACCCGTTTCCCACAGAAAAGAAAAAACCGGGCGCCACAAAGGTCCTAACCGGAAGCCCCCATTCAATTCTGGGGTCAACTGTGGTTCTGTGCTTCCCCCACCATAGAGTCTCCTCCTAGCATGGCATCCCTTTTCCTCTACCTGTCCTAACTGACCGGAAAACCCGCCCCTTGTCACAGAGTCTCCTCCTGGCACGCCATGCTCCCCTCCCCCCCAACCGGAAGGTCCTCTTAAAATTGTGATGCCGACCAGTGACTGGGAGCAACAACAGAAGGATGAAAGGACCACATGTGGCTCCAGAGCCACGGGTTGCTGACCCCTGTCCTAAACCATTTCGGACAAATGGCAGTCTATACTCTTCTTGAAAGCCTCCAGTGATGAAGCTCCCACAACTTCCGAAGGCAACTTCTGTTCCATGGGTTGATTGCTCTCACTGTCAGAAAGTTCCTCCTTATTTCTAGGTTGAATCTCTCTTTGGTCAGTTTCCATCCATTATTCCTTGTCTGGCCTTCGGGTGCTTTGGAAAATAGCTTGTCCCCCTCCTCTCTGTGGCATCCCCTCAAATATTGGAAGATGCTCTTGTGTCTCTCCTGTCCTTCTCTTCTCTAGACTAGCCATGCCCAGTTCCTGCAACTGTTCATCGTATGTTTTAGTCCCCAATCCCCTCATCATCCTGGTTGCTCCTCTCTGCACTCTTTCTAGAGTCTGCACATCTTTTTTAGAGTGTGGTGACCAAAACTAGATGCAGTATTCTAGGTGTGGTCTTACTAAGGCTTGATAGAGTGGTATTCATAACTCACTTGATCTTGATTGTCGTCAAATGGTCACCTACAACTTTTTCATTCGCAAAAGAATGAAAACATTTCCACCCAATGAATCGAGAGATAAAAGAAGTCCAAAAGAGGAATCTGCTTAGCCATCAAGAGTGGTGGATTGAAAGAGAAGGCTGTATTACAATCCTACCACTGACACGCTCACCAACATTCAACAAACCATGGTTTAGCAAAGTGGACCCACCAATATTTCGTCTCTCTCCCTCACCTCTCCCTCTCCTCTCCCTCCCTCTCCCTCTCCTCTCTGTCTCCCTCTCTCTGTCTCCCTCTTCTCTCTCTCTCCCTCCCTCTCTCAGTTTGCGAGTTGATCCTTCAGAGAAGTTATTTTCAGAAATGTGAATTCTTTTGTATTTACTGATAGTGAAGCCTCTCTTATTTTACCTTTGGGCTATTTAAAGAAACCCAGTACAGTTTAGGCAGAAAATAATAGAGAGGGATAACGGGGGATTAACCGAAAAGAAAAGAAGAAAAAACAGGGACGGGAAGAAACGGGCCCCACATAATAAAAAGCCACATCACTCATTCCAGAGCCGATAAATTCCCCATAAAGTCTTCCCAGAGCAATAAAGGGGAAAGCAGTTTAGTTGAAATAGCAATAGAATCACGAGGCTGGAAGGGACCTTGGAGGTCTTCTAGTCACCTCACTCAATGCAGGAGATCTTAAACCATCTTGGTCAAATAGTTGTCCAGTCTATTTTTTTAAAAAAGATTGGCCTCCTGGAATACCAACGATCAGCTGTTCCAAGTGGCGGGGATCCCTGACAATCCCCGCTACCTGGAACGGACTGAAAACGGGATGGGTGGAGGCCGAAAATAGGGCATGCGGAAGCCGAAAATGGGGTGCGCGGAGGCAGAAAATGGGGAATGTGGCAGCAGCATATCCCGCAGCCTGGAACAGCTGATCATTGGTATTCCAAGAGGCTAATCCAACCGCCAATCAGCTGCTCGTGCTAAATCAGGCGGTGCTGAAGCTGACCAAGTTATTTGCTGTTTGCTGCAAGGAGGCAAATTGCTGGGAGGCAGAGGCAGATATTTTTTTGTCTTGTTTTCCTCCCCAAAAGCTAGGTGTGTCTTATAGTCCGAAAAATATGGTACTTTATTGTAAAGCTGCATTATCAGAATTTTGCAAGTCTGAAAGTACCAATCTCCCACTGTCTTGTATTACAGCCTGAGAAATTAGATCTTTTCTACATTTCTTTCTCTGCCTCTTATGCAGCTGGGGGCTCTGATTGCTCCCCAGGCAGCATCTCTTTTCTCCACCCTCCGTCTTCCAAGGTCATTTACATATACCCATTACAGGGCAGCACCCTGTGGCCTGAACTCATTCCTCCCACACAATTTTGGAGCCTGTCTATAAGCTCTTTAAAAAAAAAACACCCTTAATTCAGGGGCTTCTATAAATATCAGAAGTGGGAAAACAAATGTGTCAAAAGATTCTGCAGAGGTTGAAATACTTTTCTTTCAAAGAAACCATTAACTCTCACAAATTCAGGAGAGGGGGGACTTTACCCTCTTCCCGGGTGATGTTGGGGTCCAGTAGCCACACCAGCAGTCTTTATAGGCTTATTTTTTTAAAAAAAACCACACATCCTATGCCCTTCAAGCTCAAACACAATACAACATAATTGTCCATCTCTGCTTTAAGTCATAGTTGGCTGGTTTTACCAAACACACATTAATGCAGGGTGTATAAATCACATTGGTTTTGGATCAAATCAGAGAAGTGAAATCAGACCATTCGTTTTAAGGGTTGGGTTAGCGTAGCCCACTGCAGTGCTCAGACAAGGGGATTGGACCCAAGAAAATAAAACAACCAACTCACATTTTTCCTGGGGATAAAAATGGTGTGTAATCTCTGCATTGGCTTCATTAGATGGTCGCCCTCAAGGATGGGCACATCTTCAAGCTGTTTCTTCTTTTTCATGATCTTCTGAAATAGATGGATGGATGGATGGATGGGTGGGTGGATAGATGTATAGATGTATAGATGGATAGAGGATAGATGGATAGATGGATAGATGGATAGATAGATAGATAGATAGATAGATAGATAGATAGATAGATAGATAGATAGATAGATAGATAAGATATATATATATTTAATGGCTGCATGGAGAGAGAGAGAGAGAGAGAGAGAGAGAGAGAGAGAGAGATTGATGATAGATGATGATAGAGATAGATAGATGATAGATAGATAGATGGATAGATGATAGATAGATGATAGATAGATAGATGATAGATGATAGATAGATGATAGATAGATAGATAGATGATAGATAGATAGATAGATAGATAGATAGATAGATAGATAGATAGATAGATAGATAGATAGATAGATGAATTAGATAGATAGATGGATGGATGGATAGATTAGATGGATGGATGGATGGATGGATAATTAGCTATTAAGAATTAAGATTTGCCAAAAGGTCATATTTAACATTGTACCACACTAAAGGTTGCATCAGCCTCTGTTCACTGAGGGATTCCTTGAAAAATAGGGATTCGTTGTAAAGAGTACTTAAACTTTTGGAAGTAACTGCAGTTTTAAACTAAAAAAATATATGTTGAGACTCTGGAAAGAATGCAGAGAAGAGCAACCAAGATAATTAGGGGATTGGAGGCTAAAACATATGAAGAACAGTTGCAGGAACTGGGTATGTCTAGTTTAATGAAAAGAAGAACCAGGGGAGACATGATAGCAGTCTTCCAATATCTCAGGGGTTGCCACAAAGAAGAAGGAGTCAAACTATTCTCCAAAGCACCTGAAGGCAGGACAAAAAGCAACAGATGGAAACTAACCATGGAGAAAAGCAAACAAGAACTAAGAGAAATTTCCTGGCAGGTAGAACAATCAATCAATGGGAACGGTTTTGTTTAGAAGTTGTGGGTGCTCCACCATTGGAAACTTTTAAAAAGAGATTGGACAGCCAATTTGTCTGGAATAATACATGGTCTTTTGCTTTTGTGGCTGGTTGGACTAGAAGACCTCCAAGGTCCCTTCCAGCTCTGCTATTGTGTTATTCTGTTACTAGTTCTTTCAGCAGCCTGGATCAATATTTCTGATTATTAAGATACCTTGTCCCTTCTACCAATGATCCCTTCTTCTGAGCACAAACGAAGGAAGGAAGGAAGAAAAATAGAAGGAAGGAGGGGAAATGGAAGGAAGGAAAGGAAAGGAAAGGAAGGAAGGAAATGGAAGGAAGGAAAATGGATGGAAGGAAGGAAGGGAAAAGGAAATAAGGAAGGAAAATGGAAGGAAGGAGGGGAAATGGAAGGAAGGAGGGGAAATGGAAGGAAGGAAAATGGATGGAAGGAAGGAAGGGAAATGGAAGGAAGGAGGGGAAATGGAAGGAAGGAAGGAAAGAAACGAAGGAAGGAAAATGGAAGGAAGGAGGGGAAATGGAAGGAAGAAAAATGGATGGAAGGAAGGAAAGAAAATGGAAGGAAGGAGGGGAAATGGAAGGAAGGAAAGAAACGAAGGAAGGAAAATGGAAGGAAGGAGGGGAAATGGAAGGAAGAAAAATGGATGGAAGGAAGGAAAGAAAATGGAAGGAAGGAGGGGAAATGGAAGGAAGGAAGGGAAATGGAAGGAAGGAGGGGAAATGGAAGGAAGGAAAATGGAAGGAGGGGAAATAGAAGGAAAGAAGGGAAATGGAAGGAAGGAAAGAAAGGAAGGAAGGAAGGGATAAATTTCTGTCTCTCAAGCTACTACTATCCATTGCAAGCTTTATTTGCTAATTTAAAGGTACAGGCAGGAGTCTAAAAATGACTGGAGTACTGAACAGCGTAAAAAGAAAAGACAATTTGTGTGACAGCCTATTGAGATACTAACATTTGATGGGTAGCTTCAAACTGGCTTCAGCTCTCTCAGCCTGGAGGAGTGGACAGTCCTTTAAATACAAAATCACCTCGAAATACAAGGGTTGCAGACCTTCGGATAAAGGGGAAGAAGGAAGGAACCTCTCTCCATTCTAGAAAGCAACTAGCCACACACGACTTTTTGCACAGCAAACACGGCCACCTCAAAGTGGGGTTGGAGAGGTATGGTTCAACCCCCCTGGCATCATGTGTGAACAGGAGACCCATCACAATGGCTTATTTCGGTTGGCAGACTAAACAGGTAATATTTGTTTTGAATCCACGTAATGGGTTGAAAAGTGACATGGTGGCCCAGTGGCTAAGACACAGAGCTTGTCAATCAGAAAGGTCGGCAGTTCAGCGGTTCGAATCCCTAGCGCCGCGTAACGGAGTGAGCTCCCGTTACTTGTCCCGGCTTCTGCCAACCTAGCAGTTCGAAAGCACATTAAACATGCAAGTCGCAAAATAGAGACATCTTTGGTGGGAAGGTAACAGCGTTCCGTGCGCCTTTGGCGTTGAGTCATGCTGGCCACGTGACCACGGAGACGTCTTTGGACAGCGCTTTACTTTACTTTACTTTATTTCAAACTTTTATACTGCCCCCTCTCCCAAAAGGGACTCGGGGCGGTGTACAGTCAAGTTAAAACACATAAATACATGGAAATAAATACAAACATAATTAAATACTAAATACTTAATAGAGGAGGCTGTAAACAACTGTACCTAAAGTAAAGCAATTAAAACAATGTTTAAAATAACCCCTAAAAATACCCAATTAAAAATATCTGCCAGGAGGTAAGATAAGACTATAAATGGGCCAAGCCGGCTAAACGAAACAGGTGAGTCTTCAGTTTTTGTCGGAAGGAGCGGAAGTCGGTGGTGGTTCTAATATCGGGGGGGAGGTCATTCCAGAGGGTTGGGCCCATCACAGAGAAGGCTCTACTCCTAGGCGCCGCCCGTTGGCATTGCTTAGTGGACGGCACCAGGAGGAGTCCCTCTCTGTGAGAGCGAATTGGTCGCAGGGAAGTATGCGGTAAGATGCGATCCCGCAAGTAACTAGGTCCTGTGCCATGGAGCGCTTTAAAGATGGTAATTAACACCTTGAAACGCACCCGAAAGACCACAGGCAGCCAGTGCAGCTCGCGCAGGAAAGGTGTTACGTGGGAGTACCTACCTAGTACTCCCCATAATGGCCCACGCGGCTGCGTTCTGGACTAGCTGCAGTCTTCGGGCGCGTCCCAAGGGCAGCCCCATGTAGAGGGCGTTGCAGTAGTCCAGCCGAGACGTCACCAGTGCATGAGTGACCGTGCGTAGGGCTGGCTCTTCGGCCATGAAACGGAGATGAGCACTGCCCCCTAGAGTTGGGAATGACTAACACATATGTGCGAGGGGAATCTTTACCTTTACCTAATGGGTTGAAGTGTAAAGATCCAAGTTCTCGGAAAAATTACTTATAACCTTCCAGACGCTTCTTAGAATCTCCTCCAACAAGCTGTCTTAAACTTTCTCCCAGGTTGCAAGACAGGGGGCTACAGGTTTACTCTTAAGTAAATGCTTCCTGTTACCAGGTAAGCCTGCAGAGAATGAATCATCCTTCAGTGCGAAAAGGCAGATGATTAAGTCAATACGTGTTTTTTTTTTGCACAACGCTTTCCAGTTTTAGAAGATAAATAAATCCTAATTTAAGCAGAAGAGTTGACCTTTGTAGGATAAAATGACTACGAATAGGAAGCAAGCGAATCCGGTGCCATGCCGTAGCTCCAGAATACAGGTCGTCCTAGACTAATGGGCACAACGGAGTCCAAAGTTTATGGTGCTAAGCGAGATATTTGTTAAGTGGGTTTAACCCTGTTTTATGACCTTTCTTCCCATAGTTGTTAAATGAATCATTGCAGTTAGTAACCTGGTTGTTAAATGAATCTGATTTCCCCATGGACTTTGCTTGTCAAAAGGTCGCAAAAGGGGATCACGGGACCCTGGGATGCTGCAGCTGTCATACACACACACACACTGTATGTATGTATGTATACATCTATGTATATGTACGTCTATGTATAGGTTCTCCTGCTTGAACACGGAGCTGGACTAGAAAACCTCCAAGGTCACTTCTATGTTCAGTTTGGGCCTATTCCTAATCCTATTCTCTATTTCTATTCCATTCCACTCCACTCCTATCCTGTCCTATCCTATCCTATCCTGTCCTATCCTGTCCTGTCCTGTCCTGTCCTGTCCTGTCCTGTCCTGTCCTGTCCTGTCCTGTCCTGTCCTGTCCTGTCCTGTCCTGTCCTGTCCTGTCCTGTCCTGTCCTGTCCTATCCTATCCTATCCTATCCTATCCTATCTTATCTTATCTTATCTTATCTTATCTTATCTTATCTTATCATCTAGGCTGAGTTTTTAATTTTTATAAATTTGTACAGGGGTTTAAAGTTTAATTCGATTTTACTATATTTATGATTATTTGTATGGTTTTTAATTTGGTACCTGTACACCGCCCCGAGTCCCTTCGGGGAGAGGGGGCGGTCTAGAAATCAAATCAAATAAATAAATAAAATCTTATCTTATTCTACTCTACTCTACTCTAGTCTCTATTTCCATATTCTATTCTATTCTCATATTCTATTTCCATATTCTATTCTATTCTATTCTATTCTATATTTCCATATTCTATTCTACCCTACCCTACCCTACTCTACTCTATTCTTATTTCTATTCTATTCTATTCTATTCTGTTCTGTTCTACTCTATTCTATTATTCTACTCTATATTTCCATATTCTATTCTACCCTACCCTACCCTACTCTACTCTATTCTTATTTCTATTCTATTCTATTCTGTTCTACTCTATTCTATTCTATTCTATTCTATTCTACTCTATATTTCCATATTCTATTCTACCCTACCCTACCCTACTCTACTCTATTCTTATTTCTATTCTATTCTATTCTGTTCTACTCTATTCTAATTTAATCAAATCTTATTCTACTCTACTCTCTATTTCCATATTCTATTCTATTCTCATATTCTATTTCCATATTCTATCCTATTCTATCCTACCCTACCCTACTCTATTCTTATTTCTATTCTATTCTACTCTACTCTACTCTACTCTACTCTACTCTACTCTAATCTAATCTAATCTAATCTAATCTAATCTAATTTTATTCTACTGTACTATTTCCATATTCTATTCTATTCTCATATTCTATTTCCATATTCTATTCTATTCTACTCTACTCTACTATTTCCATATTCTTTTCTATCCTATCCTATCCTATCCTATCCTATCCTACCCTACCCTACCCTACCCTACCCTACACTACACTACACTACACTACACTACACTATTCTTATTTCTATTCTGTTCTATTCTGTTCTACTCTACTCTACTCTAATCTAATCTTATTCTACTCTACTCTCTAGTTCCATATTCTATTCTATTCCCATATTCTATTCTATTCTAGTCCTATTCCTATTGCCAATTTTGAATTTTGATCACATGACAATGGGGATGCTACACTGATCCTTAGCATGAAGTCGCTTTTTCAGTGCTGTTGTAACTTTGAATGGTCACTAAAGGAACTGTTGTAAGTCAAGGACTAGCTGTGTTCCCTACTTGGTATTAGCCAACAGCGGAGCATTCCACGGGTTAAATGGAAACCCTCCTGCCCTGCAAATCTTCCTTTTTCTGGTTGCACCGATAAGGTTCGCCATGGTTGACTGTATTTGTGCAAGCTATGGTTGATCCACCCTGAAAGCAACTAGCTACCTCATGTTTAATGCAGTGGCTAAACTAGGTCATCATGTTAAGCCATCCTGTGGCTTGTTGGTTTTTGACTTCGCCTATTAGAGGGAAGCAGCGTAATGACTTGTGCAAATACAACCCATTAAAGAAGCCCGCTTGTCCCCAATAATCCATCTTCCAATCTGAGGTCACGCAGGATGCTCCGACAGACCGGCCTCGCTCAGCCTGAGCTTAGGGCTTTGCAAACAGCTGTGCTTCTCTGGCTTCAGTCCCAACAAAACCATTAAGCTTATCTCAAGGTCAACCAATCCCAGCCCAAGCGACACACATGTAAAGGTGATCTTACCGGATGAGAGTATCCAAGGGGGGAAGAGCAAAAGGGTGAATCCATGGGGGGAAAAAATCCCACAAGTCTAGGAGCAAGGAAGTGCTCTAAAAGCCAGGGCCATCCAACCTTGGGAACGCTGTGGACTTCAACTCCAAGAATTCCCCCAGTTGGCTTTCTCTAGTACAGTGGTTTTCAACCTGTGGGTCGGGACCCCTTTGGGGGGGTCGAACGACCCTTTCACAGGGGTTGCCTAAGACCATTGGAAAAGACATATCTTTGAAAAAATATGGAAAACATAAAGTAATCTTATGGTTGGGGGTCACCACAACATGAGGAACTTTAGTAGGGGACTCTTAAAGAAGCCTTCCAGACCCAGCTGCTTCTCTGCCTTCTGCTCCTCTCGAATACTTGAGGGCTGGGAAGGGGACGGACGGACTTCAAGATGGATTTCAGTACGAACTATGAGGCTGGTTGGGTGGGTGGGGGGCAGGAACTGGAAACCCAGGAGATGCTTCTGGCAAAAGCTTTTGTGGGCAACAGAATAGAATAGGAATAGTATGGGATGGGATGGGATGGAATAGGAATAGGAATAGGAATAGAATAGAATAGTGGAATGAGAATAGAATAGGAATAGAATAAGGAATAGAATAAGGAATAGAATAAGGCATAGAATAGAATAGAATAGAATAGAATAGAATAGAATAAGGAAATAGAGAATGGAGTAGAGTAGAATAGAATAGAATATGGAAATAGAGAATAAGAAATAGAATAAGGAATAGAATAGAACAGAACAGAATAGAGTAGAATAGAATAACAGAAGGGACCTTGGAGGTCTTCTAGTCCAACCCTCTGCTTAGGCAGGATACCCTACATCCCTTCAGACAAATGGTTATCCAACATCTTCTTGAAAACCTCCAGTGTTGGCGCATTCACAACATACTGATTAAGTAAGTCATAAGAAGCTGAATGTCTATGGAGATTCTCAGTCCTCCTGGTCACGGTTGTCCCCAAGGGGCTTTTTCTGGTGGCAACTGGACTTTCTGGTTTTCTTCTCATCCAAGAACCTTCTGACTTCTTGGATGGTGGGGAATGGAAGGACTTCTACTCCTTGCAGACAGCTGGACAGCTAAAAGGATGCAAATGTCCAGCTGTCTGCAAGAAGTATAAATCCTTCCATTCCCCACCAACCAAGAAGTCAGAAGCTTCTTGGATGAGAAGCGAAAGGTCTTCGAAGAAAAATCACCTTGGAAAAAAAGCACCTTGGGGATCATAAGAAGCTGGCTTCAACCCCAAGCCAAACTTTCCTCAAGAAGACCCAGTGAGGTCCTAGCACAGTGTTGGCAAACCTTTTCGGCACCGAGTGCCGGAATGGGAGCATGCCATGGGCGGGGGAGCCCTGGAAACCAGAAGAGTAGCACCTTGGCACGCATGCGTGTCCCAGGAAGCTGAGCTTCTGTTTCCAGCACATGCATACCTGCTGGCCACCTGGTCTTCCAGTTTCTGGCATGAATCCACGCATGAAGACCAGCGCACACCGGAAACTGGAAGCTCAGCTTCCCGGCGCAGGCATGCATGCTGGGGAGCTGCTTTTCCAGTTTCCCTCACTCCCGTGTGTACGAAGACCAACTGGCCAGTGTGCATGTGCCCGCTGGAAACCAGAAGAGCAATGGGCAACGGCTGGCATGCCTGGAGAGATGGCTCTGCGTGTCACTTCTGGCATGCGTGCCATAGGTTTGCCATCACGGGCCTAGATCCAACATGGATAGGTGAAAGCCGAATTGACTTCGTAGAAGAGTAAGACTCATAGTAAGTAATGTGTCTGGGATTGATTTCCTCTCCTCTGTATTATATCCATTTCTTTTCCTTTGTATTTTGTCTGTTTCCTTCTCGGAAATATTACCGGCTTTCTTTTGAGGTACCATAAGCTTCACATTCCCAGCCCTGTGGCCATTGGCTGAGGAGTCTGAAAACGAAAGCCCCCACATCTGGAGGGTGGTTTTTGGAACCCAGCTGCTCCCCAGATGTGCTGAGGTTTTCATCCCCCGGAGGGGGGAAAAAGAGAAAAAAAATTAACAGTTGTCTTGCAGCATTGCATTGCACGCCGAAGACCATGTGATGGATTGCAGTCATAATCTGAAACCAGCTGAACTTTCTCTAAGTGGATTCCTAAAAGTGCAACTTTGTGGTAGAGAACAAAATCCTTTTTTTTTTTTGGCTCAGAAGATTCAGAGAAATATGTACCACCTGTCTTTTGGGGCCTGCAGGAAGATGTTTGAACGTCAGCGTTCCTTTGCATAATCGTTTTGAGAGCTGTCCAAAAAATCTTAGCGCTCGAGGTCTGCGCAGTCCAAATCTTTGATCATTTCTATATTTCCCCCACCACCACCACCACCAACAAACCTGTGGCTTTCCACCTTCCTTTCTTCCTGGGGCAATTTTTCGGGTGATTTAATACCAGTAATCCTCCTCTCCAGCTTTGTGGTTCTTATATATAGGTGTGCAGGTGGAAAAGAAAAGAGGAAAGGAAAAAAAGAAAAGAGGAAAGGAAAGGAAAGAAGGAAGGGGAGGGAAGGGAAAGGAAAGGAAAAAGAGATAAAATGGAAGGGAAGGAAAAGAAAGGAAAGGAAAGGAAGAAGAGATGAAATGAAGGGAAGGGAAGGGAGGGGAAGGGAAGGAAGAAGAGATGAAGGGAGGGGAAGGAAAGAAAAGGAAAAAGAGATGAAAGGAAAGGAAAGGAAAGGAAGAATAGATGAAATGAAGGGAAGGGAAGGGAAGGGAGGGGAAGGGAAGGAAGAAGAGATGAAGGGAGGGGAAGGAAAGAAAAAGAAGAAGAGATGAAGGGAAGGGAAGGAAAGGAAGAAGAGATGAAATGAAGGGAAGGGAAGGGAAGGGAGGGGAAGGGAAGGAAGAAGAGATGAAGGGAGGGGAAGGAAAGAAAAAGAAGAAGAGATGAAGGGAAGGAAAGGAAAGGAAGAAGAGATGGAGGGAAGAGAAGGGAAGGAGGAAGAGATGACAGGAAGGAAAAGGAAGGGAAGGAAAGGAAGAAAAGATGAAGGGAAGGGAAGGAAAGGAAAGGAAGAAGAGATGGAGGGAAGAGAAGGGAAGGAGGAAGAGATGACAGGAAGGAAAAGGAAGGGAAGGAAAGGAAGAAAAGATGAAGGGAAGGGAGGGGAAGGAAAGGAAGAAGTGATGAAGGGAAGGGAAGCAAAGGAAGAAGAGAGGGAAGGGAAGAAAAGGAAGAAGAGATGAAGGGAAGGAAAGGAAGAAGAGAGGAAGGGAAGGAAAGAAAATGAAAGGAAGAAGAGATGAAAGGGAAGGAAATGAAAGGAAGTTTTTGGCACTGCTGCGCATGCGAAGACATCACACACCAGAAAAGACAAACTTCTAGGTTCTGGTGTGCATGCACACCCAATAATCAGCTGGCCAGTGCCGATGCGCACACCAGTTTTCAGCACTGCCGCGCGCACGAAGGACGGCTGATTGTCGCGCATGCATACATGCAGGCCAGAAACCCAGAAGAAAAACAGGCAAGGTTGTGAGTGCCGGGAGACATGGCTTCGCGTGCCACTCGGGGCATGCATGGCGTAGGTTCGCCATCAGGGCTCTAACCAAAGGAATTGTCACAAAAAGATTGAGGGGTCCTTGGTGCTCCCTGACCTTTGTGGTTTTCTTGCAGACGTTTCATTACCACACTAGGTGACAAGATCAGTGCTCTAGGTACTGTCACAGCTCCGAGAGCCCCCCAAGACCCCTCATTTCAACCTTAGGTGACACATCTTCTCCTTTATTGGTAACAAAAATGTTATTTTCCCTGGTATTGTTAATTGTTCTCTTTCCCCCCACTGATTAGGGAGTGGTCTGTGATATGTCACTGAAAATTATGGGGGTGGGGGAAGGCTATTGGCTAAAATATGTTTGCCCACCCCAGGACTAAAACAGGGGAAGAAAGAAATGTGATCTTCTCATGCTCCTTTGTAGACATCCTAGCATAAAATGGGCGTTTTTAGTAAGAAATGGGGGAATTTATGAGGAAAGCGCACATAAGTTAAACTCCAGCCAACTGAATTCAAACAAAAGCAGTATTTTCCCCAATGCACGTCGTCCTCAACTTATAACAGTTCATTTAGTGACCGTTCGAAGTTACAACAGCACTGACAAAAGCAGCTTAACGACCATGTTTCACCCTGATGACCGTGGCCGCATTCCCGTGGTTACATTCAGATGCTTGGCAAAGGACTCATATTTATGACGGTTGCAGCGTCCCGGGGGTTATGTGATCCCCTTTTGCGACCTTCCGACAAGCAAAGCCAATGGGGAAGCCGGATTCATTTCACGACCGGGTTACTCATTTAATGACGGCAGCGATTCACTTAACAAATGTGGCAAGAGAAGTCGTAAAATGTGTTGTGGCCCGCCAGTGGCCAGAGGGGCTGGCAGCAGATTCGAACATTGAGGAGGTTGGGGAGGACCATGGGCCAGTCCTGGAGTCTGGGGAAGGCTCTGATGAGGGCTCTGTGTCGGAGGCAGAGAGGGGGCCAGGGCCGTATGCCAGTTATCAGCTGCCTTCAGAGTCAGACATCAGTGAGGCAGAAGAACAGCTGGAGCCTGTTCCCAGTGTGCGCATGCGCAGAGCTGCCAGACGAAGGGAACAGCTAAAGAAACAGGGGTCGACTTGGGAGTAAGGCCATAGGTGGACGATGAACGGCCCCTCCCAGAGGAAATAAAAGAGGAGCGAAAGGGGAGTGGAGTTTGCAGGAGACAATTAGTTCGCTTAATTGGTTTGTGACTCTCCAAGACTCCTTGCCAAGTTTTGCAGATCTCGTCCTGGCAGCTCTCCAAGCCAGAGAAGGTCTGTGACTGTAAATCCTCCCTTGAAAGACTTTGCTGGAGGTGAACGAGCAGAACTCACAGCAAATGAATAAAAGGGGTTTTCGTCGGGTGAGAACAAAGCAGGAGAAAACCCACCTAACCGATTTCTCAATTAGCAAGAGAATTTCTGGACTCAATTGGGGGGGGGGGTGTCGTAACTCGAGGACTATCTGTGCTGATAATTGTTCTCTTCTCCCACCTGCTTATTCCAGGGCGGCCCCTGGCTTGCCACTGGAAGTTATAGGCGGGGGGTGGGTGGGGGAGAGAAGGCCTGTTGTCTAAAAAAAAGAAAAGAAATATTGCTCATCCCAGAAATTGAAGCAGGCTGGCAAAGAAAGAGATTGAAACTCCTTGCTCTCCTCTGTCGAAAAACTTGCTTTGGAGGTGAGTTGTTGGCGAAGAACCCCCACCCCCCCCCACCCCCGAGAAGATTTTGCTCCAAGCCGATTCCTGAAGGCATCGAAGAGACGGCTGAAGGCAGAAGGAGAGGGACAGAGGTGAGGGATGGAGGTTAGCAGAGGAACAAAGGCAGCAGCGATAAAGAGGGAGGGGAAGGGAGGGGAAGAGACAAAGCAGACGAGGGAGCAGCTGGCGGGGCTCTCGGAGGGGAGGCAGAGCTAAATTGGTTACCTGAGCAGCAGGAGACAAGGAAGACGGCTCTTGAGATAAGAGAGACGACTCTTAATTGTGTTTTGTTCCCAGCGAGCTGCCGCCGTCTAGCCACAGAGCCGAGCGTGCTGCAAAGACAGCTGAATAATACCAGGGATAAAAGGGAATAAACCCGGCGGGTTTCATGGCCGGTTGCTGGAAAAGCAATAGCTCTTAGATTTATCTACCGCTTCGTGGGGCTTTTACAGCCCTCTCTAAGCGGTTTACAGAGTCAGCCTTATTGCCGACCAACAATCCGGGTCCTCGTTTTACCCACCTCGGAAGGAGGGAAAGCTGAGTCCACCTTGAGCCAGTCAGGATCGAACTGCTGGCAGTTGGCAGAGTTAGCCTGCAATACTACATTCTAACCACTGTGCACCATGGATGGATGGATGGATGGAAGGAAGGAATAGCACTTCGACTTATATCCCGCTTTACAGTGCTTTTACAGCCCTCTCTTGAGCCGGTCAGGATTGAACTGCTGACAGTGGGCAAACTCAGGCTGCAATACTGAATTCTAACCACCGTACACCATGGATGGATGGACGGATGGACGGAAGGAAGGAATAGCAATAGTACTTAGACTTATATACCGCTTTACAGCCCTCTCTAAGTGGTTTACAGAGGCAACATATTGCCCTCAACAATCTGGGTCCTCATTTTACCCACCTCGGAAGGAGGGAAAGCTGAGTCCACCTTGAGCCGGTCAGGATCGAACTGCTGGCAGTTGGCAGAGTTAGCCTGCAATACTACATTCTAACCACTGTGCACCATGGATGGATGGATGGATGGAAGGAAGGAATAGCACTTCGACTTATATCCCGCTTTACAGTGCTTTTACAGCCCTCTCTTGAGCCGGTCAGGATTGAACTGCTGACAGTGGGCAAACTCAGGCTGCAATACTGAATTCTAACCACCGTACACCATGGATGGATGGACGGATGGACGGAAGGAAGGAATAGCAATAGTACTTAGACTTATATACCGCTTTACAGCCCTCTCTAAGTGGTTTACAGAGGCAACATATTGCCCTCAACAATCTGGGTCCTCATTTTACCTACCTCGGAAGGAGGGAAAGCTGAGTCCACCTTGAGCCGGTCAGGATCGAACTGCTGGCAGTTGGCAGAGTTAGCCTGCAATACTACATTCTAACCACTGTGCACCATGGATGGATGGATGGATGGAAGGAAGGAATAGCACTTCGACTTATATCCCGCTTTACAGTGCTTTTACAGCCCTCTCTTGAGCCGGTCAGGATTGAACTGCTGACAGTGGGCAAACTCAGGCTGCAATACTGAATTCTAACCACCGTACACCATGGATGGATGGACGGATGGACGGAAGGAAGGAATAGCAATAGTACTTAGACTTATATACCGCTTTACAGCCCTCTCTAAGTGGTTTACAGAGGCAACATATTGCCCTCAACAATCTGGGTCCTCATTTTACCCACCTCGGAAGGAGGGAAAGCTGAGTCCACCTTGAGCCGGTCAGGATCGAACTGCTGGCAGTTGGCAGAGTTAGCCTGCAATACTACATTCTAACCACTGTGCACCATGGATGGATGGATGGATGGAAGGAAGGAATAGCACTTCGACTTATATCCCGCTTTACAGTGCTTTTACAGCCCTCTCTTGAGCCGGTCAGGATTGAACTGCTGACAGTGGGCAAACCCAGCCTGCAATACTGAATTCTAACCACTGTACACCATGGATGGATGGATGGATGGATGGATGGATGGATGGATGGATGGATGGATGGAAGGAAGGAAGGAAGGGAGGAAGGAAGGAAGGAAAAAAGGAATAGCACTTAGACTTATATCCTGCTTCACAGTGCTTTTACAGCCCTCTCTTGAACCGGTCAGGATCGAACTGTTGACAGTTGGCAGAGTCAGCCTGCAATACTGAATTTTAATCACTGCTCACCATGTTTTCCACAGACACTTGGAGATTAGTTCAAGAACACCTCATTTTGAACTTGACTCAAGAGCCTCCATGCTGCTTTTCTGGCCCAATGTAGAAGTGGTTTCCCCCTGGACTTCTTCTGCGCTTGGAGGTCAGTGGGTTGCCTGAGGACCTAGAGGGGGTTAGAAATCTCTGCCCTAGATCACAGGGGGGAAATGATTTGTGCTAGCAGAGGGGATCCACCACATCCCTTTAAAGAAAACTGCAATAAAAATGATGCAGTGATTAATATCAATAAATTATAATCAATCATTGGGGCTTCAGGAATTTGATACAGAATGTTCTCAGAGGTTCAGGGGAGGGTTGAGGAATTAAACCAACCGAGCAGTGTGATTTATCATTAACTGAGGCTGGATTAATGAACCCGAGGAGCGTGTCCAATCCCCCGTACATTTTAAATGCTGGGAGTCTCAAAACACAGCGAGTTTGGTCTAGTGGCGAAGTTACCTGGCTAGAAACCAGCAGATTGCAAGTTCTAGTCCTGCTTTAGGCATGAAAACTGGCTGGGTGATTTTGGCTCACTCTCTCAGCCCACAGTCCAGCTCCAGGGATAAGCTGGTCAGTCAATTCCTGTCACAATCAATGGATCAACACTCCTGCACTTTGGGGGGAGGAGGAGGAGGAGAAAAAGGAGGAGAAGGGAAAGGAGGAAAAGAAGAAGGAGGAGGAGAGGGGGAGGAGGAGGAGAAGAGGAGGAGAAAAAGGAGGAGAAGGGAAAGGAGGAGAAGGAGGAGGAGGAGAGGGGGAGGAGGAGGAGACGAGGAAGAGAGAAGGAGGAGAAGAAAAATAAGGAGGAGGAGAGGGGGAGGAGGAAAGGGGGAGGAGGAGGAGACAAGGAGGAGGTGGAGAGGGGGAAAGAGGAGGAGAGAGGGGAAGAAGGAGAAGGAGGAAAAGAGGAGAGGGGGAGGAGGAGAAGGAGGAGAGGGGGCAAGGGGGAGGAGGAGAGGGGAAGGAGGAGGAGGAGAGGAGGAGGAGGAGAAAAAGAAGGAGAAGGGAAAGGAGGAGAAGAGGAGGAGCAGAGGAGAAAAAGAAGGAGAAGGGGAAAGGAGGAGACGTGGAGGAGCAGAGGAGGAGGGCCAGAGGAGGAGGAGCAGAGGAGGAGAAGGAGGAGAAGAGGTGGAAGAGGAAAGGAGGAGGAGGGGAGGACGAGAGAAGGGAAGAAGGAAGAGGAAAAGAGGAGAGGGGGAGGAGAAGAAGGAAGAAGAAGAGGAAGAAGGAAGAAGAAGGAAGAAGAAGAAGAGCAACTATGGGACTTTAGACTTCAAACAGACAAGCACCTGTCACCTAAACACCTCAGACTTAACAATTGTCAATAAGACCCCAAAAATAGTCTGGATAGCAGACATGGCAGAACTTGGAGACCGCAGAAAAGAAGCGAAAGAAGCGGGGAATAGAACAAAATGCAAAGGCCTACGGAATGCCTCTGGCAAAAGAAAGCAAAGGTCTGACCAACAGTAACAGGCACCTTAGGTGCAATCCCAAAACATCTGGAGGAACCGCTTGAAAACCATCAGCATTGACACATTCACCGTCAGTCAATTGCAAAAGGCAGCCTGACTCGGAGCAACTTACACCCCGCGATGAGACCTTTAAGGCCACCAGACATCCACCTCTGCCTGTCCCCAGGTCCTTGGGAAGGACTTGATAGGTGACAAAAAACGCCAAATCCAGTCTGAACATCTGGCTAACTTTGAGACAAACCATAACAATGATCATTCTGGGAGTTGAAATCCATGCATCTTAAGTTTCCAAGGTGGAGCAACAACGTGTTATTGTGATGTTTACTTGCAAGTTCATCCAGGCGGAGGGGGGTGGGTGGGTCCTCTCTCTGAGCCCCTAATTTAGTGTTCTGACCTGGGCTTCCCCAAAAAGCACGAGGCAGAGTCCTGGTCCCCACAAAGCCCCTTTTATGAAACAAAGGTTATTTCCTCCCATTCACATTCAGCCAAGGCCTGGCAACCAGTCTTTCAAAGGAATATTTATGACTACAGACCTCATCTATCTTGGAAAGCTGCCATGTTAATATTTTCCAAACGAGGTGCTGTGCAAGGAAAGACTGGGCACAGAGTCTCTGAGAGTCACGGACAGATCTTCCCACTCCTGAAATGAATCTAATTGTTTCCTGAAAAAGCCCCCTCCCCTTTTGCTCCTCTTTTATTTCCTATGGGAGGGGGCCAATCCCCTTCCACCTGTGACTTTACTCCCAAGTCAGCCATGATTTCTGAGTTGTTCTTTTCTTCTGGCAGCTCTGCGCATGCGCACAATGGGAACAGGCTCCAGCTGTTCCTCTGCCTCACTGATGTCTGACTCTGAAGGCAGCTGATAACTGGCATACGGTCCTGGCCCCCTCTCTGCCTCCAACACAGAGCCCTCCTCCGAGCCTTCCCCAGTCTCCAGGACTGGCCCATGTTCCTCCCCAACCTCTTCAATGTCCGACTCTTTTGCCAGCTCTGCTGGCTGCTGGCAGGTTACAACATTAAGAAAGATGTAGGAAGTTGCTTTATCCTGGTAGGTTCATACATTGCGCCAGACCAGGGTTTGCTGACAGGGGCTTGTGAAATAAGCCCCCAATTACAGGTTATGGACAAAAAGCAGGGCATGAACCCAAGCCTAAGGGCGCAGTGTAATGTGAGCCATGCTCATTTATGGAGGGGGTTTGGAGCTGCAGCTTGTGGTGAGTAGGCTGATGTGTTGCCAAGCTCCCAGCCTGGCTGGGGGAACATTCTTTCAGTGTCACGGCAAGCCAGCTACCTGGAATGCCTGCAGCGTTTTATTTATGGGATGCTTGCCCACTAGGTCATGGGAAGCGAGGCATTCCAAGGACGAAATGAATCAAGAACTCGGCTGAAAGACACCGAGCCCGTAGGGCAAAAAAACCTCGGCGCAGGAAAGGCACTCTGCACGTGGCCAGAGATACTCTTGACCTTTCAAAGAGTAGAATGAAGCTCCAGCAGTGGAAATCCCGGGACAGCATCTCTTGTTTTTAGCCCCTTTCAGTCAAAATATCATCCTTCGAGTTGGGTTGGGTTCGCTCAACGTGGTTGATCCGACTTTCAAATTAACCAATTTTGTAGGGTTTTTTTTTTTTAAAAAAATAAGATATGGAACTCACACTGGAGCATGTAGGATGGGTTTGCAAGATTCCTGTAAACAGGAATAGGATACGATGCCATTGCCTCTGTTTGATCTTGAACAGAGCTGGTTCAGCATGGTACGAGATTGGAGTGCAATCCTGGGAACAAATAAGTAGTCTGATGCCATTGGAGAATGATGCATCCGGAGGATAAATGCCTTTTATTTTATTTTATTTTTGTTAGATTTCTTTCCTGCCTTTTCTCAAGGGAATCTACATGGCCCTCCCATTTTTCAGCACAAGAACCACCTCTGTGAGCTCAAAGTCCCCAGGGAGTGTCTGTAAACCTGAGTCTCCTTGCTCCTCATCCAACTCTACCCAATACGTGAAGCCGTCTCTCCAAAATAAGGAATAGAATGGAATGGAATATAGAGAATAGAGAATAGAGAATAGAATAGAGTAGAGTAAAATACAGAAAAGAGAAGAAGAGAAGAGAAGAGAGAATAGAGAAGAGAGAATAGAATACAGAATAGAATAGAGTAGAATATGGAATACAGAAGGGAAGAGAAGAGAAGAAAAGAAAAGAGAATAGAATAGATATTAGAAGATAATGCAGAATAGAGTAGAGAGATGAGAATAGAGAATAGAGAATAGAATAGAATACGGAATAGAAATGAATAGAATAGGGAATATTTCATTGGCCAAGTGTGATTGGACATACAAGGAATTTGTCTCCGGTGCAGAAGCCCTCTGTACATACAAGCAAAAAAGTGATAAATCATAAAAAGATATAATCCTAGACTATAAGATACAACCAACGAAGTGAGAGTCATAAGATAGGAGTAGGTAACAATACAATACTATACAATACAATACAATAGCAGAGTTGGAAGGGACCTTGGAGGTCTTCTAGTCGAACCCCCTGCCTAGGCAGGAAACCCTATACCGTTTCAGACAAATGGCTATCCAGCATCTTCTTAAAGACTTCCAGTGTTGGGGCATTCTCAACTTCTGGAGGCAACTTCTGTTCCACTGATTAATTGTTCTAACTGTGGAACAGCTTGCCTCCAGAACAGGAAAGATGAGAAGGACAAGGGTAAAACAGTCCCACCACATGGTTAGCTATCCATCGGCATAAGACAGTGCTTGTGGGTATTACGTGTTCAGTAAGAGAGATGGCATGGGGGCAAAAACAATATTTGTGTCTAGTTGCTTTGGCATGCAGTGCCCTATAGCAACGGCCAGAGGGGAAGAGCTGAAACCGTTTATCTCCAGGATGTGAGGGATCTCTAGATACTTTCTCAGCCCTCCTTCTGACCGTGCAATATATCGGTCCTCAATGGAAGGCAGGGGGTAGCCATTGTTTTTTCTACAACAAGCCTTCCTGACTACAAATACAGGTAGTCCTCAACACTTACGACCACAAGGGAGCCCAAAGCTTATGTTGCCAAATGAGAAATTTGTTAAATGGAAACTTGTGTCACATTTTACGCCTTTTCTTGCCACATTTGTTAAGTGAATCGCCACAGTCGATTAGAGACAATGGTCACTAATCATGCTTTTCTAAGTCAAGGACTACCTCGTATATAGGTCCTCAACAGAAGGCATGATGGTTGCAATGGGTTCCCCCCTCCCCCCACAACTAGCCTTCCTGGGAGGGACGCACTGGCTCAGTGGCTGCTGAGCTTGTTGATCAGAAAGGTCGGCAGTTTGGCGGTTCGAATCCCTAGCGCCGCATAACGGAGTGAGCTTCAGTTACTTGTCCCAGCGTCTGCCAACCTAGCAGTTCGAAAGCAGGTAAAAATGCAAGTAGAAAAATAGAGACCACCTTTGGTGGGAAGGTAACAGCGTTCCGTGCGCCTTCGGTGTTGAGTCATGCCGGCCACATGACCACCGAGACGTCTTCGGACAGCGCTGGCTCTTCGGCTTTGAAACGGAGATGAGCACCGCCCCCTAGAGTCGGGAACCACTAGCAGATATGTGCGAGGGGAACCTTGGCTTTCCTGACTATAAATACGGCTGGGGAATTCTGGGAGTTGAAGTCCACAAGGCTTCAAGTGGCCAAGTTTGGAGAGGTTGAGTGAGTCTTCTAGCTATCTTGGAAGCCCCTAAGCCCTTTTCTCTGCTGTGTCCCTCTCTTGATTCCTAACTGCACTGATTTCCCCCCCCCTTCCTTAGCTCCCATTCTGTTCTCTTTCACACCCCTTAATAATAGGGCAGTTGTTCCCCAGCTCTGTAATTCCTCCCCCCCTCCTTTCTGAATCTGGCTGGATTTAGCCGATGATGTCAACCACCCGCCTCTTATCACGTGTCCTCCAGCCTTCTCAATGAGTTGCCAATTACACTTGGCACCAGCGGGCACCTTCCAGGCTTCAGAGTATCAGGAGAATTAAAGCAGGCAGCTTTGTGGGGCTTGGGAGTTTAAATCATCTGAATTTAACGCTCTTGAGATCAAGGTCTGTCTGGTTTTGGTTGGGATAGGGAGAATTGTCAGTTTAATCCAAATTTAATTGTCCTTTAGGCATTCTGGTGCCCTCTAAGTGCCCTGGAGCTAGAATGCCATAATTCCCAGCCATTAGGGCAGGCGTCCCTGTAAGGCAGGTGTGGCAGTAACAATAGCAATAGCACTTAGACTTATATGCCACCTCACAGTGCTTTTACAGCCCTCTCTAAGCGGTTTACAGAGTCAGCCTCTTGCCCCCAACAATCTGGGTCCTCATTTTACCCACCTTGGAAGGAGGGAAGGTTGTGTCAACCTTGAACCAATCATGATCGAACGGCTGGCAGTGGGCAGAGTTAGCCTGCAATGCTGCATTCTAACCACTGCGTCACTACAGCTAATCAGCCCTCTCTAAGAGGTTTACAGAGTCAGCCTCTTGCCCCCAGCAATCTGGGTCCTCATTTTACCCTCCTCGGAAGGATGGAAGGTCGAGTCGACCTTGAGCCTGGTGGGATTTGAACTGCCAAATTGCAGGCAGCCGAGAGTCAGCAGAAGGAAACTCGATTTTTGTTTAGTAAGATACTTGGTTAGTAAGAAGTAAAATTGAAACTTGATTTCAATGAGGGCCGCATCAGGATTGTGTTTGACCTGGAAAGGGGGGGGACAGGAGGGCCTGGCCAGGGGGCATGATCAGATTGACCTCCCTTGTGTTCGGGGGATGCCTTTCGTGGCTGCTGTAGGGGAAGGTCTACAAAATGGGGAGCCACAGTGGTGTGACTGAAGCAACCCAAATACAGAAAGTCCTTGACTTATAACCCCTTGTTTCGCGACCGTTCAAAGTTACGACACCACTGACAAAAAGGAATGGACAACGAATGTCTCACTTCGCATAAGGACCCTGGATCCTTGTTGACGGCTTCCTTCTGCACACTGTGGGTGGTTGGGCATCCTTTTTTCTCTGTCTGTCTGTCTTGTGTGAATGTAAAAACTTAAGAAACTCACTTGGACTTGTCTTCCCGTTTACATGGATGAAAGACCCCTGGGGAAGTTTTATGTAAGGGAGTAACAGTGGCTGGGTCCCCTGGTAGGATACTTAATCAGGGTACATGAAACTCGCTTGTTGCAATCTGAGGCATGGCTGGTTGTCAACTAGACAAAGCTTGGGGTTTCACTGATGTACGAGTGCACTAAAATCCAGAGAACAAAACCCACCATTCATTCGTACAAGATTGGTTGGACAACATTCTGGCCTCTGGGATTTACACAATCCAATAACCGATGAAAAAACCAGAAGGCAACAGAATCTGAACGGGATAAATTGAAACAAAAAATGTGATTCTTGCCATTATAACAAAATAACGAGAGTTGAAAGGAACCTCGGAGGTCTTCTAAGTCCAACGCTCTGCTCAAGCAGGAGATCCTAAACCATTTCAGACAAACGGCTGTCCGGTCTCGTCTTGAAAACCTCCAGTGGTGGAGTACCCATATCTTCTGGAGGCAAGGAGTTCCACTGATTAATTGGTCTGTTAGGTCCTAGGTTGCTTCTGCCCTTGATATATAGAGGATTATCCTGATACATACATCTACATACATTATATACATGTAGCAGTGGTGGGATTCAATTTTTTTTACTACCAGTTCGGTGGGCATGGCTTTGTGGCTGTGACGTGGCTTTATGGGCGTGGCAGGGGAAGGATACTGCAAAATCCCTATTCCCTCCCCACTCCTGGGGGAAGGATACTGTAAAATCCCCATTCCCTCCCCACTCCTGGGGCAAGGATACTGCAAAATCCCCATTCTCTCCCCACTCCAGGGGGAAGGATACTGCAAAATCCCCATTCCTTCCCCACTCCTGGGGAAGGATACTGCAAAATCCCCATTCTCTCCCCACTCCAGGGGGAAGGATACTGCAAAATCCCCATTCCTTCCCCACTCCTGGGGAAGGATACTGCAAAATCCCTATTCCCTCCCCACTCCTGGGGGAAGGATACTGTAAAATCCCCATTCCCTCCCCACTCCTGGAGCAAGGATACTGCAAAATCCCCATTCTCTCCCCACTCCAGGGGGAAGGATACTGCAAAATCCCCATCCCTTCCCCACTCCTGGGGAAGGATACTGCAAAATCCCTATTCCCTCCCCACTCCTGGGGGAAGGATACTGCAAAATCCCCATTCCCTTCCCACTCCTGGGGGAAGGATACTGCAAAATCCCCATTCCCTCCCCACTCCTGGGGAAGGATACTGCAAAATCCCCATTCCCTTCCCACTCCTGGGGGAAGGATACTGCAAAATCCCCATTCCCTCCCCACTCCAGGGGAAGAATACTGTAAAATCCCCATTCCCTCCCCACTCCTGGGGAAGGATACTGCAAAATCCCCATTCCCTTCCCACTCCTGGGGGAAGGATACTGCAAAATCCCCATTCCCTCCCCACTCCAGGGGAAGAATACTGTAAAATCCCCATTCCCTCCCCACTCCTGGGGAAGGATACTGCAAAATCCCCATTCCCCCAGGAGTGGGAAGGATACTGCAAAATCCCCATTCCCTCCCCACTCCAGGGGAAGAATACTGTAAAATCCCCATTCCCTCCCCACTCCTGGGGAAGGATACTGCAAAATCCCCATTCCCTTCCCACTCCTGGGGGAAGGATACTGCAAAATCCCCATTCCCTCCCCACTCCAGGGGAAGAATACTGTAAAATCCCCATTCCCTCCCCACTCCTGGGGAAGGATACTGCAAAATCCCCATTCCCTTCCCACTCCTGGGGGAAGGATACTGCAAAATCCCCATTCCCTCCCCACTCCAGGGGAAGAATACTGTAAAATCCCCATTCCCTCCCCACTCCTGGGGAAGGATACTGCAAAATCCCCGTTCCCCCAGGAGTGGGAAGGATACTGCAAAATCCCCATTCCCTCCCCACTCCAGGGGATGAATACTGTAAAATCCCCATTCCCTCCCCACTCCTGGGGAAGGATACTGCAAAATCCCCATTCCCTTCCCACTCCTGGGGGAAGGATACTGCAAAATCCCCATTCCCTCCCCACTCCAGGGGAAGAATACTGTAAAATCCCCATTCCCTCCCCACTCCTGGGGAAGGATACTGCAAAATCCCCATTCCCTTCCCACTCCTGGGGGAAGGATACTGCAAAATCCCCATTCCCTCCCCACTCCAGGGGAAGAATACTGTAAAATCCCCATTCCCTCCCCACTCCTGGGGAAGGATACTGCAAAATCCCCATTCCCTTCCCACTCCTGGGGGAAGGATACTGCAAAATCCCCATTCCCTCCCCACTCCAGGGGAAGAATACTGTAAAATCCCCATTCCCTCCCCACTCCTGGGGAAGGATACTGCAAAATCCCCATTCCCTTCCCACTCCTGGGGGAAGGATACTGCAAAATCCCCATTCCCTCCCCACTCCAGGGGAAGAATACTGTAAAATCCCCATTCCCTCCCCACTCCTGGGGAAGGATACTGCAAAATCCCCATTCCCTTCCCACTCCTGGGGGAAGGATACTGCAAAATCCCCATTCCTTCCCCACTCCAGGGGAAGAATACTGTAAAATCCCCATTCCCTCCCCACTCCTGGGGGAAGGATACTGCAAAATCCCCATTCCCTTCCCACTCCTGGGGGAAGGATACTGCAAAATCCCCATTCCTTCCCCACTCCTGGGGCAAGGATACTGCAAAATCCCCATTCTCTCCCCACTCCTGGGGGAAGGATACTGCAAAATCCCCATTCCCTCCCCACTCCAGGGGAAGAATACTGTAAAATCCCCATTCCCTCCCCACTCCTGGGGGAAGGATACTGCAAAATCCCCATTCCCTCCCCACTCCTGGGGGAAGGATACTGCAAAATCCCCATTCCCTTCCCACTCCTGGGGGAAGGATACTGCAAAATCCCCATTCCTTCCCCACTCCAGGGGAAGGATACTGTAAAATCCCCATTCCCTCCCCACTCCTGGGGGAAGGATACTGCAAAATCTCCATTCCCTTCCCACTCCTGGGGGAAGGATACTGTAAAATCCCCATTCCCTCCCCACTCCTGGGGCAAGGATACTGCAAAATCCCCATTCTCTCCCCACTCCAGGGGGAAGGATACTGCAAAATCCCCATTCCTTCCCCACTCCTGGGGAAGGATACTGCAAAATCCCTATTCCCTCCCCACTCCTGGGGGAAGGATACTGTAAAATCCCCATTCCCTCCCCACTCCTGGGGCAAGGATACTGCAAAATCCCCATTCTCTCCCCACTCCAGGGGGAAGGATACTGCAAAATCCCCATTCCTTCCCCACTCCTGGGGAAGGATACTGCAAAATCCCCATTCTCTCCCCACTCCAGGGGGAAGGATACTGCAAAATCCCCATTCCTTCCCCACTCCTGGGGAAGGATACTGCAAAATCCCCATTCTCTCCCCACTCCAGGGGGAAGGATACTGCAAAATCCCCATTCCCTTCCCCACTCCAGGGGAAGGATACTGCAAAATCCCCATTCTCTCCCCACTCCAGGGGGAAGGATACTGCAAAATCTCCATTCCCTCCCCACTCCAGGGGAAGGATACTGCAAAATCCCCATTCTCTCCCCACTCCAGGGGGAAGGATACTGCAAAATCCCCATTCCTTCCCCACTCCTGGGGAAGGATACTGCAAAATCCCCATTCTCTCCCCACTCCAGGGGGAAGGATACTGCAAAATCCCCATTCCCTCCCCACTCCTGGAGGAAGGATGCTGCAAAATCCCCATTCCAACCCCACCCCACTGACCTGCTTTCCAGCTCCGTTCTCCTGTTCAGGACAACAAAAGAAGATCAGCTGGGAGGCAGCAGGGGCGGGGCCAGCCTATTTGCCGGTTTTCCGAACTACTAAAAATTTCCGCTACCGGTTCTCCAGAACCTGTCGAAACTGGCTGAGTACCACCTCTGGTGTGTAGCCTTGATAACAGCAAGGGGTTGCCTTCTAACATCTGGTGTTCTGCAGCTGTGTTGCTTTTCAGCCCCATAATCCCCAGCTACAGCATCTTGTCAACTTCGATGGCAGATAGGAACGGAACAATTAACATTTTTAGCCCCAAACTGGTGTTTGTGGTAAGACACAGGTTTCCCCAGTCTCAGAAGATTGAAAATCGGGGGGGGGGGATAATGGGCAGAATTATCTTCAGATGATAATTCCAACAGAATGCTGAATATAAATTAAGGAGGGAGGAATCGGTGGGAATTTTAATAAGGATGGTAAGAGCTGGATTTTTAAAAAATGGATCTGAATGAGGAAGATATTGAAACAGACACATCTGGCTATGCAGGGAATAACTCTTGAATTTTAATCTCTTTACTAATGGAATAAGAGCAATCCTGAAAACCCCTGATTTTAGAATACTGCATACTGTTCCAGTGAAGGCTATAAAAACTCTAGTGGAAATGTATTTTTGCAGCAAATACATTTCCAATCACACTTGGAAATGTATTTGTGCAGCAAGAGAGGTGAGCTTCAAAACTCCCCAAATGAATCAAGAGTTATTGAGCTACGCAAGCCCCTTCGCCACCCACCACAAGGCAGTAATCCATGAAGGGGATTCTCCTTAACCAGTGGAACAGAAGTTGCCTTCAGAAATCGAGGGTGCTCCACAACTGGAGGTCCTTAAGAAGAGACTGGACAGCCACTTGTCTGAAATGGTATAGGGTCTCCTGCTTGAGCAGGGGGCTGGACTAGAAGACCTCCAAGGTTGGGTTCTGTTTTTCTGCTCTGCTCTGCTCTACTCCACTCCACTCCACTCCAATACCAAACTCTAACTCCTATCCTATCCTATCCTATCCTATCACATTCCATCCCATCCCATCCCATTCCATTCCAAACTCTTTCTATGCTATGCTATTCCATTCCATTCCATTCCATTCCATACTATTCTATTCTATTCTATTCTATTCTATTCCATTCCATTCCATTCCATTCCATTCCATTCCATTCCATTCGAAACTCTTTCTATTCTATGCTATGCCATGCCATTCCATTCCATTCCATTCCAAACTCTAACTTCTATTCAATTCTATTCCATTCCAAACTCTTTCTATGCTATGCTATGCTATGATATGATATGCTATGCTATGCTATGCTATTCCACTCCATACTCTTAACTTCTATTCTATTCTATTCTATTCTATTCTATTCCGTTCCACTCCAAACTCTTTCTATTCTATGCTGTGCTATGCTATGTTATGCTATGCTATTCCATTCCATTCCATTCCATTCCATACTCTTAACTTTTATTCTATTCTATTTTATTCTATTCTATTCAATCCATTCCATTCCAAACTCTAACTTCTATATTCTATTCTATTCTATTCTATTCCATTCCATTCCATTCCATTCCATCCTGTGCTTAAAATAAGTTGTGGCTAAGTGCAAAGGAGGGACTCAGGTAGTCTAAAAGAATCAGCCCGAGCCGTGTGTTACTGCTGCTCCTCTTACACAGGGATCTGATACAAATCCAGGACTTGCTAAACTAGTCTCTCTGTAGGGCATTTCCTTTTTCTGGGCAGAAAATACAGGGCATTATTTTAAGAAGGTTGGGTTTTAGTAACCTCTCTTCTCTCTGGTCTCACCTGGGAAGCCTGGGCAAGCACCTGAGCATTTTTTTTTTAAAAAATGCAGCTTGTCTTTGAGCCAACATTCTTTCTCTCTTGACGTACCTTTCCTAACGACTCCGATACCGTCAATTTAGATTGGGATATTGGAACGCCAATTCCCTGGCGCTGGTTAATGACCGTGCAACCAACCGATTTTGGTGACGGATGACCGAAGCCTCCCTCTCTTTCCCCCTTTCAGCATGACCATGAGTGCCGCCTCCATTGAGCAAGAGCCCACACGCAAGTTGGCCTGTTGTGGAGTTCCCTTGATAACGGAGGACATGCAGTCCCTGGCCATCCGTACGCTTTCCGGCACGGACATCAACAAGCACTACGACCTCATCCGTGAGCTGGGAAAGGGCACCTACGGGAAAGTAGACCTGGTCTCCCATAAGAGCACAGGTGAGTTCCAGGGGGGGAATATGATGTCTCTCTTCCTGTTCTGACCGAGGCTTCCTAAGAGCATGAAACAAGCTCCTGGTCACAACAAAAATCCCCTTTATTAATTGACTGTGAATTCTGCTCCTTCACATCCAGCAAAGTCTTCCAAGGGAGGATTTAGAGTCACAGACCTTCTCTGGCTTGGAGAGCTGCCAGGCTGATATCTGCAAAACTTGGCAAGGAGTCTCGGAGAGTCACGAACCAATTAAGCGAACTAATTGTCTCCTGCAAACTCCACTCCCCTTTCGCTCCTCTTTTATTCCCTCTGGGAGGGGCCCTTCATCGTCCACCTGTGGCCTTACTTCCAAGTTGACCCCTGTTCTTTAGCTGTTCCCTTCATCTGGCAACACTGCGCATGTGCACACTGGGAACAGGCTCCAGCTGTTCTTCTGCCTCACTGACGTCTGACTCTGAAGGCAGCTGTTAACTGTCGGATGGCCTTGGCCCCCTCTCTGCCTCCGACACAGAGCCCTCATCAGAGCCTTCCCCAGACTCCAGGACTGGCCCAGGTTCCTCCCCAACCTCCTCACTGTCCGAATCTTCTGCCAGTTCTGCTGGCCACTGGTGGATCACAACACTCCCCTCCCTGGTCACTTCAGGTGCCTAAATCACTCACTCCATTGCTATCCTGGTGTTTTTTCAACCATGGTAACTTTAAGATGCGGCAAAATTCTGGTGAAAAATTACTAAGGCGAGGAAAATAAAGTTATTCACAGTTCAGGAAAATTCATGGGCAGCGGAGAAAGAGATCGGGATACAGGCAGTCCTTGACTGAGAACCATAGTTAGAAACAGAATTTTCTAAAGGTGGTGGTGAAGCAGTCATGCCCAATATTTTTGCCACGGTTGTTAAATGAATCAATGTTCTTAAGTGAATCACACTATCCTTCGAATTTGATTTCCCCATTGGTTTTTCTTATCAAAAGCCGCCTGGGTAGGTCACATGTGGAGATCGCTTGGACTTGTACACTGCAACCATCATAACCCATGTTTCATAAACTGTGGTGTCTCGTGCCACATGCTGAGCCAAACCTAGCCAACAAACTGTGACTTAACCAGCATAAAGTTCTAGCCCAGGAAGACTTGAAAATTGGGACCATGTATTAGCCACTGATCAAATACATTCATTGTGGGATGGCCAACTCTACAAAGTCCTGTTAAAAGATTATCTATCTATCTATCTATCTATCTATCTATCATCCATCCATCCATCCATCCATCCATCCATCCATCCATCCATCTATCTATCTATCTATCTATCTATCATCTATCTATCAGTTCTACCTACCTACCATCCATCCACCCTTCAGTTCTACCTACCTACCATCCATCCACCCTTCAGTTCTACCTACCTACCTACCTACCTACCTACCTACCTACCTATCTACCTACCTACTATCCATCTATTAGTTCTACCTACCTACCTATCTACCTACCTACTATCTATTAGTTCTACCTACCTTCCTACCTACCTACCTACCTACCTACCGACCATCCATCCATCCATCCATCCATCCATCCACTAGTTCTACCTATCTACCGGTATACCGTCTGTCTGTCTGTCTGTCTGTCTGTCTGTCTGTCTGTCTGTCTATAAGTTCTATCTTACCTGGGCAGTGATTTCCAGAATGATTTTATCTACTTGGTCCCCATCACACAGGGAGTCGCTCACCGTCCTCTTCCTTGCCCCGTCTTCTCCATCCACAGGCACCAAGATGGCTCTGAAATTTGTCAACAAGAACAAGACCAAACTGAAGAATTTCCTGAGGGAGTTCAGCATCACCAATACTCTCTCTTCCAGCCCGTTCATCATCAAAGTGTTTGATGTAGTCTTCGAGACAGAGGACTGCTATGTCTTTGCTCAGGAATACGCCCCCGGAGGAGACCTTTTTGACATCATTCCTCCCCAGGTAGGTGGACTTTGGTTGCCCCTTTTTGACCTGAATGGAAGGGGAGGCAAGATGTCTTCTAATAGAATACCAAGATGGGCAAGCGGGTATTATAGCAATAGCACTTAAGACTTATATACCGCTTCACAGTGCTTACCAGACCTCTCTAAATGGTTTGCAGAGTCAGCCTCTTGCCCCTCAACAATGTGGGTCCTCATTTTACCAACCTTGGAAGAATGGAAGGATGAGTTAATCTTCAACCGGTCAGGATTGAACTGCTGGCAGTTGGCACAATGAGCCTGCAATACTGCATTCTAACCACTGTGCCATCACAGCTAATTAGCAATAGCGCGTAGACTTATATACTGCTTCATGGTGCTTTCCAGCCCTCTCTAAGTGCTTTACAGAGTCCAGACTTATTGCCCCCAACAATCTGGGTCCTCGTTTTATTGGCCTCAGAAGGATGGAAGGCTGAGTCTGGTGAGATTCGAACTGCCAAACTGCAAGCAACCGGCAGTCGGCAGAAGTAGCCTACAGTAATGCACTCTAACCACTGCGCCTCCGTGGCTCATATCTCATTTTCCTGAAGCTATTTCACGGAAGCTTGATCCAATTAGGATATTAACAATATGACTGGGAACCATATGTGATCTTCTCATTGGGCCTCCAGCTTCCTCTTGTATCCTGCACAGATGTTACTTTTGATCTTCCCATGGGAAGGTTTCAAGGCTGGAAGTGGAAGATTACCGTATTTTTCAGAGTAGAAGATGCACCATTCCCCCCCCACCCAAAAGAGCATGGAAATCTTGGTGCGTCTTATACACCAAATACAGCCATTTTTGGCCTCCCGAAGTCCTGTCCCCGCATCCCATTTTTGTGAAAAATGGGCAAAAAATGGAGCGTTTTTCACAAAAACAGGGATGTTTTTGCCTTCCCCCACCCCCCAGAATCACTCTGCAGGCTTCACCAGGGCTGGGGGAAGACATAAATGCCCCCGTTTTTTTACTTCCCCGGCCCTACTGAAGCCTGCAGAGTGCTCCTGGGGGCCAGGGAGGACAAAAACTTTTTTTTCTTATTTACCTCCTCGAAATCTTGGTGCGTCTTATACACCGGTGCATCTTATAGTCCGATGTAATTTTACTGATGTAAAATACGGTAATGTACCCCTGCGACCGCCCTCAATGGCCCTCATGACTTGAATTGAAAGTAGCGCAAGATCGGAAGATGTGGAGAGATCTGGTCCATTGAATCGCCAAGAGCCAAGACCATCAATCACCATCATCAGTTGCATTTCAACTCCATTTCCTTTTTGTCTTTCAGGAAATTTCTCCTTAGTTCTAGGTTGCTTCTCTCCTTAATTAGTTTTCCCCCATTGCTTCTTGTTCTGCCCTCAGGTGCCTTGGAGAATAGCTTGTCTCCCTCTTTTTTGTGGCAGCCCCTGAGATATTGGAAGACTGCTATCATGTCTCCCCTAGTCCTTCTTTTCATTAAACTATACTGTTACAGTATAGCGTGAGATCACATGAAATGTTAATACCACTTTATAAGGCCTTGGTAAAGCCATACTTGGAATATGGCATTAGTTTTGGTCACCATGATGTAGAAAAGATGTGGAGAGACTAGAAAGAGTGCAGAGAAGAGCAACAAAGATGATTAGGGGGCTGGAGGCTAACATATAAAGAACACTTGCAGAAACTGGGTATGTTTAGTTTAATGAAAAGAAGGACTGGGGGAGACAGGATAGCAGTCTTCCAATATCTCAGGGGTTGCCGCAAAGAAGAGGGAGCCAAACTGTTTTCCAAAGCACCTGAGGGCAGAACAAGAAGCAATGGGTGGAAATTAATCAAGGAGAGAAGCAACTTAGAACTGAGGAGAAATTTCCTGACAGTTAGAACAATTAATCAATTTTGAACGAACCAATTTCGTTGTATTTAAGTACAATGACAATAAAGATTATTCTTATACTTCTACTTAATCAGTGGAATAACTCGCCTCCAGAAGTTGTGAATGCCCCAACACTGGAAGTCTTTAAGAAGATGTTGGATAGCCATTTGTCTGAAACGGTATAGTGTTTCCTGCCTAGGCAGGGGGTTGGACTAGAAGACCTCCAAGGTCCCTTCCAACTCTGCTATTGTATTGTATTGTATTGTATTGAGATGTTCCTGGGTTTGGGCACTTCCAGCTTGTAAACTCACCTCTCGACATCTCTGTCTGCCTGCAGGTGGGGCTGCCAGAGGACATGGTGAAGCGCTGCGTGCAACAGCTGGGGCTGGCGCTGGATTACATGCACAGCAAGAACTTGGTGCACCGGGACATCAAGCCGGAAAACGTCCTCCTGTTTGACCGCGACTGCCGGCGCGTCAAGCTGGCTGACTTCGGGATGACGCGCAAAGTGGGGTGCCGGGTGAAACGCATCAGCGGCACCATCCCGTACACAGCGCCCGAGGTGTGCCAGGCAGGCCGGGCGGAGGGTTTCACGGTGGACGCCAGCATCGACGTCTGGGCTTTCGGGGTGCTCATCTTTTGCGTTCTGACCGGCAACTTCCCCTGGGAAGCGGCCACGGCCTCGGACTCTTTCTTCGAGGAGTTTGTGAGGTGGCAAAAGGGGCGCCTGGCGGGCGTCCCCTCTCAGTGGCGCCGCTTCACGGACAACGCACTGCGGATGTTTCAACGCTTGTTGGCGCTCGACCCGGAGAAACGCTGCCCCGTGAAGGAGCTTTTTCTCTTCATCAAGTACGACCTGATGTCCGAGATGCGCCGGCGGCCATCTTATCGTTCCCGCAAGCACACCGGGGACAAGCTCTCGGCTGGCCCGCACCGCCACGAGACGCCCAGCGGCTGCACCCCAACCCCACTTAAGAGGACCATCCTGACGGAGGGCAGCGTCTCTCGGCTGGCGGCTTCGGAGACGGGCCTCCCTTCCCCCGGCGGAGGAAGCAGGACTGACAGCCGGGCAGACAAGGCTAAAGGCCAAATGGTTTTGGCAACCGCCATCGAGATCTGCGTCTGAGGAGAATGTGGCACATACGCCAAGGCCGGCATTCTGATATCAGCACTGTATCTTCTTCTGCCCTGGGATAGGCAGTGTGTAGAAGGACTCTTTTTTAAAACATACAAACAAACAAACAAACAAACAAACAAACACACAAGATTCTCTGATTGACTAGGATCTTCGTCCCTCTCAAGAACAAGCAAACAATACAATGGAAAACCAAGGGGGGGGAGGGGAAAAAAGAAGATGATTTATCCAATGATTTGAACGATGCAAACGGTTCGTGGCTGGGCCGTTAAGGCCACAGTAGAAATAGGCATGGTGTGTAAACCAGGATGGGGGGAGGGGGATGCAGAAAAAGGACTGGGGGTGGGGTGGGGGTGGGTGGTCATTGTGCAGGGAACTGGAACAATTGATGAGCTCGAAACGCCCATTTCATAAAGACAGAAGTGGCTGTTGGTTAGCTGGGGTGGGTGGGGTGGGGAAAGTTTGGGCAGGGGAGGAGAGGGAAGGGGTGAAGGGGGTAGAATAGGGCAGTAGCCTTTCAGATTGGGAAAATTGGGCTCCCTCCCTCCCCTGCCAAAGAGCCGAAGCAGAGCCACGAGCGTTGCCTTGTTGACCTCTTGATGGATGGGCCTCTAAGGCCCATGGTCATCCCTGCTATGCTGGCTGGTTGGGGAACATGGGAGTTCCCATCCAATGTACTTGGAGGATATACTTGGGCAGTGGCTCAACCTTCGGGTCGGTCAGAGCCCCCTGAGAGGACAGGAAGCTGGATTTCGTAAGAGTCTTGCTCCCTCAGACGTTCTCGTGGGGGGGGGGGTTCAGAAGAACGAGAGAGAGACTTCTGTGACTTACAGCCTGTGAAATGGGGCTAGGAGGTATCCTCCCCATGAGAGGCTGATGACTCACCTAGGTGGACCTTGGCACGCCGTTGGCCCTTGTCTAGCTCCTCGTTCCAAATTCAAGGTGGCCTCTTGAAGGTCCTCTGAAGAGGGGGAGAGTGTCCATTGACTAAGGCAGACCATGTCCTTCCATCACCCATGCCTCTTCCCAGCAGGGAAGACAGCCTGGTTTCTGATGGGCACAGGGTTCCTGAGCACTGCCTCTTTATGTTGGCAACTGTAAGATGGGTGGACTTCTTCGATTCCCAGAAGTTCCCTGGCTGGGGAATTCTGGGAGTTAAAATCCACCTGTCTTAAAGTTGCCAAGGTGAAGAAAGCCTGATCCAGGGGAAGCTTAAAACGCTGATCTGGAAAGACCTGAGCTTTCACAGCGTGGCCAGGAAAGCATTTGGTGCCACGGATGTAGCAAATGTTTTCTGTGTCTCGCGTGTGTGTGTGGGTGTGTGGGTGTGTGGGTGTGTACACGTGCATTTGTGTGTCTCTACATTCGTCAGGTCAGCAGTAGCTGTGTGTTGTGTGGCCAATTCACCGCTCAGGAAAAGAAATGTTTCCCTTTGTTCCTAGGGTCAAACGGGAAGACCAGGTGGGCACCAAGGTCTGCTGGCACAGAGGGCAAAAGGGGAGGGCATTTAGATGGGATTGGTGCTGCCCCGGAGGGCTCATAAGGGATGGGAGATGCTGATTTCCACCATCCCACGCTGGAATCCAAATATCAGAGCGGTCTAGTCCTGGCTGTGTGAATAGTATGCTAGGAAGAAGAGCGGAGAGGAAGCTTCCCAATGGTTGTGTCCTTGGTGCTCTCTGGTTGTTTTCTTGCAGGCAACTTTCATGACCCAACTAGGTAATAATATCATCAGTGCTGGAAGAGAGTGAGTTTGCCCTCTGCTTGTATCTTAGTGGCTTGCCCTATCAGTGTTGGCGAGAGAGCTCTTGGTAGTTCCTTGATTAAGATGTTGTTTCCTGTTTGATTGTTTATCTGCGTTGGTAGTTCCTTGTTTGGGGTGTTGTTTACAACTTGGTTGTTGGGAGGAACTAGGAACTACCAACTCGGACAAACAATCCAATAGTAAATAGTTGTCTAATCAAGGAACTACCAAGCACACTCTCACCGACATTGAGAGGACAAATCACTTGTATCTAAACAAAGAGCAAACTCTACTCCCTTCTACCACTCATGATGTTACCTACTTGGGTTACAAAACATCTGTAGGAAAACAACCAAGTTCAGACTCCACACTTCACTCCTGAGTTACAAATATCCTCTTCTAGGGGTAGTTTCCCAAGGGTCCATACGGGCAAGAGCAGGAAAATCACAGCCTAGCAAATATTCCAGAGCTACAACCTCCCAATACTCCAGGCATTGTGGCCAATGCCGATGGATGTTGGGCAACCCAAGGAAGTTCCAGAAGAACCCTCCTTGGATTCGGTGGCATCATGTTCTCCTCCAGAAAGATGTCTGGACTAATGTCCAGAATTCTCAATGACGTTGGCTGGGGAATTCTGGAAGTTGAAATCTTGAAAACCTCCAAGATTCGGAAAAGTTAGTTTAAGCAGGCTATTGTTTAGGATTATAATAATGGGTTCGAATATGTCCTTCAAATTTCAGCCTGCCAAATGTTGAGCTGTTCCATACAAATTGAGGTGAGGGAAAGTTCTGAATATGAATGCCACGTTCCTGTACATGCAAGTATCAGTCTTGGTGTAGTAAGTAATTTCAACGTAGAATCCCCTTTTCTCCAGGAAGATCCTTATATGTTCAGAACCAAGGTAATTTGGACTCTGAATGGTGCTGAAATCCTTCATGATCAGAGAAGGGGTCCAATTCAGTTACAAACATCCAGTTTTGGTCTAAAGCTGGTCTGTTTTAGTGTTAGGAAGAGAGAATTTTGGCCCATTCTAGTATTTAAAAAAAAACCCACCAGAGAATCTCACTTTTGTTCACAAATTAACTTAGAAGCATTTGGATCCATCTTCCCTTAATGGATTGTTGTTAGTTGCGAAGTCATGTCCAACCCATCACAACCCCATGGACAACGTTCCTCCAGGCCTCCTTGTCCTCTACCATCCCTCGGAGTCCATTGAAGCTCACGCCGACTGCTTCGGTGACTCCATCCAGCCACTTCATTCTCTGCCATCCCCTTCTTTTTCTGCCCTCCATCGTTCCCAGAATAAGGATCTTCTCCAGTGAGTCCTTAATGGATAGAATAGCTGTAAATATAAACTCAGTCTCTCTTAAAAGGTGAATTTGGCCGATAATCTTTTGGGGGTTTCACGCATTTCCCCCAAAGCAAGGCCTGTGACATGTTCTACCTCCCTTTCATGGTGGGGTCTTTCAGGAAAATGTTCTTCGTGGGGTTTTCCTCTTTCCCAAAAGTTGGGTGTTAGGTTTGGAGCAGATTTTTTAAAAACCAAACCATTGAGTTTCTCGGTGGCGCTTTTTATGTTTGGGTATGGAATGTGGAAGATCTTGCAAATTTGCTCCTAAGGGAATCTATGGTGCAGCGTTTCTATACTTTGGCCACGTTAAGATAGCTGGACTTCAACTCCCAGAATTCCCCAGTCAGTTGACCTATCTTAAAATGGCATGCTGCTATAGTGGCTATATTTAATATCACTAAAGTTAAAAGAAATCCCATATTCCTCCCTAGAGCCGTGGTGGCGCAGTGGTTAGAGTGCAGTACTGCAGGCTACTTCTGCTGACTGCCAGCTGCCTGCTATTTGGCAGTTCGAATCTCACCAGGCTCAAGGTTGACTCATCCTTCCATCCTTCCAAGGTGGGCAAAATGAGGACCCAGATTGTTGGGGGCAAGAGGCTGACTGTAAACCGCTTAGAGAGGGCTGTAAATCACTGTAAAGTGGTATTTAAGTCTAAGTGCTATTGCTATTGTTACCGCCCCTTCGCCTGAGTAGTTTCCACACCAGAATTTGCTAGCCCCCTCAGTAACACAACAAGAATTTATCTACAGAGTCCGACTCGGTAACCCATTTTATCTTAACTTTCAAGTGAGACTGTGACAAGCTGCCAAGATGTCAAACGAGGTAACTCACGATTACATAAGTCTCCCTCGGGGCGAGATCCCTGTAATCTTGCAATCCTGGCCATTTTATATGATTTCAGCCATTTAATTTCCCTTCGTTTAGATCCTAGGCCAGCTGTCCCAGTTCTCCTGCTCTGCATGTCTTGTAAGCACCTGAAGTTTGAAAGAAAGACCAAAACAAACAAACAAACAAACCCCAGTCTCCAGATTTCTACCTTACTAAACATTCTGGGAGAAGATTGGGTGGAATTTAAATTCACCAAGAAGAGGTAAGGGAGTCTGCGGGAGAGAGTCCCGTGGAAGTACCTGCTGCTTAACATAGACTCTCAAATGACATCAAGGGCTACTCAGTGGTTTGGTGATCATGTGCTTCGCGCGCGTCACCCGTTTTAACAAAACTTACCTTCCACGTTACCTCTGGGGAGTAACACAGCTGAGGCGCAGCAATCTGCTCTGCTGCGCAAATCAGCTGAGAGGATATAGGTAGGTCAGTAAAGTGGAGGGGCGGGTGGGCGGGCCAACCTGAACGTCGGAGTGAACTGGTTTGCTCCCAGCTGATCATCAAAGCTACCGGTTCTCTCCCAGCTGATCGCTGAAGCTACCGGTTCGCTCCCAGCTGATCGTCAAAGCTACCAGTTTGCTCCCAACTGATCGTTGAAGCTACCGGTTCGCTCCCAGCTGATTGTTGAAGCTGCTGGTTTGCTCCCAGTTGATTGTTCAAGCTACTGGTTTGCACGCAGCTGATTGTCAGAGCGAACCATTTCACTCCCAGCCGATCGTTAAAGCTACCGGTTCCCACCCCTGGGGCTACCCCTCAGTCTTTGCTGATGCTTTGGTGATCTAGGGAACCTGGCTTTTTTGAGGGGAGAGTAGATGGAGGAGTGAGGTTCAAGAGGACCTGGAACTATCAAAAGGACAACAGAACTGCAGTCTTCCCAAAGGACCCACCGCTAGTACAGTAAATAATCTGCAGATGTTGTCTGTAGCAGAAGGTTCCTTGGCAACTCTGTGGCCATGACAATGCTAGGAACCAGTAACCAAGTGATGGGGAAAAAATAATCAGCCAAGATCGTTCTTTCAAAAGGAAAAGTCCAAAGAGATATGTGTGGTTATGATGTGAGGACTCAGCTTGGTAACCCAACTTGGCAATTCAACTGTTTCTTCCTCTGGCTTCCAAGATGTTTTGGACCAACTCCCATTAAAGTAAGAGTGTCCATCCTTGGCAACTTTAAGACTTGTGGACTTCAACTCCCACAATACCCCAGCCAGCCAAGCTAGAACTAAGGAGAAATTTCCTGACGGAACAATTAATCAGTGGAATGGCTTGCCTCCAGAAGTTGTGGAAGGTCTAACACTGGAGGTTTTGGGGAAAAAATTGGACAATCATTTGTCTGAAATGGGATAGGATTTCCTGCTTGAGCAGGGGGTTGGATTAGAAGACCTCCAAGGTTCCTTCCAACTCTGTTATTCAGATGTCAAGCTTGAACACTCCTGTATTGAAGTCTACGGTGAGTGGCAGCTAAACAACCCATCTGCAGGGCATAAAGTTAGGTTGACCTTGGGCTCAGATGATTGGGATGAAGGTTGACCTTGGGCTCATATGATTGGGATGAAGGTTGACCTTGGGCTCATATGATTGGGATGAAGGTTGACCTTGGGCTCATATGATTGGGATGAAGGTTGACCTTGGGCTCAAGTGATTGGGATGAAGGTTGACCTTGGGTTCAGATGATTGGGATGAAGGTTGACCTTGGGCTCAGATGATTGGGATGTAGACTACCTTCCTACAATGGGGCTCCTGTCAACTTCTTTCACCAAGGGCTTTTGACCAATCCTGACCTCCCTTTGCCATTGACCTAACTCAACGACCTGTGCACAGGCTCTTCTCTTAAGAATCACAAGCAGCTGTCCCCTAGGGAAACTCTAGAGGAAAGTTGACATGGAGGCATCACTTCTTGGTTAAACATGATCTCGGTTGTCCACTCCTCTCCCCACAAGTTCAAACAGTGGGAGAAGGGACAGAGAAGCCCAACCCTTGGGTCCACAGCTAGCATTTCCCCCCTCTCCTCTCAATGGGGCTGAGGGCCCGCTGTGGGTAGAATTGCATTTCAGACCTTGCCAAGGCTCCATCTCCTGTACACAAAGGGCTATAATGCTATTTTTCTGAAGCAACAACAGTTTACAAAGTGAAGAAGAAAAAAACAAAACAAAAAAAAAACCACACACACACAAAATGGCTGCCCTCCATCGACTCCTTCTAAACCGAGGAGGGGCACTCCATCCGACAGCAGGTTTGGAACCAAATTAGTGCGTGTGCAAGTTGCCCATGTGTATGTGCGTGCGTGGGTGTGAACAGCAAGGGTGTGTTTTCTGTGCAGCTGCCCACAGCAGCGTGCACCTCCCACCTCTGCCCTCTCACCCTAAGACCCATCAATCCCAACGGTCTCTTAAATCCAGATGCTTGGCAGCACAAGACAACCTCCTATGACCATCCTTTTGGGTGGATGATATTGATGAGGTCCAAAGGGGGATGCTGAGTAACCAGGGACCACCTGATTGCCTTTTCTAGTTGCCCACCAGGCAAGCTCTCAATTTTAAGCCACGCCAGATATCTCCACCAGCTTTGGTGTGGGACCTAAACCCGTCATGTTCCTTCACCGTCCCCCCTTGCTTGTCAAGTTTTTGTGTCTCACAACAACAAGCCACATCAGAGTCTCTTTGGGAGGGGGCTGGGTTCGATCACGCGCCTTTTCCCCCCGTTATTTTTCCGCTCTCTTCGTGCTGCCCCATTCTTTCACAAGCCTCTCGGGGGAGAGCGCTGGATGCTAGGACTTTTATTTTTTAGAAATAGGCACAGAATTTAGATATTAGCAGCAATGTCTCCTTTATGCCTTAGGCACCAAATCATCCTTGATCTTTTGTGCAATAATGTAGATAAGGATTCAGAACAATATATAAACCTTCGGGTTTCATTTTTTTCCACATCTGGGCTGAGGGGCTGCTAAGGGGAACATGGTAGGGATGGAACGACAAAACGGTGTGCGTGTTAAGTCTGAGGTGTTTTTACGTCATCTTCGTCCTTATTTGCCATTCTCTCGTCAGTTTTCAGAACTTTCTCCGCCATCTAAGGAAGCTATTTGGGATTATTATTATTATTATTTTTCCTGTGTTAAAAATACGTTTTACCTCAGTTTCTGTCACTGTTGAAATAGAGGAATGCTTTTTTTTTTGTTGTTGTTAAAAAAAAACCATAATAAACATGACAAAAATGGTAACAGATACTTTTTAAAAAGAAAAAAAAAAGAAAAAAGTGTACGTTATGGAAAATTAAGATTTTTAAAAAGAAACAAAAATCAAAATGTGGTAATTTCCTGTTGTAGCACTGAGCTGGTGAAGTTTCTCCAAAGTTCTGATTGCGGCAAAACGATTCTGAGGGGGGAAAAAATATTTCTCCCTCAAAATGAAGATCCTTGGCAGAAATAATATTTAGTTGATGAACGTCATAGGTAAAACAACCTGAGGTATAACGATGCTTGGGTTCACACATTTCTTAGATTTCTTGTAAGCTTAGCTTGTGAAGAAGACACAACAGCTGGTTCCCTCAAATGTTAGGCCACAAAATGAGGTTCATAAACTACAGTGTTACATCATGCTAAGCCCAAGCCAACAAACTTGGCTTAGTGCATTGTGTGAAGCCAGCCACTGGCTGAATTCATATATCATTATCCATAGTTTGTTTAAACCACGGTTGTCTATGGAGATACTCAATGATCTAAAACATGGTCATCCCAAAAGTGCTTTTCCAAAAGGCAACTAGACTCTCTTTGGGTATTTTTTCCTTGAAAATGTTTCGCTTCTCATCCAAGAAGCTTCTTCAGTTTTTCAAATAAAACACAACTGGCTGATTTCATGTTAAGTGTTAAGATATGAACTCTGTGGTTCACAAAACGGAGGACCTGAATTCTTGCAACATCCTGAGTTAGAAAGTGTGTCCATCTCAAGATGATTCAACGTGTTCCTCTCAGGAGATTTAACATTGGGGAAAAATTTAGATGTTGTGGCCCACTGGCGGTCAGAGGAGTTGGCAGCAGAGTCGGACAGTGGGGAGGTTGGGGAGGAACATGGGCCAGTCCTGAGGGCTGAGGAAAGCTCAGACGAGGGCTCTGCGTCGGAGGCAGAGAGGCAGCTAGACAGCAGTGAGGCAGAGGAACAGCTGGAGCCTGTTCCCAGTGTGCGCATGTGCAGAGCTGCCAGAAGACAAGAACAACTAAGAAAGCAGGGTCGACTTGGGAGTAAAGCCACACCTTGGAGGTGATTGGCCCCTCCCATAGGAAGCAAAAGAGGAGCAAATGGGGAGTGGGCTTTTGCAGGAAACAATTCATTCCTTCAGTCGTTTCAAGAGTGGAAAGTTCTGTTTATGACCATAAGAGACTCTGTGCCAAGTTTTGCCTTGTCCTGCATTTGGAAAGTAGTTATTTGGCAGCTCTCCAAACGAGATAAGGTGCGTGTGGATAAATATTCCTCTGAAAGACTGTTTGCTAAGCCTTGCTGACTCTGAATGAAAGGAATTCACAGTCGTGTAAATAAAAGAGATTTTGTCGGGGCCAAGACTTTGCTTCTTGCTTTCTAAGGAAGTCTGGGTCAGAACAGAAGAGGATTTGCCAACTTTGGGGAAAGTGTATTGTCTTCCCATGAATCTCTTAATGATCCAGAAATATTAGGAACTCCAGTTAGATAAAATTTAAGGAAGGATGTACCACCCTTCCGTAGATGAAATGGCCTTGGGTGAAGTGACACAAAACCTATTTACGATATGCTGAAGGTGAGCTTCAAAATCTGGATCAGAACACAGGGAGCTAGTGACTTAACTATTTCATGTTGGTTAATTTTGCTAGAAGATTAATTGTTCTTCTACCTCCTGTTACAGTTTTGGAAACAACCAATTTTGGAAACAAGCTGGTGACAGTCTTCTAAATTGCTCATTGGAGAAAAACTGGCTTACAGGCTACTCTTATGCCAAACCATACAGCACTAAAGAGATCACATAGTTTGTTTGATTTTGGTTTAGCATGGTGTAAGACAGAGGGTCATTTTAGCCATGGTGGTGCAGTGTTTGGAATGCAGTATTGCAGGCTAATTCTGCCGACTGCCAGCAGTTCGATCCTGACCGGCTCAAGGTGGACTCAGCCTTCCGTCTTTCCGAGGTAGGTAAAATGAGGACCCGGATTGTTGGGGGCATGAGGCTGACTCCGTAAACCGCTTAGAGAGGTTCGTCAAGCACTACGAAGCGGTATATAAGTCTACTGCTAGTGCTACTTATGGATTAGTGCAAAGCTTGAATCTAGGTAATGTTTTCATCATAGTTCTTATTGGATAAAAACAGATAGGAAGCTATAATGTTTCAAATGAAGCCTTCCTTTTCTTCCTTTCTGTTTTATCTCATGTTGGGATAGCTGCCTGGACATCCTGCAGTCCCTCTAAAAACCGCCACCGACGATCCTTTTCGATTGGGTGGAGGACAAAACGGATTAAGGACACAAGAGAGAAACGTTATCCATTGCACTGAACTCATTTAATCACAAAGTTAATCTTGGTGGTTGTTGTTTTTTTTAAATCCTAGCCCTACTATTTTCAGGACTGGGCAAGTCACTCAGAAGCCATGAGAAAATGGGCTGACCTCCAAAGCATGCCCCATGTTAGAAGTTGTAACTTGTGTTCTCAAAAATGCAAAATCCTTCAGAATTGAGCAGCAGCGACGGATACAGTGAGTAGGTAGGAGGGCTAAGGATTCAGCATCAAAGTGCAAATCTTGCATTTCCATGTTACGTTTACCATGTGGCCTGTTTTATGTTCCCTTCTTCTCCACCAAATGTTTCTAGAATCAACCTTTTCTCTTGGTGGCGTCATGGATCCAATCAGGTCAGTGGTGGGATACGACCGGTACGTCCCGGTATGGGCATACCGGTGCCTGCTGGGAGTATCAGGTACCGTTCCAGTATGGTGCTCCGGAGGGCCCACCCACCTGCCCTCCTTACCTGTAGTTGAGCCGCTCAGGGCTTACGTGCACGGAGCGTAAGGCGCCTGTGCAATGCTCCGCCGAGCAGCTGGAGCGTCGCAAGCGGTAAGTAGGCATTTGCAAGCTGCATGCATGCTGGGCGCATACATGTGGAGGACGCCTGGCCCCGTTGCACCATACCAGATTCAGAACCCATCAATGAACCAAGTTGACTTGGCGGCAACTATACAACCATGGTTTGCCATTGCCTCATTCCGAAATCCCCCCTCCCCATATCCTCCACAAGTTTCCCAGTCTAGCCTACACCCCCAGAATTTCCAAGAGATCTCCCATCTATGCGATAACCAGATCCAGTTTATGAGATCAACCAAGGCTGACAAACTATAGTGAGATGTTGAAGATCAGCCTTACTTCAAAGAGTGCTCCTTCTTTTGCCAGGGTTGCAAAATAATCTCACCACTCACCTGGTTGGTTTGCTGGTGGTGGGATTGACCCTCAGAGCTGAACCTTCTCCTGATCCTTCTAACACTACTTGGACAATCAACGCCTTTGGGGAACCTTCACTGCCGTTCCGTTGTGTTTGTGACTTAGCATTGTGAAGCAGTTGGATGTAGTTTGCACCGTTCTTGTATTAAACTCCTGCAAGGAGAGGAGGAAGGCGGCAAGGCCGTAGCAAGGAGGGCCCCGGGGTCCTTGGTGGGGCCAACTTCTTCCACTTCTTCCTTGAGAGGAGAGATTGAGAGAGAAATAAAAATGGAGCAAAACTAATAGACAAGCAAGCAGTCACCACCATACATGGACAAGATCCTATGTTTGTAAATATTCTGGAATTCTCTTGACTCGTGCAAAGGAGGTTTTAAAATGTTATTTAACTCTATTGCAGACAATTGCTATAAAATAAAATAAAAACCAAGGGGTCAATATTGCAACTCTGTCAATGTATCTGTGCGTGTTACGATTCCTTCACCGGTCTTACTACTACAATTTAGGAAGATGGGATGGACATCAGTTGAGGGATTTGTTTCCTATTTCCAGGTTTAGTTCCAAAGTTGGACTTAAGTTGGGGGTGGGGAGAAGAATTTCCTTCCAAATCGCTTTTCTTAATTCTGCTCTAAAAACACGACTCATTATTACGGAGATTGATGGAATAAAGTAAAGGTAAAGGTTCCCCTTGCACATACGTGCTAGTCGTTCCTGACTCTAGGGGGCGCTGCTCATCTCCGTTTCAAAGCCGAAGAGCCAGCGCTGTCCGTAGACATCTCCGTGGTCAGCATGACTAAACACCAAAGACGCACGGAACGCTGTTCCCACCAAAAGTAGTTCCTATTTTTCTACTTTATGTGCTTTAGAACTGCTAGGTTGGCAGAAGCTGGGACAAGTAACGGGAGCTCACTCCATTATGTGGCGCTAGGAATTCGAACTGCCGAACTGCTGACCTTTCTGATTGACAAGCTCAGGGTCTTAGCCACTGAGCTCACCAAATCCCTTTACCTTATAGGTACCAGATAAAATCATGTTTTATTGAATGAGCTCCCCAGGGGTGGGTTCCTGCCAGTTCTAACCTCTTCTATAGAAGAGGTTCCACAAATCTACCGTGCCGTTTAGAACTGGTTCCAGCTCCCTCCTCCCACCCATCTGCACATCATCAAGATGAAGAGCGAGAGGAGGAATTCTGGGAGTTGAAGTCCACAAGTCTTAAAGCTGTCAAGTTTGAACACCTCTGGTTTTTTTTCTAAAGGGTTAGGGGTGCAAGGGTCTTGTAACTTGGCAGCTTTAAGACTTGTATGCTTCAAATGCCAGAGTTTCTGAGCCAACATTTTGGTTGCTAAGCAAGAGCGTTGTTAAGTGAGTTTCACCACATTTTACAAGTTGGCTACACCCGCCCAGTCACATGGCCGGCAAGTCACTCCCACAAAGCAGGCCACACCCACAGAAGAGGTTCTAAAAAAATTTGAAACCCACCACTGAAGCTCCCTAACCTCCATTCGCAGAACAGTTGGAGCTGCGGATTTGAGTTTGCTAACCAGAAACGGCTTGGTCCACCCAACAGAACTAAACAAACCCCAGGGCTGTTCAATAAATAATTAATGGAACATTGAATGAACTGTCAATCATTGTTAATTGCAAACATTAAAAACAAGGACAGACACATCTTTTATCCAGTAGGAAACCACACAGATCAAATAAAGCTTCTGTTATTTCTAACATTCTTCTTCTCAACCTGATAAGCTGAGAGTAAAAAGATTGTGACAGAGTGTGTGTGTGTGTGGGGGGGGGGGGAAACCTCCTTGAGTTACAAGAAGTTCTAGCAGCATAAAGGTGGAGGAGGAGGGGAGACGGCTGAAGAATCCCAGAGTTAAAATGCCATGAAATGGGTGGTAGTTGAAAGCTATTCCCTCGTTCATCTGTCCAGAAAAAAAAGGACAAAGAAGAGAAGACGTTCTTCAGGGGCATAAGGAGACTCCATGGACCAACCTCATGGCTTTTGTCTTCTGATAAACAAATGACCATGATTCCATCTAATAAAAAGGTACTTTTCCATCAAGTGATGATATTATCCATTCAGTTATGTCCATCTCTTGGCAATACTATGGGTTGGGTGTTGTGGCCCGCCAGCGGCCAGTGGCCAGCAGCCAGTGGAGCTGGCAGCAGATTCGGACAATGAGGAGGTTGGGGAGGAACCTGGGCCAGTCTTGGAGTCTGGGGAAGGCTCTGATGAGGGCTCTGTGTCAGAGGCAGAGAGGGGGCCAGGGCCGTCTGACAGTTATCAGCTGCCTTCAGAGTCAGACATCAGTGGGACAGAAGAACAGCTGGAGCCTGTTCCCAGTGTGCGCATGCACAGAGTTGCCAGACGAAGGGAACAGCTAAAGAACAGGGGTCGACTTGGGAGTAAGGACACAGGTGAATGGCCCCTCCTAGAGGAAATAAAAGAGGAGCGAAGGGGGAGTGGAGTTTGCAGGAGAGACAATTTGTTCGCTTAATCGGTTCGTGACTCTCCGAGACTCCTTGCCAAGTTCTGCAGATATCAGGCCTGTCAGCTCTCCAAGCCAGAGAAGGTCTGTGACTGTAAATCCTCCCTCGAAAGACTTTGCTGGCTGTGAATGAACAGAATTCACAGTCAATGAATAAAAGGGTTTTTTGTCGGGACAAGGAGTTTGCTTCATGCTTTTGGGAAGCCTCGGTCAGAACACAGTGTCCCTCCACATCTTCGGATCTTACACTATTTCTTTCAGTTGTTCTGTGCTCTGGCTGGTGTCAGCTTTGATGGTGTCCAGCCACTATGCTTTTGGTGGCCTGGTTTCCTTTGAGCTCTAAGCCTTCTTCCAAACCGAATTGCTTTCTCCAGTGAATTCTACCACAGGACGTGGCCAAAATAAGTAAGATGCCGTTGTGTGGGTTTGCCTTCCGGTGACATCTCTGGGGTTATCTGCTCCAATACTTGTTTTTATGGTCACCTTTGCTGTGCAAGGAATACTCAGGAGCCTTCTCGGACACCACAGCTCAAACGAATCAATGTTCTTCCCTTCTTGCTTTTTTTAAGGTCCAACGTTCACAACCCTAGATGGCTACGGGGAAACACAAAAGACCGGACTAGCCTACATTTGGTTTTCAGTCTAAGGTCCTTGCTTTTCCATCTGGAAGGCTCTCCATCGACTAAACCGTTATTTGATGAGGGGCATCTGCAAAACGCTTTCGAAATTCGCTGAAATGTGTCAGAAGGTGGCCAGTTCTTGATCTGGAAGTTTCATTTGGGTTCAATGAAACCGTGATGATACCACTGTGGGGATGCTGACGGCGAATTCAGAGAATTGGACACATCTGAGGTATCTGCCACAAGCCATGTTGGAGATATAAGCATCGCTTACGTGCTATGTGGCTAGAAGGAAGTGAACATCCAATCATCTATTCTTCTGTCCTCACCACTTCCTGCCCATAACAGTAATTCCTCCTGTAATATATTGAATTTCATTTTGCCAAAATTCCGGGGGAGCATTGTAGAGGAGCAAGGAAGGCAGGGAAGACTTCTATTTGTCTTTACAGCTTGCCTTCTTTCCATTTCCTTTTTTAATTAAAGAGAGATAGGAAGAGAGATTAAAGAGACTTAAGTCAGAGAGTTGGGCAGATGCCAAGGAAGGGAACGAACGCAAGCCTATCAGATTTACCTATTCCGAAGGCTTCCTTAGAGACAGAGATGCCTTGCAACACGCCTGCTTGCTATGCATTTTGTTCATTAAAAGGCTCTAAAAATATATTAAAAAAGGAAGCCAGACAAGACTAAGGAAGCTAGGTAGGCGGGCAGAATGCTTGTCCCTGCATTAGATTAACCGTTGTTTCTTAAAACTCCTGCAAGTGACAAAACAATTCATCTTCAGACGGAGAACTGACCAGGGAAAGGGGACCTTTGTCTCCATGCGGAAGGACCCACAACTTGCAAAGTATTGTGGTGTAAAGAGGGTTGGTATGTGGGTGACTTCAGACACAACTGTTAGCTTGATTGCGAGAGAGAGGAGGGAGGAATTTGCACACCCTGCGCAATTTGCACACCACCACTGTCCAATTTGCATCCCCTTTCTGGAGGCATGTCACTGAAAAACACACAGAGACAGAGATGGAGATTGGGCAGAGGTGGGATTCACAGGTTCTGACCAGTTCTGGAGAACCGGTAACAGAAATTTTGAGTAATTTGGAGAACCAGCAAATACTGACAAAAATGGTCTCACACACCCACTTTGGAGAGCAGGAGGAGTCGGGGAAAGTTTGTTGCCTTACAACAGAACAGGAGATGCAGTCACTCCTTGCTTTGTCTCCATCCCGTAAAATCCCATAAACCTCCCTCCTCCCTCTCCAGCCTTGTCCACCACTTGCTGGAATGATGGTCTCCAGCGGCCCTGCATGCCTCTGTCAGTTGCCACGGCAACAGCAGCTGCAGGGGCTTGCTCGGATCTCCAGCTTTTTCCGGGAAGCTGAAATGCCCTTCTCCAAATACGAGGATGAAATTGGGGACCGTCTGCAAGCCAGAAGCCCAAAGCCAAATGAAAACTCAAAGATGCCAAACCCCCACCCCCACCCCAGACAAAGGTACCTCTGGGCATGTGCTGAGAGCACCTTACCAGCTTAAGTCATTTCGCTACCCAAGCCAGGGATGCCAATGGCACCTTATTTATTTATTTATTTTGCTTTGTCAAGAATGTATGAGAACACACGTATAAGTATGACTATAACATATAAACACCTAAGCCTAAGCAGGTATACATATAAGAAATGAGTACACAAAAAATTATAGTTATGAGTAAAATAAGAAAGTTAAGAAGGGTGAAATCCACAAATGAAATACAATTGAATGGGAAATAATATAAGGTGAGCGGTATCGATTGATAATTGCTGCTAGAAAGAACAGGAAGCTCCTGTTTGCATGGCATTGTGTAAATGTGTTGTACGTCTTAAGTTTTGTGTGTGTGTGTGCATTTTACATGTTTGTTAATAAAATTGAAAAGTTTAAAAAGAAACGAGTACAAATCCATGGGGACAGTAGGACAGGGATAGTAGAATTGCTCATGAGCTTATGCACGCCCCCTTACAGACCTCTTAGGAATGGGGTGAGGTCTACGGTAGACAGTTTAAGGTTGAAGCTATGGGGGGTTTGAGGATGTAACAACAGAGTCAGGTAGAGCATTCCAGGCGTGGACCGCTCTGTTGCTGAAGTTGTGTTTTCTGCAATCGAGTTTTTCACCTTGAGTTTGTATCGATTGTTTGCCCGTGTGTTATTGCAGTTGAAGCTGAAGTAGTCGTTGACAGGAAGGATGTTGCAGTAGACAATTTTGTCTACTACGCTTAGATCAGACCATAGGCGGCGTAGTTCGAGGTTGTCCAAGCCCAACATTTCGAGCCTGGTGGCGTAAGAGATTCTATTGCGAGCAGAGGAGTAGCGGACTCTTCTCGTGAAGTATCAGTGGAACAGAAGTTGCCTCCAGACGTTGTGAATGCCCCAACACCGGAAGTCTTTAAGAAGATGTTGGATAGCCATTTGTCTGAAACGGTATAGGGTTTCCTGCCTTGGACTAGAAGACCTCCAAGGCCCCTTCCAACTCTGCTATTGTATTGTATTGTAAGTACCCCCATCTCTCTCAAAACATCTCTCCATCCATCTCAAAAAGATGCATACGGGAACCCGAATCGATCAGGAAGTATTTAATGGTAAATTGATTACAAGCTGTAAATTAACATTGACGTTCGGGGTGTGTGTGAATGGAAAGCCGATTTTGAGTCCAGTCTTATTCAGTGGGGCTTTGTCCCTCGTGAATACAGCATTGCTCTTTTAAGCCAACATCTGTTTTCCTTCCAACCTGCTGGATCCTTCCAGAAAGGGTTTCCCACTGTTGTTTTGTCCCTCGTTTCTAGGTTGTGCAAACCTGATTTGCATCTTGGTTTCTTTAGGGGTCGGAATGCTCCGTGAATCCAGCTGTTGAGTCTTTCCAAGTCCTAATTATGGCTCCAGCTAATATATGGATCGAGAACTACCATAAGTACATGCAGGATTTCAAAGAGGCAGAGGAACTAGAGGTCAAATTGCCAACCTACGCTGGATGATGGAGAAAGCGAGGGAGTTCCAGAAAAACATCTATTTCTGCTTCATTGACTATGCTAAAGCCTTTGATTGTGTGGATCACAACAAATTGTGGCAAGTTCTTAAAGAGATGGGAGTACCACACCATCTTATTTGTCTTTTGAGAAACCGATATGCGGGTCAAGAATCAACAGTGAGAACTGGATACGGAACCACTGATTGGTTCAAAATTGGGAGAGGAGTCCGGCAAGACTGTGTACTGTCGCCCTGCCTATTTGACTTATAAGCACAGCACATCATGAGAAAGGCGGAGCTAAACGAATCAAAAGTTGGAATTAAGATTGCAGGGAGAAATATCAACAACCTCAGATAGGCAGATGATACCACTCTCATGGTAGAAAGTGAAGAGGAACTAAAGAGCCTCTTGATGTGGGTGAAGGAGGGGAGTGCAAAAGTTGGCTTGGAACTCAATATTAAGAAAACTAAGATCATGGCATCTGGCCTTCTCAACTCCTGGCAAATAGATGGGGAAGAAATGGAGGTAGGGACAGATTTTATTTTACTGGGCTCCAGGATCATTGCAGATGGGGACTGCAGCCAAGAAATCAAAAGAGGCTTGCTCTTGGGGAGGAAAGCTATGGCAAATCTAGACAGCATCCCAAAAAGCAGAGACATCACCCTGCCAACAAAAGTGCATAGAGTCAAGGCTACGGTTTTCCCATTTGCAATGGATGGCTGCAAAGGTTGGACCATAAGGAAGGCTGAGCACCAAAGAATGGAGGCCTTTGAACTCTGGTGCTGGAGAAGACTCCTGCGAGTCCCTTGGACTGCAAGGCCATCCAACCGGTCTGTCCTAGAGGAGGTCAACCCTGACTGCTCTTTAGAAGGCCAGACCCTGAAGAGGAAACTCAAACACTTTGGCCACTTAAGGAGAAGGAAGGACTCCCTGGAGAAGAGCCTCATGCTGGGAAAGATTGAGGCAATGGTGAAATTCAATTTTTTTTACTACCGGTTCTGTGGGCATGGCTTGGTGGGCGTGGCAGAGGAAGGATGCTGCAAAATCTCCATTCCCACCCCACTCAGGGGGCCAGCCAGAGGTGGCATTTGCCGGTTCTCTGAACTATTCAAAATTTCCGCTACCGGTTCTCCAGAACCTGTCTGAACCTGCTGGATTTCACCCCTGGATTGAGGGCAAGAGAAGAAGAAGGGGACGACAGAGAATGAGGTGGCTGGATGGAGTCACCGAAGCAGTTGGCATGAGCTTAAATGGACTCCAGAGGATGGTAAAAGACGCTTGCTCCTGGGGAGGAAAGCTATGGCAAATCTAGACAGCGTACTAAAAAGCAGAGACATCACCCTGCCAACAAAAGTGTGTGTAATCAAGGTTTTGGTTTTCCCAGTTGCAATGTGTGGCTGTGAAGGTTGGACCATAAGGAAGGCTGAGCGCCAAAGAACGGAGGCCTTTGAACTCTGGTGCTGGAGAAGACTCCTGCGAGTCCCTTGGACTGCAAGGTGATCCAACCGGTCAATCCTAGAGGAGATCAACCCTGACTGCTCTTTAGAAGGCCAGATCCTGAAGAGGAAACTCAAAGACTTTGGCCACCTGATGAGAAGGAAGGACTCACTGGAGAAGAGTCTCATGCTGGGAAAGACGGAGGGCAAAAGAAGAAGGGGACACAGAGAATGAGGGGGCTGGATGGAGTCACAGAAGCAGTAGGCGTGAGCTTAAATGGACTCCAGAGGATGGTAAAGGACAGGAAGGCCTGGAGGAACGTTGTTGTCCATGGGGTCACAATGGGTCGGACACGACTTTGCAACTAACAACAACAACAACAATTATGGCTCAGAAAGGTCTACACCTCCTAAAGCCTGTATTATTTAATAAACAGGATTAAGCAAAGCGTGACTTAGCTGCTATGGGACGGATCGCTTCCAAGTTGACATTTCCCTGTAGTCTTTATTGTGAAGCACACTTGCTCTACCAATAAACCTGTGTTCCTCTATGATGCTGTCTCGTTCCCTTGAAGGCCCCCAAAGCAAGGGTCCGTCTTTGTATTTGGCAAAACAGTTCAAAGTATTCATGTGCACAGAACAAAGCAATGCTTCTTTTGTAACCACACGAGAGCCACTGCAGCCCAGCGCGTCCTGCTATGTCTTTCAACATCCAGGAGAACTAATATTTGGCTAATACAATGCAGGCATGTGGTTTGATGCTTTGGGGTATTTCAGGCACAAGATTGGATTCAAACTACCTGCTTGGAAGATAAAGGAAAAAGGATGATCTCCAGATCAAAGAAGCACATCTGGGAAGAAAACAAAAAACGAAGGGAGGGGAAACAGGGAGAGAGGGAGGAAAGGAAGGAAGGAGGGAAGGAGGGAGGGAGGGAGGAAGGAGGAAGATATGGGGGGAAAGGAAGGGAGAGGAAGAGAAGGAAGGAAGGAGGGAAGGAAGAAGGCAAGTAAGCAAGTAGGCAAGAAAGAAAGAAAAACTAGAAAGACAGAAAGAAGAAAGGAAGGAAGGTAAGAAAGAAAGAAAAGAGAAAGAGAATAAAAGTAACACATATTTAATTTTACATATTCTAATAGCAGCCAGGATTTTATACGCACAGTACTGGAAAAATGTAGAAACCCCTACAGATGATAATATAATCAAATTTTTTTTGGCATGTACAGTAACGGAGAGGTTAACTAAAAATCAAAGAAAAAGAACATTCGGAATATTTTGTGACATGGTACTTTTCTACAAATAGCTGACAGATATGGAGTTTAGATGAGTGGATTTATGTTAAATAGGGACCACATGAGAAAGGAAGAAGGATTAGTGAATATTTTGAAGGTTATATGATTGATATCATCATGGAAGATATGATTTTCAATAACGATTGATATTATTGCATATACGTCTATATGTACATGATTATGATGGTTATGATGAAGTTTATATTTTAAAAGGTTGGACACCTAGAAAACACACTGTTTAATATAGAAATGGATGGTTATATAATTGATATCATAATGGAAGATAACAATTGATATTATCACATATATGTTTATGTCAGGCCTGCCACACTTTCTATTATTCTACTATGCATTTTCAATTGTGGGAAGATGGGAGGGGGGGATTGTACAGAGTTAGATGCTATGTAGCCATAACAAAATTCTTTCTAGAAAGCCAAGGTCATCCTTTGTCTCTGCCCCTCTGCACCTGACCGGAACTGGATAGGTGGAACTGCCAGCGTGTCAGTGGAAAATTGGACCATATGATGGACTTGTGGGTGTGGGAGCAAGATCGTGAACTTTCAACTGGGTGGGGAAAACCGGGAAGCTTTCAGATTCGGGTTTTCCCAGATGCGCCAACATGGCTCTCTTAATCAATTGGAACTTTGAGTAATCCTTTCCTTGGGCTCCGATTTACTTTTGGGTGCTATTTGGAACCCTGGCAGTTTATGATGTTTATATTTTAACACTTTGGACATCTAGAAAACACACTGTTCAATATAGAAATGGAAATGGAATTTGTGATATAAAACAATAAACACACACACACACACACACACATATATATATACACACAAAAGAAAGAGACCACTGTGATGGTCCAACTCTGCTGCAGCCTTGCTTCATGAAGAGAGACCCCTCCCCACTCTTAGCTAGAGAAGTGCCAGGCTTCAGAAGTGCTTGGGTCTACGTAAAGACACCTGGTGTGGTGGTGTCACTGGAGCCAAAGACAGCATGCGCTCTAACCAGCCTCTGGCCATAACATCCCCTTTGTGTGGATTGCAGAAGGCATGATTGCAAAGCCCAGCAAGAGGAATTATGGAGTCTGTCATCTGCACCTCCATAACTGTCTGGTTTGGCTCTGCAACCCAACAAGACAGATACAGACTTCAAAAGATAATTAGAACTGCAGAAAAAACAAGGGCTACCAACCTGCCTTCCATTGAGGACTTGGACACTGCACGAGTCAAAAAGAGGGCCGTGAAAATATCTACAGATTCCTTGCATCCTGGACATAAATTGTTTCAACTCCTACCTTCAAAACGACGTTATAGGGCACTGCACACCAAAAGAACTAGACACAAGGACAGGTTTTTCCCATCACTCTGCTAAACAAATAATTCCCACAACACTGTCAAACTATTTACTAAGTGCATTACTATTAGTCTTCTCATCATTCCTATCATCCATCTCCTCCCACTTAGGACTGTACGATTAACTTTGTTGCTTGTATCCTTACGATTTATATTGATTGTTTCTCTAGTCTGATTTGATTGTTTATTTGTACCCCCTGACTATCGTTCAGTGTTGCACCTTACGATTCGTGAGGAAATGCATCTTTTCTTTTATGTACACTGAGAGCATCTGCACCAAAGACAAATTCCTTGTGTGTCCAATCACACTGGGCCAATAAAGAATTCGATGTCAGGATGCTGCTCAAAATTTTGAAAGATAGATATGGGCGAGGGAGGGGGAGGGAAATAAGGATGCTACAGGGATCCTTTGTGGAAAACCAGCGATTCAAAATGAAAAAAAAAAAAAAAGAGAACAGCTTTCTCTCCGTCAGGATTAGTCAGAAAAAGGAACTGCCAGGAAACCGTACATTCCCTTGCTAAGGCAACATCATGCAGCAAGGGGGTATAGCTCAGTGGTAGAGCATTTGACTGCAGATCAAGAGGTCCCTGGTTCAAATCCAGGTGCCCCCTCATTTTGGTTTTTTTTTTTTCTGTCTTTGAAATAAAATTACGGAGAGGGGAAGCTTCCTTGGATAATAAGAGACAGATTGTTTTTCCCCAAAGGGAAAAAAAAAAGACGAAGATTAGAAAAAAGTAGATTAGCAGCTAGGCTAAAGAGATTTGTATAACATGCAAGAGCAGAGGGATGATAAGGTTGTAATTATCTGTTGACTGAGAAGGTTGGGAGTCATTACAGAGCATTGCTTTCTATTTTCTTTTTTCTTTTCGTGCACCTTTTCCCTTTCCTTCCCTTCTCTTTCCCTTCCTTCCCTTCTCTTTCCTTTCCTTCTTTCTTTTTCTTTCCTTCCCCTGGAGTGGGGAGGGAGTGGAGATTTTGCAGTATCCTTCCCCAGGAGTGGGGAGGGAATGGAGATTTTGCAGTATCCTTCCCCTGGAGTGGGGAGGGAATGGGGATTTTGCAGTATCCTTCCCCTGGAGTGGGGAGGGAATGGAGATTTTGCAGTATCCTTCCCCTGGAGTGAGGAGGGAATGGGGATTTTGCAGTATCCTTCCCCAGGAGTGGGGAGGGAATGGAGATTTTGCAGTATCCTTCCCCAGGAGTGGGGAGGGAATGGGGATTTTGCAGTATCCTTCCCCTGGAGTGGGGAGGGAATGGGGATTTTGCAGTATCCTTCCCCAGGAGTGGGGAGGGAATGGGGATTTTGCAGTATCCTTCCCCTGGAGTGGGGAGGGAATGGGGATTTTGCAGTATCCTTCCCCTGGAGTGGGGAGGGAATGGGGATTTTGCAGTATCCTTCCCCTGGAGTGGGGAGGGAATGGAGATTTTGCAGTATCCTTCCCCAGGAGTGGGGAGGGAATGGGGATTTTGCAGTATCCTTCCCCTGGAGTGGGGAGGGAATGGGGATTTTGCAGTATCCTTCCCCTGGAGTGGGGAGGGAATGGGGATTTTGCAGTATCCTTCCCCTGGAGTGGGGAGGGAATGGAGATTTTGCAGTATCCTTCCCCTGGAGTGAGGAGGGAATGGGGATTTTGCAGTATCCTTCCCCAGGAGTGGGGAGGGAATGGAGATTTTGCAGTATCCTTCCCCAGGAGTGGGGAGGGAATGGGGATTTTGCAGTATCCTTCCCCTGGAGTGGGGAGGGAATGGGGATTTTGCAGTATCCTTCCCCAGGAGTGGGGAGGGAATGGAGATTTTGCAGTATCCTTCCCCTGGAGTGGGGAGGGAATGGGGATTTTGCAGTATCCTTCCCCTGGAGTGGGGAGGGAATGGGGATTTTGCAGTATCCTTCCCCTGGAGTGGGGAGGGAATGGGGATTTTGCAGTATCCTTCCCCTGGAGTGGGGAGGGAATGGAGATTTTGCAGTATCCTTCCCCTGGAGTGAGGAGGGAATGGGGATTTTGCAGTATCCTTCCCCAGGAGTGGGGAGGGAATGGAGATTTTGCAGTATCCTTCCCCAGGAGTGGGGAGGGAATGGGGATTTTGCAGTATCCTTCCCCTGGAGTGGGGAGGGAATGGGGATTTTGCAGTATCCTTCCCCAGGAGTGGGGAGGGAATGGAGATTTTGCAGTATCCTTCCCCTGGAGTGGGGAGGGAATGGGGATTTTGCAGTATCCTTCCCCAGGAGTGGGGAGGGAATGGAGATTTTGCAGTATCCTTCCCCAGGAGTGGGGAGGGAATGGGGATTTTGCAGTATCCTTCCCCAGGAGTGGGGAGGGAATGGGGATTTTGCAGTATCCTTCCCCAGGAGTGGGGAGGGAATGGGGATTTTGCAGTATCCTTCCCCTGGAGTGGGGAGGGACTGGGGATTTTGCAGTATCCTTCCCCTGGAGTGGGGAGGGAATGGAGATTTTGCAGTATCCTTCCCCTGGAGTGAGGAGGGAATGGGGATTTTGCAGTATCCTTCCCCTGGAGTGGGGAGGGAGTGGAGATTTTGCAGTATCCTTCCCCAGGAGTGGGGAGGGAATGGAGATTTTGCAGTATCCTTCCCCTGGAGTGGGGAGGGAATGGGGATTTTGCAGTATCCTTCCCCTGGAGTGGGGAGGGAATGGGGATTTTGCAGTATCCTTCCCCTGGAGTGGGGAGGGAATGGAGATTTTGCAGTATCCTTCCCCTGGAGTGAGGAGGGAATGGGGATTTTGCAGTATCCTTCCCCAGGAGTGGGGAGGGAATGGAGATTTTGCAGTATCCTTCCCCAGGAGTGGGGAGGGAATGGGGATTTTGCAGTATCCTTCCCCTGGAGTGGGGAGGGAATGGGGATTTTGCAGTATCCTTCCCCAGGAGTGGGGAGGGAATGGAGATTTTGCAGTATCCTTCCCCTGGAGTGGGGAGGGAATGGGGATTTTGCAGTATCCTTCCCCAGGAGTGGGGAGGGAATGGAGATTTTGCAGTATCCTTCCCCTGGAGTGAGGAGGGAATGGGGATTTTGCAGTATCCTTCCCCCAGGAGTGGGGAGGGAATGGAGATTTTGCAGTATCCTTCCCCTGGAGTGGGGAGGGAATGGGGATTTTGCAGTATCCTTCCCCAGGAGTGGGGAGGGAATGGAGATTTTGCAGTATCCTTCCCCTGGAGTGGGGAGGGAATGGAGATTTTGCAGTATCCTTCCCCTGGAGTGGGGAGGGAATGGAGATTTTGCAGTATCCTTCCCCAGGAGTGGGGAGGGAATGGGGATTTTACAGTATCCTTCCCCCAGGAGTGGGGAGGGAATGGAGATTTTGCAGTATCCTTCCCCTGGAGTGGGGAGGGAATGGGGATTTTGCAGTATCCTTCCCCAGGAGTGGGGAGGGAATGGAGATTTTGCAGTATCCTTCCCCTGGAGTGAGGAGGGAATGGGGATTTTGCAGTATCCTTCCCCCTGAAGTGGGGAGGGAATGGGGATTTCGCAGTATCCTTCCCCTGGAGTGGGGAGGGAATGGGGATTTTGCAGTATCCTTCCCCAGGAGTGGGGAGGGATGGAGATTTTACAGTATCCTTCCCCTGGAGTGGGGAGGGAATGGGGATTTCGCAGTATCCTTCCCCTGGAGTGGGGAGGGAATGGGGATTTTACAGTATCCTTCCCCCAGGAGTGGGGAGGGAATGGAGATTTTGCAGTATCCTTCCCCTGGAGTGGGGAGGGAATGGGGATTTTGCAGTATCCTTCCCCCAGGAGTGGGGAGGGAATGGGGATTTTGCAATGTCCTTCTGCTGCCACTCCCATCAAGCCATGCCCACAGAACTGATAGTAAATAAAAATTGAATCCCACCAATGCCACAACTGAACACACACACACACACACACACACACACACAGAGGTACAAACCATACCCACAGTGCAGAAATCTTTTCCCCTTCTTATTTATGGGTGGTGGTGCATATAATAAAGCTTATTTTTGCCATTTTCGTCTTTCAAGATAGTACAAAATCCTACTGCCAAATTTTACCAATCGTGATCAGAAGCAGACATTTACAGGCAACATTGAAACTGGCAGTGCAGAGGCAAACTCTGTCAATTGTGCTTCATTCGACTAACTAGGGTTAAACAAACCATGGTTTAGCCCAATATGCAGATCCAGACTCTATATAGCAAAACCCCCACCTGTTTCCATCTGAAGCTCCTTCTAAGGATGGCACTCTCCTGTGTCCTTCAGCCATTCTTTTAACTTTGTGCTCTCTGCATTTGAAAAACTTCCTGTTTATGGCCAGATTACAACAGTTGTAAAATATATATATATATATATACATATATTTTAAAACAGAGAGAAAGGGGAAGCAAACCAATGAACAGTCTGTTTAGGCCTTGAGTTTGAGAATGTCTAATGCTTTCCCTACAGGTGGAAATAATCAGCATTGTGCTAAAGTCCCAGCTGGTTATTTTTTGCCAATCAAACTTTTTAAAGCAACAGGAATCACTTTGCATGGTGCTTTCTTTTGGAGGAAGGTGGGAGTGCAAGATCTAGAGTGGAAACCTTTCTCCTTAATATCCCAGAAGGAAGAAAAGAGTTGCCGTGAACAAAGGCTCTAAGGAAGTTTTTAATTAATCTTAAGATTGCTGTTGTGTAGGTGATCTACCCAGACTAAGTCATCAGCTAAAAATAGCCTCCTTCGAGTTGATTTTTGATTAGTTGCTTGTCAAAGCTTGGCAACTTTTCAAACGTGTGGGTTCCAACTCCTAGAATTCATCTTAATGAGCAATATTATCTTGATTTTATTAGCCAGCAATCACCATCCTGTGCTTTGGGGGGCTGGGGCAGGCAAGCAGAGGCTACAGCAGAGATCGAAACAAAAATTCCAGCATGATTGGCTAAAGTTGAAGATTGGTTTTGGCCAAAGGGCTTCTTGGACATTTAACAACAGTGGTGGGACTCATCTGTGTGTGTGTGTGTGTGTGTGTGTTTGTGTGTGTGTGTGTGTGTGTGTGTGTGTGTGTATGAGATGAGGTGGATCGGTTGCTTTCATGGTGTGGAGACCATAACTTCGTCCTTAACACCAATAAGAAGACCAAGGAGCTTATAGTGGACTATAGAAGGAATAGATCAGATGTTCAGCCCTTCCTTATCAATGGAGACCAAGTGGAGACCAAGTGGAGCAAGTGGCCAGTTTTAAGTTTCTGGGTTGTCATAAAAGACCTGACCTGTTGCGCTCATATTGCAGCCCTGGTCAAAATGGCCCAGCAGAGATGATATGACCTGAGACTTCTCAGGAAACAACAACTGGAGGAAAAACTGCTGGTGACTTTCTACTGTTGCACCATAGAGAGTATTTTAACTTACTGCCCCTGTGTCTGGTTTGCCAGTTGCACAGGGGCAGATAGGAGAGCGCTCCAGAGGGTCAACATCATTGCCCAGAGGATCATGGGTTGCCCTCTCCCCTCCTTAGAAGAGCTTGATAGCTCCCCTGCCTTAAGATGGTTCAAAACGTCCTTAAAGACCCATCTCACCCTGGGCATCTTTGTTTTCTCAGGGAGCACAGCTAAGAGGATCTGAGGTTAGGGTGCTGCTTGGTTTTCAATCGGGTGGATGCTTTCACAGGTCAGGAAGTCCAAAAGGCAGCAGAGAAGCTCCCTGTGAAAAACGAAGAAGCGGTTAAAAGGAAAAAAATAGGAAGGCTGAAACTCCCCTTTCTGTTAAGTGGCTTCTTTCGCCTTAGTAGCACATGTCATTCGTCTCGGTTCAAACGGAGGGCTGGCTCACCCACAATTTGTTCAATCTTCCCACATCAAAAGCTGCAGATGCTCCATGTAGAGACTACGGCGATGGGGTTTGTACGACACACACAGAAGCAGCAGCAACAACAACGACCAAATGACCCACTTTGCGTGAACTTCATGTCACAAGTTCGTCACCGATTGATTTTTTTATTTTTCAAACAACGGGCATCAGTGATTTACGCCTGTGGTTTAGCTTTTCATGTGAACCTCAGTGAGGCTGAACAACAAGCGTCTTCTCTTTAGATTGGTTTCTCTCCAGGGACCCCGCTCGTCTCTACGCTGTGATGGGGAAGACCCTTCGATTCCAGTGTGGGAAGTTAGCACCCACCCCTCTTCTAGGAAAATGAGATATTTTAGGAAATATGAAAAGGGGAGAATATTTTCCCTAAAAGGGAGGCAGAAACTCAGGCCTCCCACCATCTTTGTCAATGGGCCATTAAGGCCTGAGCCAGGCTATTCTACATAACAAAGATCTACCTCTTTCAGGCAGAGCCATCTAGGAATCCCAAAGCCCTTTCATTACATCACCACCCAGCAAGAGTCAACCAAGCTTGGGACTCAGGACAGGCTACAGAGTTGCCCCTGCATGACCCCATGGGAGTCTGACAACCAATCCGAATACAAGCTCAAATTCAAAAGCTCAATAGAGGGTATAAAACTCTCAGCATCTCTTCCCTTTTTTCCCCCTTCGCCCAACATCTTCAAGGCATGGGATTCCTGTCCACCATTAAAACCACCTTCCCAAATAGCCGCCATGTTTCCAGCGTCTTTCTCCCCACTTGGAATGGAACCCAGAAGGAGATTTCTTCCAACAGTGTCAAGTTCCAAAGACCTCGAAAGACACATTGAGGTTCTTCTAAGCAGTTCTACTTAGGTTGAGCTGCCCGATTTGTGGCAATAGCGATGCAGAAAGATGAGAGACGAATTGTACGCCACAAAGTGGGAACACCATGAATCCATCCTGGACTTTGTTCCCAGTTCTCATTCGTTTTGCCAAAAGAGAAGTCGCTTTGGAAGCAGCTTCTCAGAAGAGACTGGATCCAGCCTGGCCTTCGACAGAGAGATTCTTTACAGCAAAACCCCCGGGTGATATTTTTTTTTTGCTTGAAGGAAGCGCTTGACTGAGCCAAAGGGCTATTTGGTGGGAGTTTGTCCTTCGCTTGTTTGAAATCCCGGTAGCTATGCAACCAGCACGGTCATCTCGGCACCTGGGAGACGTCCTCTCAGTGCCTTTAAAAGAGGCTTTTATGGTGCAGGTGTTGCCTCTCTTATCAAGATACAAGGCTTCGGAGACCGAGAGCCTCTGTTGGAATTTAGGCTGGCTAAGGGAGAAGATGAAAAAGAGGGCGGGGGAGAGAGAAGGACTTCTCTCTGTCTAGTTAAGACTGAAATGGCTGCTTCTGGTTATTTTTCAGAGTATAAGACGCACCTTTCCCCCCCCCTCCCCAAAAGAGGTGAAAATCTGGGTGCATCTTATACACCGAATACAGCATTTTTGGCCAACTGAAACTCCACCCCCTTTGCAAAAATGAACGTAAAGTGCTCCTGGGGGCTGGGGAGGGCAAAAATGAGCGAAAAATGGGCCATTTTTTGCTTGTTCCCCCCCCCCCCCAATCCCCAGGAACACCCTACAAGCCTCCTAAAGGCTATGCATGCCCTTATTTTTGGCAAAAAACAAGCCCATTTTGGGGAAAAACAGGCTGTCTTTTGCTCGTTTTTGCCCCTCCCAGCCCCCAGCCCTCTCAAACTCTCTGCATGCCCCATTTTTCACAAAAGAAATGAGGCCTGCAGATGGTTTGGGAGGCCTGCAGGGTGCAAAAACTTTTTTAAAAAATTTACCTCTTCAAAATATTGGTGCGTCTTATACACCGGTGGGTCTTATACTCTGAAAAATATGGTAATTCACTGCCAGGGGTTGTCCCCCTGATGTTGACATCCATGGGGAATTAAAGGAATAGCAGGACGTGACCGACTGAGCTGCTTGAAGATGCTCAGCCTAACATCATGCTGGGCAGAGCTTAGACCCATGATGGCAAACCTATGGCACGTGTGCCCTTTCTGCAAGCATGCCAGCCGTTGTCCCAGCCCAGCTCCACTGTGCGTCTCCTGCCAGTCAGCTGGTCTTCGGGGCTCTGTCACGCAGGTGTGGGGTGCATGTGGGGGGGACACACGTGCATGTGGGGGGGCAAGACACATGTACGGGGGAGGCACTCTCATTGCATTTTGGTAGTATAGGCTTTCCTGCTTGAGCAGAGAGTTTGACTAGAAGACCTCCAAGGTCCCTTCCAACTCTTCTCTTCTCTTCTCTTCTCTTCTCTTCTCTTCTCTTCTCTTCTCTTCTCTTCTCTTCTTTCCTGTTCTGTTCTGCTCTGCTCTGCTCTGCTCTGCTCTGCTCTGCTCTGCTCTACTCTACTCTACTCTACTCTACTCTACTCTATTCTTTCCTGTTCCGTTCTTCTCTGTTCTCTTCTGCTCTGCTCTGCTCTATTCTATTCTATTCCAATTTTAAAAAAATATATGTTAAATAATTAAATTGATTTGCTAAATTGTCCCACAGTGAGTTATCCTGTGGTGAGTTGGCTGTGGCAAGTTGGCCATGAGGAGTTAGCCGCAGGGAGTTGGCTGTGGCCAATTGTTCCATTCCGTTCCAGAAAGTCTCTTTTTGGTTCTTACAGGAGTGGAGGAAAGCCTGCAAGGTCCCCTCTCTGAGTGCGGGGACCCCCCCTCTCTTTGCAAGAAGGGGGGGGGGGAATTTTCCCAAACAGAGTTGCCAGGTGAAATCCCTGTTTGTGTTTTTCCTGCAGATTTCCAGCTCGGTGGTCCTGGAGGGTTGCCAAGGGAACATGCAACTGGTGCTGAATCTACTTGCCTCTGTGCACATCAGTGCTCCACTCCAGAGGTGCACCTTTAAACAGCTGCCACTGGTGCAACATGACACTCTTAAAAATAACTCACTGTCATCGTAGATGGGAACATTTCTGTCTTGAAAGAATTGGATCAGATCTATCCAAATAGGTTCAGCTTTCTGATGGACTGGGATGGACTTAGGGTTGATTTCCAGGCTAAGCTAGACAGTGGTTAGGTTTCACTACCGGCTTCCCTTTCTCTGTCCATATTTTGTTTTTTTTACATTTTTAAAGATGTCGAGTTTATTTTTTAAAAAACCAAAACTTCCAGCATCCTCTGTAACGCCAAAGAAGCCCCTAGATTTTGGATTTAAAAACAAAAACCCCTAGAGATCCGAAGGGCGGTGCTTTCTTTGAAAGTAGAGCATGCCCACCTGCTCCAAAAAAAAGAGAGAGAAACATTGATTGTCTGTTTGATTGTTTGACAATCAATGTAAATGAACAAGGAATTAACAAAGTAGAAATGGGAAATGAAACTCCATGGGGTAAAGGCACAAAGAGAGCAGAGAAGAAAAAAGGGCATCTAAAAAAGAAATTAGCCAAAAATAAAGAGAGAAATAAAGGCAGATGTTCCTCATTTTTTTTTTGCAAAAAACAGGTGAAAAACGGGCCCCTTTTTTGCAAAAGCTGAGGCGTTTTTGCCTTCCCCCAGCCCTGCTGAAGCCTGCAGAGTGCTGCTGGAGGATGGGGGAAGGCAAAAACGCTTCGGTTTTTCCAAAAAATGGCCCACTTTTTGCCTGTTTTTTTGCAAAAATTGGATGTGGGAGCCGGGCTTCGGGAGGTCATAGATGGCTGTATTCGGTGTATAAGACGCACCAACATTTCCACACTCTTTTAGGGGGGGGAAGATGCGTCTTATACTCTGAAAAATACAGTATATAGAATTGGGAGCAAAGGCCTCCCATCCCATCCTCAAAGCAGACCTCCTCCGCCAGGTATTCGACCTCTAAGGGTGTTGCGTTTCCATCAGAGGTTGAGGAGGAAAGAGGCTAAGTGAAAAAAAATATTTGAGAGAAGGCCAAAATGCGATGGGTAAGGCAGCTTTTACGGGACTGACATCCCATGATGGATTCTTCCTTCTTGGTGGTGCTCAAGATTTTAGAGACACGGCTGGCCTGCGGCTCATCCATCATTGCGAGGTGTGCCCCTGTCAACAGGAACCCTGCGCTCATCAATTGTTCCAGCAACGCCAAGGAGGGTGGTAGCTGTCCAGCCTCCTGATGAGCGGCTTCCGGAAGGATCAGGCAGGTGGCCTGGTTCAGAGCTGCCAAGTGAGGTTTTTCTAAGAGAGGGAGGAAGAAAAAGTGGAATTAGCAAGAGCAAAGCTTCATGGTGCTTTTACGGCCCTCTCTATGCGGTTTACAGAGTCAGCCTGTTGCCCCCAACAATCTGGGTCCTCATTTTACCCACCTCGGAAGGATGGAAGGCTGAGTCAACCTTGAGGCGGTCAGGATCAAACTCCTGGCAATTGGCAGAGTTAGTCTGCAATACTGCATTCTAATCACTGTGCTACCAGGAAGGAGAATGAGAAAGGGAATTAAGAGAGGAAGGAAGGAAGGAAGGAAGGAAGGAAGAAAGAAAGGAAGGAAGGAAGGAAGGAAGGAAGGAATAGCAACAGCACTTAGACTTATATGCTGCTTCTCAGTGCTTTATAGCCTTCTCTAAGTAGTTTACAGAGTCAGCCTCTTGCCCCCAACAATCTGGGTCCTCATTTTACCCACCTCAGAAGGATGGGAGGTTGAGTCAACCTCAAGCCGGTCAGAATCAAACTGCAAAACTGCAGTCAGCCGGCAGTCAGCAGAAGGAGCCTGCAGTACTGCACTCTAACCACTGCGTCACCATGGCTCATCCAATAATAACAAGAGCATAGCAACAATAATAGCAAGATGGAACAAAGTACCGTGAAGCAGTATATAAGTCTAAGTGCTATTGATATTAGTCTTTTCCTTCCTTCCTTCCTTCCTTCCTTCCTTCCTTCCTTCCTTCCTTCCTTCCTTCCTTCCTTCCAATACAGTATTTGCAGGCTAACTCTGCTGATTGCCAGCAGTTCAATCCTGATTGGCTGAAGGTTAACTCAGCCTTCCATCCTTCCAAGGTGGGCAAAATGAGGACCCAGAGATTGTTGGGGGTGAGAGGCTGACTCTGTAGACCCCTTAGAGAGGGTTGTAAAGCACTGTGAAGCGGTATATAAGTCTAAGTGCTACTGCTATTTCCATGTCCACTTGTGCCCTGCAATGAACGATAATACAGGTAGTTCTCGAATTACAACCATTGGTTTAGGGAATGTTCAAAGTTCCAACGGCACCAAAACAAGGGACTTATGACTGTTTTTCACACTTATGACCGTTGCAGTATCCTCATGGTCATAAGATTTATATTAGGATGCTCTACGACTGAATCACATTTATGATGGTTGCAGCATCCTGGGAAGTCCTGGGATCCCCTTTTGCGACTTTCTGACTAGCCAAGTCAACGGGGAAGCCCGACTCACTTAACAACTGTGTTACTAACTCAACAACTGCAGTGACTCACTTAACAACTCTCGGCAAGCAAGGTTGTAAAATGGTGCAAAGCTCCCTTAACTCACGTCTCCCGTGTCAAGCCTCCAAGTAATGTTGACATTCCGGGCTCAATTGTGGGTCGTAAGTCGAGGATGGCTTGCAGTGCAAAGGAAGGAGCTTTAGACAAAACCTCGACCTGCTTCTTCTGACATATTCCCAACATTTAAGGCAGACATCCCATTTTTGAGATGTGTAACTGCCATTAAAATCCTGTACTGTTCATGCCAACGAATTAGGTTCTTTTGAGAAAGACGAGGGCATTTTATTTATTTATTTATTCCATTTCTGCACCGCCCATCTCACCTAAGTGACTCTTGGGAGTTTTTTTTTTACAACAGACGCAATGCATCAATCCATTTTGTCTGAATGTTTCCCGAATCTAACATGCACTTGATTTAATGCTCCATTTGGAGCATGTTATGTTGTCACTCGGGGTACAAGTTTGCTCGCACGCAAAGGGGTGTGGGAAGAAGCCGATCTCGCAACGAAGGGCTTCTTGGATGAACGACTGCTCCACCTCCTGGCAGAAAGGTAACTCAGAACATCACACATAGGCCGGCTTCTCCAGCAAACTGCGCCGAAAACTATCCGTGTGCCTCAGTTTTGTGTCCTAAATAAATCCTGTTTTGGCAAGGGCCGGTCAGGTGCTGCATTTTATTATATAACCTCAGGAAGGGGGGGAAGGGAGGAGAGAGAGACAGAGAGACTGAGACAGAGACACACACACACACACACACACAGAGACAATGACAGAGAGACACAGAGAGAGACACAGAGAGAAAGACACACAGAGAGAGAAACAGAAATAGAGAGAGGCAGAGAGACAGAGACAGAGACAGACACACAGTGAGAGGGAGAGAGACAGAGAGACAGAGAGATAAACAAGACACACACAGACACACACACACAGAGAGAGAGAGAAACAGAGACAGAGAGACAGAGACAGAGAGAAACAGAGAGAAACAGAGAGTGTATGTGTGTGTGTGTGTAAGAGAGAGAGAGAGAGAGAAACAGAGAGAGACAGAGACAGAGAGAGACAGTGAGAGAGACAGAAAGAGAGACAGAAACAGAGAGACACACAGAAAGAGAGAGAGACACACACAGAGAGACAGAGAGAAACAGAGACACAGAGAGAGACAGAGAAGCAGAGAGAGAGTGTGTGCATGTGTGTGTGTGAGAGAGAGAGAAACAGAGACAGAGAAACAGAGAGAGAGACAGAGAAACAGAGAGAGCGGCAGAGAGAAAGAGAGAGAGAGTCAGAGAGAAACAGAGATAGAGAGAGACAGAGAGAAACAGAGAGAGACAGTGGAGCTGAGCTGGGGCGACAGCTCGTATGCCCACAGAGAGGGCTCTGCATGCCACCTATGGCACCCGTGCCATAGGTTCACCATCAAGGGCTTAAGCTATAATTAACACCTCACACCTTACACCAAAACCAAACAAGCTACGTAATGGCTAGAGTTATGCTTTGCTTCAAAACCTAATGATGTTGGTTTGTGTGGTTGGGCTTAGTGTGTTGCTTGAAAGCCAGCCAGATCGTGTGGCTTATTCAAGAAGCTCAAGTGAAAGGAATGATTCGCATATTAGCGCAGCGTGCGAAAGAGACATATGGAGTAGCTATGTGGGAACTGGGCCACAGAATGGAAGCTGGCAGTGAAGATCACAAGTGGGAATGATGTGATTGTGGGAAGCTGTGACCATTGTGCAGAAGAGGGAGAACAGCTTTCACATGAGGTGGAGCTCGCTGTGCACAGGAGAAGGGCACTTGCTTCATATCTATCTGTGTAAAAAAATGGCTGTCTGTGTGTGTTCCAGCATAACTCTGGAACGCCTCGAGCAATTTCAACCAAACCTGGTACACAGATGACTTATTCTCTGGAGAAAAATACTGTGGGGGTAAGACACCCCTATCGCCCCTCGGGGTGTGTATTCTGTTAAGATACAGCCTGTTGTGCCTTGAAATGGCTTCTACTGTACTGCCATAAAATGGCTTCTACTGTACAGCACAGTGGAGTTGTATGGTAGCGGCTTCACAGTACTTCACTGGTAAGGGGGCTCCCTCTGGTAAGGGGGAAAATCTAACATTACAAATTGCAAATTAGTTTGGTCCGGACATTTTCTCCCCACTATAAATAAATACCTGGGCAATGCTGTGTTATGGGCTAGTACCTAATAAAAACAATCTGTTGAGTCAACCTTGAGCTGGTCAGGATCAAACTGCTGACAGTCGGCAACCTGCAAGGCTGCATTCTAACCGCTGAGCCACCACAGGGCAAAAGCTCACTTAGCAAATGTCTCACTTAGCAATGGAAATCTCAGGCTCAACTGCGGTTGTAAGTCGAAGTCTACCTGTATCCATGCACCATGGTTGGTATGGTTAGTCTTTCTGAGTAATGGCATACTGTGTTCTGAGCGAGGCTTCCCAAGAGCATGAAGCAAACTCCTTGTCCCGACAAAAAACCCTTTTATTAATTTCCTGTGAATTCTGCTCATTCACATCCAGCAAAGTCTTTTGAGGGAGGATTTACAGTCACAGACCTTATTTGGCTTGGAGAGCTGCCAGGCTGATATCTGCAAAACTTGGCAAGGAGTCTCGGAGAGTCACGAACCAATGAAGTGAACTATTGTCTCCTGCAAACTCCACTCCCCTTTCGCTCCTCTTTTATTTCCTCTGGGAGGGTCTATTCATCATCGGGTCTTACTCCCAAGTCAACCCCTGTTTTTAGCTCTTCCCTTCATCTGGCAATTTTGCATATGCACGCAGGGAACAGGCTCCAGCTGTTCCTCTGCCTCACTGATGTCTGACTCTGAAGGCAGCTGATAACTGCGATTCCCATCTCCCTCGTCGTAAACCTGTAGCAGTTGTCGCTAAAAGGAGCCACATGAAACCCCCATGGGGGTGGGAGTGGGGGTGCAATTCTGGAACAGGCTCAACAGCCTTAGGAGTTGGGAAGGACTGTGTAGGGATCTACCTTTTCTCTCCTCTAAATCTGGATAGGTGGCATTCCGTAATCCTTCCGGAAAAAAACATCCGAATGTCACGAACAGCAGCACAATAAGATGCGGGGAGAGAGAGAGAGAGAGAGAGAGAGAGAGAGAGAGAGAGAGAGAGAGAGAGAGAGGAGAGAAGAGGAGAGGAGAGAGAGAGAGAGAGAGAGAGAATAGAGAGACAGATAATGCAGAAAGATGATTCTATCAGACTATGAATTACACATCGCCTCTGTTAGATACCTGTTCTAACTACAGTGGTTTCCACCAAGGTCCTCTCTTCTGGCGGGAACAGAGGTTCAATCCTATTGGTCGAAGGGTCTGACAACTCCCTATAAAAGGGCTGCTGTCAGACTCAACCTTCGCTGGATTTTTCTCACTTGTTGTGCTTAATAAAGAGCTGTTGTTACCGTTAAGCCTGTGTGTGTGTGCCTATCCATTACCCGATCTAACAGCCTCCCTCCCTGCTCTTTTCACCAGAGTGATTGATGGGCTACAGATTCCTGAAGAATTTGCTTTAAAGGGCACCGGTTCTACAGCCGAACCGCAAACATTTCAGCCCATTATGCAGAGCAATGGTTTCATTATCTCCGTGCGATGTTGACTTGGCTCTCTTATGGTTTGGCGTGCGCCATGACAAAACACAACACCGTTGCTGACTTCTTCCTTGCAGCTGAGTAAGGCAGGGAAACATGGTTCGTGTCTCCTTCTCTGCTGCCAAGTTACGGCAAGCTAGAAAATCAGAGGGGTCTGACATCCCAGGGAACCGTAGGTATTCTTAGATGCTTCACTCTTTCCACATGGTTTGTATATTTTTTAAATTTTGGAGTGTGTGGTTTTTTTTTCCTTTTAATAATGGTTTTTTAATATATTTTTGTAATGATGGCTTTTATGCATCTGTTACATTTGATTGATTGTTCACTGCCCAGCGTTGCTTTTAGGGAGAAGACTGGCTATAGAAGTGTCCTGAGCAAGCAAATACATACATACATATATACATACATACATACATACATACATACATACATACATACATACATACAGGAATTCCCAAGGTTGGAAGGAGATGTTAACGTGCTGTGAAGCCCATAGTAATGTTCTGACTTGGGCTTCCCCAGCAGCAGGAAGCCGACTCCTCGTCCCGATAAACCCCTTTTATTTAATTTACAGTGAATTCCTCTCCAGCAAAGTCTTTCCTCTCCCACAGTCTTTCGAGGTAGTTCACAATTAGCGACCTTTATCAGGCTTGGAGAGCGGCCAGGCCGATATCTTTCAGATGCTGCAATACTTGGCCAGAATGCAGGAATGAACTAACTGTCTCCTGCAAACTCCACTCCCCTGGCGCTCCTCTTTTATTTCCTCTGGGAGGGGCCATTCACTGTCCACCTGTGGCTTTACTCCCAAGTCGACCCATGTTCCTTACCTGTTCCGTTTTTCTGGCAGCTCTGTGCATGCGCATACTGGGAACAGGCTCCAGCTGTTCCTCTGCCTCACTGATGTCTGATTCTGAAGGCAGCTGATAACTGTCAGACGGCCCTGACCCCCTCTCTGCCTCCGACGCAGAGCCCTCATCAGAGCCTTCCCCAGACTCCAGGACTGGCTCATGTTCCTTCCCATCCTCCCCACTGTCCGAATCTGCTGCCAGCTCCGCTGGCCACAACAAGGAGTGGTTCTATCACTCATAACACAGGTCTTTGCAAACGTAGGCATTTTAAGTCCTGCGGACATCAACTCCCAGAATACTGGTTGGAGAATTCTGGGAGTTGAAGTCCACAAGTCTTAAAGTGGCTGAGTTGGGAAACTCCTTCCTGACTTACAAGTACGCTCAGGGCATTTTGGTCCTTCTGCTGAAAATTTGCCATGTTAAAGCCAAGGCTGTTTGGGTTGTGATGAAGAGACAGTCTAATAAGCAGAGAAGGCCCTAGGCAGAGCTCAGGCAAGGTTCTCTTCGATTTCATTTCAATTAAATCAAATTAAGTACAGTTAACTTGATGATCTCCTGCACATTAGTAATTATCCCTTTCCCCCCCCCTTGATAATTGCACTCAGGCAGCAACCTTGGGGAAGGCTCAAAACCTTCAGGGTACATCCGAGACGCTGCATCTCTGCTCCAAAATCCATTCTGAAACCACGGTCTGCCTCTCTCTCAGACGTCGGGAAGGCGGCTTCATTTCCAAGTTATCTGGGACATATCGACAATTTGATTTGCAGGGATATCGAACGAGACTCGGGACGTGATAATGTGTCTACCGGAATACTCTTCCAAAGTCCCTTCCAACTCTGTTACTGTTCACTGCTTGGAATCCACACTGCATTTCGGACATTAATACAATCGAGCGAGTCCAGAAGTATTTCACGAGAAGAGTCCTCCACTCCTCGGCTCACAACAGAATCCCTTATGCCACCAGGCTTGAAATTTTGGGCTTGGACAACCTGGAACTCTGCCCCCTACGGTCTGACTTAAACATAGTACACAAAATTGTCTGCTACAACGTCCTACCTGTCAATGACCACTTCAGCTTCAACTGAAACAATACACGGGCAAACGATAGATGCAAACTCAAGGTAAACCGCTCCAAACTCGTTTGCAGAAAATGCGACTTCAGCAACAAAGGGGTCAACGCCTGGAATGCTCTACTTGACTCCGTTGTTATAGCCTCAAACCCCCCACAGCTTCAACCTTAAACTGTCTACTGTGGACCTCACCCCATTCTTTTAAGAGGTCCGTAAAGGGGGCTTGCATAAGTACACCAGCGTGCCTACCGTCCCTGTCCTACTGTCCCCATCTAGTTGTACTCATTTCCATCTATTTGTACTCATTTCCTCATTACTTATACCTGTTCTCTTGTACATGTTTGACTAAATAAATAAATAAATAAATAAATAAATAAATAAATAAATAAATAAATAAATAAATAAATAAATAAATAAATAAATAAATAAATAAATAAATAAATAAATAAATAAATAAATAAATAAATAAATAAATAAATAAATTCTTCCTCCTTTTGGCAAGCACGGTGTTCACCTTTTTTGAAAGGAATATGAAACTGGGTGCTTCTTCCCAGCATCAAGAAGCCATTTTGGACTTCTTTGGGGTTCAATGCATTTGAGAAGGACAACCAGAAATTATGTCAGAAGAGGCAAACCGGGAGCTTTCCAGATGTTGGTGGAGTCCAACTCCCAACTGTCTAACACTGGGGCCAATCATTGTAGATTATGAGTATTGTACTTGAAAGGTATCCCAAGGGGAGTCTATACCAATGTTGGCGAATCTTTTTGGCCCCAAGTGGTGAAATGGGAGTGCTGATGCGCGGGAGTGCCAAAAACCAGAAGAGCAGTTCCCTGGCACACATGTGCTTGGGTTTCTTGGCTATGACAGGACTAGAACTCACAGTCTCCTAGTGACCGGCACAAAGTCACCTAGTTGGCTTTCAATGGCTAAGGCAGGACTAGAACTCAGAGTCTCCTAGTGACTGGCCCAAAGTCACCCAGTTGGCTTTCATGGCTATGGCAGGACTAGAACTCACAGTCTCCTAGTGACTGGCCCAAAGTCACCCAGTTGGCTTTCATGGCTATGGCAGGACTAGAACTCACAGTCTCCTAGTGACTGGCCCAAAGTCACCCAGTTGGCTTTCATGGCTATGGCAGGACTAGAACTCACAGTCTCCTAGTGACTGGCCCAAAGTCACCCAGTTGGCTTTCATGGCTAAGGCGGGACTAGAACTCACCGTCTCCTGGTGATTGGCCCAAAGTCACCCATTTGGCTTTCATGGCTATGGCAGGACTAGAACTCACAGTCTACTTTTAGCCTCCTACTTTAACCAGTAAATCAAGCTGACCCTTTATGGAAGAGATGCTATTCAGAATATGGAGGGGGAGGGAGGAATGCCTTTTTGATTCATTAGGTCATAAAGTGTCAAGGTGGAATCCGTCATAATGGTCAGACTCACACATTGCACTACATTGTTGTGTCAATTATTCCATTTGCTTGGAACGTTATGGAAACCTGACCGCTGCGGTTTGTTCTCTACGCTGTAACAAATAAAACAAAGCATAACCTCAGGGGACAGTCAAAGGGAGCCCTAAGCTTTCCATTTCCAACACAAACAATTATTAAATTTTCACAGGGTCTCGCTGTTTTCTGCATTTCAAATTCACGGGTTGTTAGAGAAATCTGGGGTATCAATCTGTTCTTGGAAGAAACGTACAAGATCGTTCATATGTCTGCCGGCATCTGTTCTGCATCATTTGTGTTGTTGTTGTTGTTGTTATCACGCAACTAGCTCAAAACATTTATGTTTACACTGGGGAAGATGCTGTAACTTTGGGCATGGGTGAATATATCCACATTGCTCAAGCGTGGCTTCATTGATGCTCTCCTAGAATAATTTTCTTTTCAATATATTTTTAATTTACACACACACACACACACACACACACACACACACACACACACAGGTGCCTGGGAGTCCCCCGCTACTAGATTAATGAAGTCACACCGATGCCTTATTTCATGGATGCACAGCAGTCCTTGACTTACGACCACAGCCGGGCGCACTATTTCTGTTGCTAAGCGAAACATTTGCTCAATGAGTTTTGCCCTGTTTTCCGACCGTTCTCGCCACAGCTGTTAAGTGAATCACTGCACTTTTTATTTTATTTATTTTGTCGAGCATGTAGAAGATAACAGATAGAAGTAGAAACATGATTATGAATACAGAAAATGGATACTAATAAATGGGGACATTAGGATAGGGACAGGAGGGACGTTGGTATGCTTATGCACGCCCCTTACAGACCTTTTAGGAATGGGGTGAAGTCTACAGTAGACAGTTTGAGGTTGAAGCTGTTGGGGGTTTGAGGATGTAACAACAGAGTCAGGTAGAGCATTCCAGGCGTTGACCACTCCTGTTGCTGAAGTCGTATTTTCTGCAATCGAGCTTGGAGCGATTTATCTTGAGTTTGTATCTATTGTGTGCTCAGGTATTGTTGTGGTTGAAGCTGAAGAAGTCATTGACAGGTATTGCAGCAGATAGTTTTGTGCACTACACTCAGGTCAGACCAAAGGCGACATAGTTCTAAGTTGTCTGGACAAGTAACGGGAGCTCACTCCGTTACGCGGTGCTAGGGATTCGAACCGCCAACCTGCCGACCTTTCTGTTCGACCAGCTCAGCGTCTTAGCCACCGAGCCACCGCGTTCCTTGTAGAACCCATTGACTCATAAAATAAACCAGCCATTCGGCAGCAAATCTTTCTCTTCTCCAAGGACCGGCAGAATTGTCAAAGTTCCTCTTATGCACCTCTCCATTTTAAGTCAGGCCATTAGGTATCAGGATCTCATTTTTAAGAGCCAGCGTGGCAAGCTGCCTGCGATTTTCCCACTTCTGATTAAAATAGGCATGATCTTTCTTTCCCAGAACTTAATCGCCATTCAGGGAATTGTGTAAAGTCCCTCAGGCTGAAGCCGTAAAATAAGATTCGAAAGGACTCACTTAGATGGGCTGTTCTAGATAGAGACAGTCCAGGCAAAATGGTCGTGCACTTTATAAAGCTATACAGTTGTGGTCCAGCTTCATAAAACACCTTCAGGCCTATCGATGCTCATTTCAAAATTAAGCCTAGCTATTGATTTGCAATCTGGAAGGAGAAGCACTTTAATAAGATTCGAAAGCCGCCCCCGAAGAGCAATGTATTATACAGGCAGTCCACCACCAACGGGGTGAGTTTCCCCCATTTTTACGACCTTTCTTGCTACTGTTGTTAAGTGAAATCAATGGGGCAAGTTAGGAACATGGCTGTTAAGTGAGTCTGGCTCCCCCCACTGATTTCACTTGTTCAGAAGGTCGCAAAAACGCGGCCATCATAAATGTCAGCCAGTTGCTGAATTTTGATGGCAGCTGTTGTAAGGGTGAACAAAAAAGTCATAAAATCAGTTTTAGTATCATAGGTATAGACAAAGAGAAATTGAAATAAGTGGGGGGTGGGGAGAAATGCATATATAATGGATGTACACCGATGTGGAAATGTACAGAAGGAAATTGTAATTTTCTTTTTTCTTTTTAAAAAACTTTTAAAATAAAAATATACAATACAATACAATACAATACAATACAATACAATACAATACAATAGCAGAGTTGGAAGGGACCTTGGAGGTCTTCTAGTCTAACTCCCTGCCTAGGCAGAAAACCCTATACCGTTTCAGACAAATGGCTATCCAACATCTTCTTAAAGACTTCCAGTGTTGGGGCATTCACAACTTCTGGAGGCAAGCTGTTCCACTGATTAATTGTTCTAACTGTCAGGAAGTTTCTCCTCAGTTCTAAGTTGCTTCTTTCCTTGATTAGTTTCCACCCATTGCTTCTTGTCCTGCCCCCAGGTGCCTTGGAGAATAGTTTGACTCCCTCTTCTTTGTGGCAACCCCTGAGATATTGGAACACTGTTATTATGTCTCCCGTAGTCCTTCTTTTTATCAAACTAGACCTACCCAGTTCCTGCAACCTTTTTAGCCTCCAGTCCCCTAATCATCTTTGTTGCTCTTTTCTGCACTCTTTCTAGAGTCTATTTTTTAAAATATATATTTTTTTAAAGTCATAAAATCAGTTTTTCCAATGCTGTTGTAACTTTTGAACAAGCCACTCAATGAACTGTCGTAAGTTGAGGACTGTACAGCCAGAGTCAAAGGGCAGGAGTTTCTTGGATGTTCTCTGTCACACTAAAGATGTGAGTGGAGAGAAGGAACTGTCTATCCATTGCAGTATATTTCTAGTGACAACATCAAACTAGCACTGGCTAGAGAAATCTCCAGCTATCAGTTAAGGCAGTGGATTGATGGATATTAAAGGTGACCAGAAAAACAAGGATCCAACATGTCTATGGAGATTCTCAGTCATCCAAGACAGAGTTGTCCCAAAGGAATATTTATGACCACAAACCTTATCTGCCTTGGAAAGCTGCCACGTAAATATTTTCCAAATGAGGTGCTGCGCAAGGAAAGACTGGGCACAGAGTCTCTGAGATTCACGGACAGGTCTTCACGCGTCTTACACATATACATATATATATGTATAGTATGATCAGTGGTTGGCTTCCATTTATTTTACTACCGGTTCGTGCATACACCTCTGAGTACAATCTATAGAACCTACTGCAGCACAGACAGGAATAGAATTCCCTCCCGCTGCTTTTGAGATATTTCGGAGATTAGACGCTGCTTTCAGTTGGGAAAGTTGTATCACAAATGGGTACATTTGGAGGAAGAACTCCTGACATGAGCTGCTGGGTGTTGTCTTTCTTTTGAAAAATTAAAAAAATGTGTTGGCATAAGAACGGAGGAATATTTGAATCCATTCTCTAGTGACCTGTGTCAGATTCACACCCCCTAATGGGAGATGCTTTACATCTTACATATTCCTTGTGTGCAAAAGCATCAGTTCCTGTTTGGCAGCTGAAGAATCGAGGTTACGCCTGGTGGAAAAGAGACTGTAGCACTTATCCATTAGAAAAGGTGTGCTAGAAACGTATCTATCAGGCTTTTGAGGACCACCGATGGCTGCGTAGGAGATGACCAGGCAGAGCATGAGGGAGGGGTCAAACACATCATCAACTCGAGTCCCTTCGTATCCGCAAGAGATCTAAGTCCACTCCACCTTGAGTTCCATTGAACTCAAGGTAAAGGTTCCCCTCGCACATATGTGCTAGTCGTTCCCAACTTTAGGGGGCAGTGCTCATCTCTGTTTCAAAGCCAAAGAGCCAGCGCTGTCCGAAGATGTCTCCATAGTCATGTGGCCGGCAACAGACTCAACGCTGAAGGCGCATGGAACGCTGTTACCTTCCACCCAAAGGTGATTCCTATTTTTCTACTTGCTTTTTTTACGTGCTTTCAAACTGCTAGGTTAGCAGAGTTTAATACCCTTCCCTTGGAGAAAGGCATTTCCATCAAACTAGAAGGGAGGAGTTATAAAGATGGGTGCTCTTTCCCACTCCTAATCCCAGAATGCTACTCTCCTTCATTTCCTCCCTGAAGCAGGCACCCCTCATCACATTTCTAGGAATTCTTGTATATTCTTGGGGGGGCGGGAGGAACCCAGAGTTGTATCTGGAAATCGAGCTGAGGCTACAGTCTTTCTTTGCGGGAGAATGGCTTTCAAATGTTGACATTTAATTTCAATTCAAAGGAGCTACACAAGACACCAAGAGGTTGGGAGCTGAGGTTGGGAGCTTGGGAGACGCCAGGAGGGAAGGGAGACCTACCCTGCTGCTCTATTGTGGTTCTCTAAAGTGAATTTTCATTTGGGAACGTTGGGCTCAATTTTAAAGCAAAAAAAAAAATGCTCTTCCACCTGCCCTGCCCACCCCCCCTCCCCCAGTTACTGATCTGAGACAAGATTTTAACCGGTGGGTGGGATGGTGGCGAGGGGAGCAAACAGGCAATTATTTGCCCAGAGCAGCAGGGGTTTTTCTTTCTGTAATGTTTGCAAAAATTATGAGGAAGTCCTTCTGGCAACTGCTGGCTGGCACGCTAGCCTACAAGCAGACAAGGTCTCCCTGGATAATCATCTGTTGCCATGGAGCTCAGGATTCTCTTCATCTCTGCTCTAAAGAAGAGATGAAACTTTCCCGTGGGAAAACCCAAGCAGGCAAGAGGTCACATTCAGCTGCTCATATAAAGCCTTTGCCACATACAGCATAAATATAAATGTGTATGGGAAGATTGCAGATGTAGAGCTAGATAGATAGATAGATAGATGGATGGATGGATGGATGGATGGATGGATGGATGGATGGATGGATGGATAGATGGATGGATAGGAGTCGGAGGGAGGGAGGGGGAGAGAGAAGGAGGGAGGGAGGGAGAGAAGGGGGAGGGAGGGAGAGGAGGAGGAGGGAGGGAGAAGGAGGAGAGAGAGAGAAGGAGAAGGGAGGGAGGGAGAAGGAGGAGAGAGAGAGAAGGAGAAGGGAAGGAAGGAGGGAGAAGGAGGAGAGAGAGAGAAGGAGAAGGGAGGGAGGGAGAGAAGGAGGAGGAAGGGAGGGAGAAAAGAAGGAGGGAGAGAGAAGAAGGAGCGAGGGAGAGAGAGATAGAAGGAGGAGGAGGGAGGGAGAGAGAAGGAGAAGGAAGGGAGAGGAGGAGGGAGAGAGAGAAGAAGGAGGGAGGGAGAGAGACCGCCCCGAGTCCCTTTTTGGGAGAGGGGGCGGTTTATAAATCCAAATAAATAAATAAATAAATAAGAAGGAGGGAGGGAGGGAGAGAGAAGGAGGAGGAGGGAGGGAGAGAGAGAGAGAGAAAGAGAGAGGACGATAACATTTAGGAAGTATACCTTCCTTTCCCAAGGGAGGAATTACATCCAAAAATAGCCTGTATTTATGTTTAGAATACAATTTTCGGGGAAATATTCATTTTATTTACATTCTGCTTTTCCTCCAATAACTTGAGGAGGTAGGCAAAGTTCTCTCTCTTCCAGGGTTTTTTCTCTCTCTTACACAGCAACAATGATCCAATCAGGTAGATTTCAGATGTAAAATGTACTATTCAATAGGAAGGAAGTATATGTATGATTGTGGTAGAAACGCACGAAAACTATTTGTAACCAATCGACACGCTTTCTGTAAGATGTAAGGAAGGATGATTCTTTTTTGTGTGTTTTTGCTTAATGAAAACAATAAAAAACTTTTCAAAATAATAATAATAATCCAATCAGGTAGATTGGGCTGAGAGAGATGCACTAAACCAGGAGTTGGCAATGTTAAGATTTGTGGATTTCATCTCCCAGAATGCCCCAGCCAGCATTGCATGGCCACCTGGGGAATTCTGGGAGTTGCAGTCCACAGGTCGTAAAGTTGCTAAGTTTGAAAAGCCCTGTACTAGACCAAATGACATCCCGTAATTCCTCCCTCCCTCCTCTCCTCTTTTCCTTCCCTTCCCTTCCCTTTCCTCCCTCCTTCTTCTCTTTCTATCCCCTATTCCTTTCCTTCCTCTTCCTTCCTTCCTTTCCTCTCTCTCCCTTCCTTCTCTCCCCTTTTCCTTCCCTTTCTTTCTTTCTTTCTTTCTTTCTTTCTTTCTTTCTTTCTTTCTTTCTTTCTTCCTTCCTTCCTTCCATATCCCCCTCCCTCCTTCCTTCTGCTCTTATTTCTCTTCCCTCTCCTCTTCTTCCTTTCTCCCTCCTCTCCCTTCCCCTTAATAAACCCCAGATTTGGTCAGTAGGCGTTATCTTTAAAAAATACCTTAAGCCTTTTTTTTGTGAGGGTTTTTTTTTTTAACCTGCTTGCATGAAGACGAAGAGGGAGTAGGCATGATTTCTTTGAATATATGTCCACCTGTACAATGAAAGGCGGGTGGGATTTTAGCATTGTATGAAAGGTACAATCCGCAAAGAAATTAAGCAAACAAAGAAGAGCGAGTTAGGTACGTGGGATTGAATAAGCCTCATTGGCTTGGCAATGCCAAGCTATAAACCATGATTTACGAACTGCACCGGGTAGGTTGGCACAATAAAAATGCTGTGTCCTTATTACACACTTAATCAAATGTATTAGTAAAGACATGCCAAGCTTGGTTAGTTTTAAGCTTGGGTAGCTTTTTGTGTTTTAATCTGATGCACAAGCCAGTTTTCTCAGACCATGGCTTCACGCAGCCCACAAATGCAGAAAAATGGGTTAACTTAGTGGATACATTAATTCCCAGAATGAATGAACGAATGAAGGGGAAAGAGGACATGGCAAAATTGACTGTTTTAATTTAAGAGAAGAATTAATCTAGCTTTGTTTCCATTTGGAAACCCCTTCTGGATTTTGTACTCTAAACTGGGCGGGCGGGGGGGAGAAACTCTAATTTTAAGTTTCGAGGGTTAGAATGACTGTTGTTATAGAAATATCTCAAAACCTTTAGACATGAAGAGCAAAAGGTTGAGGCTGTAGCATTTATGTATTCTACTGCAATGGAAAAAGTTGGGTGTCACCATTTTTCCTTTTTCACTTCTTCCTGCCCTTCCCCAACTTTCTGAACTATCCTCCCCATTTCATCTCGTAATAATTTTTAAAAATTTTCAAAAAGAAGGAAAAGTACTGCAATCAGATTACGTTTCTTGTGTAAATAATGAAACCAAACTAACTGCTTAACGATATACAAAAATATCCAGCTCCAATTCAGATTCTTAAAGGTAACAGAATTACAGTGTTGGAAGGGACCTTGGAGGTCTTCTAGTCCAACCCCCCTGCTCAAGCAGGAGACCCTGTACCCGTGATGGCGAACCTAGGGCACGCAGAGCCCTCTCTGTGGCCACGCACGTGTTCGCCAGCTGCTCTTGTGGTTTTTGGCACACGCCAGCTGATCTTCAGGGCAACGATAAACACCTCAAAAATAGGCTGTTTTCCGGGCAATTTTCAGGTCGTTTTTTGGGTCAAAACCAGCAGGACAATGGCCTAGAAAATGGCCCAAAAACAGGCATGCACACACCAGCCAGCTGGTCTTCAGATTTTTGGTGCTCTGGTGCCAAAAAGGTTCACCATCAGTGCCCAATACCATTCCTGATCAGCGGCTCCTCCAGTCTCTTCTTGAAAGCCCCCAGCAATGGAGCACCCACAATTTCTGAAGGCAACTTCTGTTCCCCTATTCTCACTGTCAGGAAATTTCTCCTTAGTGCTTGGTTGGGTCTCTCCTTGATTCTGTTCCACAATGAAGGAAAGATCAACATGTTACCTGTTGGTGGGACATATTGTGTAGGAGGTGGCAAAGCAGGGCGGCGCTTGAAATCTGCAACAGAGTAATTGGATTTTTTTAAGGGCAAGAATGAGCGTTGTACTCTGACCGAGGCTTCCCCAGCAGCACGAAGCGAAGTCCTCGTCCCAATAAACCCCTTTTATTTAACTTACATTGAATTCCTCTCTAGCAAAGTCCTTTCTTCTCCCACAGTCTTTCAAGGTAGTTCACAATTACTGACCTTTATCAGGCTTGGAGAGTGGCCAGGCCGATATCTTTCAGATGCCTGCAATACTTGGCAAGAATGTAGGAATGAACTAATTATCTCCTGCAAACTCCACTCCCCTGGCGCTCCTCTTTTATTCCCTCTGGGAGGGGCCATTCTACCTCTGGCCTTACTCCCAAGTCGACCCTTGTACTTGACTCAAAGTCAGCCAGCAAAAGATTGCTGGCGCAATCAGGAGATTGTGCCAGCTAGGTTTACTGCTGGGGGACTTCAGAATCTCAGAAAGGCTGACAAAGGCTGACAAAGGCCATCGCAAAGCACAAATGAGGGCAGGGCGGGACGTCAGCGCCTTGACACTCTCTTGCCAGGATTTATCTCCCACTTCGAAAGGGGTGTGTTCCTTCGCCTGAAACCTTGTCAGGTGGGGCAACCACTTGAGGCTGAGGACCAAACACAAATTATGATCAGCTTATGATCACAGGGGAGTTCCAAAACTTCAATGGTGAAAAGAGTAAGATTTTACAATTAGGCAAGAAAAACAAAATGCCCTAGATATAGTATATTACATCTTGTAGAAAGTGTGTCAATTGGTTACAATTAGCTTTCGTGCATCTCTTCCACAGTCATTGCTTATATTCATATCAGATATCAAAAATTCTTTATGAATCTTACTGTCAACAATAGCATAATTCTCATTTGACTGAAGTTGTTTTAACCTCCTTTTGCCTAAAATAATCCATAGTTAAAAACACAACCACCTGATGGCATTTCATTAGTTATTACAAAAATCATCCAATAATCTTAAGCCTTTACAACATATTCTAAATAAAGATTAGTTGACAAAGTTTCTAAGCCTTTTTTTCCCAAGTCACTGTTTATAATTTGTGTCCAAGTTCCTTTTGTTATGGTAGTATATATATATAATTAACTATATCCCTTATCATTATCATTCCATTATTTATTGTTATAGTTAATGTTGGTTAACAGAAAATCCTTTACTGTTTATATCCAATTTCTTCCCATCAAGCCAACACATATGTGTACCTTATTACCATTATCAATTATTTATTTAACATAACAATCTAAAAGTTACTCAATTATTACTTAATAATTGTAAAACTTCGTTAATTTTTTGTTATCAACTTTCATACATCCAGTCTAGTCTCTTCTTGAAAGCCTCCTGTAATGAAGCCCCCACCACTTCTGAAGGTCTCAAAGAAATTTCTCCTCAAATTTCTTCACTGTGATATAATAACACCGTGAGATACTGTGATATAATAATCACAGGGAGGTTATAAAGACCTAGTCTTTTTAAAAAGAAGGTCAGAAATTTCTTTTTGGAGATGTGCAATAGGTTGTCCCATATTACTCAAGAGGAGAAAAAAATAAGTCTGATTCAAAGGAGTCTGATAAAACAGCCCTCTTGGGGCTTAGAAGATTTCTGCGGAGAGAGTACAATTGAAGTTAAGTGCTCTTACACTGAAGAGTACATAATTATGGGTTTTTAGGCCATCCCTGATAAAGCTTTCCTTGAAAGGAGATTAATTATAGATGGAGAGAAAATTTTACTCTCAACCTGACGCGCCTAGGAACTTACTCACGATTTCTGTTTGCAAACTGGGATCCTTTTGTGTTGTGCCAGAAATTGGAGGCACCCAATGTTGTTCTGCTGTGTGAGTTTGCACATTTGCACCTTGTACACGATGGAATGAAACCTAGCAACAGGCTTGTGTTCTGTGCGAGGCTTCCCGAGAGCATGAAGCAAATTCCTGGTCCCGACAAAAAACCCTTTTATTAATTGACGGTGAATTCTGCTCATTCACATCCAGCAAAATCTTTCAAGGGAGGATTTACGGTCACAGACCTTCTCGGGCTTGGAGATCTGACAGGCCGATCTCTGCAAATCTTGGCCAGGAGTCTGGGAGAGTCACGAGCCAATTAAGCGAACTAATTGTCTTCTGCAAACTCCACTCCCCTGTCGCTCCTCTTTTCTTTCCCCTGGGAGGAGCCATTCATCGTCCACCTGTGGCCTTACTCCCAAGTCGACCCCTGTTCTTTAGCTGTTCCCTTCATCTGGCCACTCTACGCATGCGCACACTGGGAACAGGCTCCAGCTGTTCCTCTGCCTCACTGATGTCTGACTCCGAAGGCAGCTGATAACTGTCGGACGGCTCTGGCCCCCTCTCTGCCTCCAACACAGAGCCCTCATCAGAGCCTTCCCCAGACTCCAGGACTGGCCCAGGTTCCTCCCCAACCTCCTCACTGTCCGAATCTGCTGCCAGCTCTGCTGGCCATTGGCGGGCCACAACACTTTGCTCATTATCTTGGAGTTAGTCAAGAACAAGGCACTGTTCCAACTTGGGAGTTGCTGTTCAACAATCAATTAAACTAAGAACTTTGAAGAAAGGATGCTGGCTGCGTTTGCACCCTGAATGAAACCATAATGCGTTTTGTTTGGCTTTTGGCTAACTGCGACGCAGGATCTGGCCAATGTGGTTTGTAAACACTGACTTACGGTTGGCCATGTTGTGTGTCTACAGACAATGGATGTGCATTAATAAATATGAACAAACCATGGCTTAGATTCCAGAATCTAGAGCTTTTGCAAAATCGGCAGATCAAATAAGTCAGGAAAAGGAAAGTTAAGATTGGGAAAAAAGGGAAAGCAGCTGCAGCATCTGTGGTGTTTTCTGATTGTGGTTGTTTTCTTGCAGACTTCCCAGAAATATAAGGCCTCTTCGTCGTGTCTTCTGACTTCTGGTTTGTGTTCAGAAGACTTGCAGAGTGCATCCATGAACACCAACTAACAATTGGAAGATGTGATGAAAACCATAGAATAGAATAGAATAGAATAGAATAGAATAGAATAGAATAGAATAGAATAGAATAACAGAGCAGAGAAGAGCAGAGAAGAGAAGAGAAGAGGAGAATAGATATAGATAGATAGATAGATAGATAGATAGATAGATAGATAGATAGATAGATAGATAGATAGATAGATAGATATAGAATAGAATAGAATAGAATAGAATGGATTAGAATAGAATAACAGAGCAGAGGAGAGGAGAGGAGAATAGAAATAGATATAGGTATAGATATAGATTTAGATTTAGATTTAGATATAGATATAGATATAGATATAGATATAGATATAAAATAGAATGGATTAAAATAGAATAACAGAGCAGAGCAGAGCAGAGGAGAAGGAGGAAAATAGAGAAGAGGAGAATAGAAATAGATATGATATAGAATAGAATAGAATAGAATAGAATAACAGAGCAGAGCAGAGAAGAGGAGAGGAGAGGAGAATAGAAATAGAAATAGAAATAGAAATAGATATAGAAATAGATATAGAATAGAATAGAATAGAATAGAATAGAATAACAGAGTCGGAAGGGACTTTGGAGGTCTTCTTAGGCAGGAATCGGGTAACTTCAAAATTGGGACTGTGAGGTGGCTCAGAATGAATCAGCTTAGAAGGAGAATTTTGCTTGCGTGCAACCCTTTTTTTTTTATTCCCAGGGATCCAGTCATTGACTGAAAATTCATATCTGGTTGGCAATTATGAATCGGGATTTATTTCAGCCTTTATGACTTATTGATGCTCTGCAGTGCGCTCCAGACATTGCTCTGAGCCGGGCATGACTTGTTGGCACAGGCCCAGAAATAATGACTTTTAACTATCGATTTTCATCTGAAATGTAAGTTGCAAAGACCAAAGCAGGAAACATTTCAAAAGAACGGTATGCCTCCAGAAGTTGTGAATGCTCCAACACTGGAAATTTTTAAGATGATGTTGGATATCCATTTGTCTGAAGCAGTGTAGGGTTTCCTGCCTAAACAGGGGGTTAGATTAGAAGACATCCAAGGTCCCTTCCAACTCGGTCTTTCTATTCTATTCTATTCTATTCTATTCTATTCTATTCTATTCTATTCTATTCTATTCTATAATATTCTATATTTTCTATTCTATTCTATTCTACATTTTCTTTTCTTTTCTATTCTATTCAATTCTACTCTATTCGATTCTTTCTATTCCATATTTTCTATTCTATTCTATTCTATTCTATTCTACTCTACTCTACTCTACTCTACTCTACTCTACTCTATTCATTAATCCCTTGCCACTGGCACAATTAAGCGGCTCACATATGCCCCATTCTAACAGCATAGAATGCAGGGTTTTGGGGGGTTTAAGGCTTGGGGCAAGGTGTGAACCCATTCAACTGTGTCAGGAAACCATGGTGAACAAAATCACAGCCAGTCTTAGTAGCAATCATTTAGGTATTGGATCCCATTGCTGATAATTTTAATACTTTAACTTTTAATGCTTAATGTTGTCATGCTTTTGACATTCTCATCATTTTATATTGCATGTTATGACACTGTAAGCCGCCCAGAGTCACTTGATAATGAGTTGAGCAGCATATTAACAGATTGACAGAGTTGGAAGGGACCTTGTAGGTTATCTAGTCCAACCCCTCCCAAGCGGGAGACTCTACACCATTTCTGACAGATGACAGTTCAATCTCTTCTTGAAAACTTCCAGGGATGAAGCTCCCACAACTTCTGAAGGCAACTTCAGTTCCATGGTTTGATTGCTCTCACTGTCAGAAAATTTATCCTTATTTCCAAGTTGAATCTCTCCTTGTTCAGTTTCCAACCATTGTTCCTTCTCTGGTCTTCAGGTGCTTTGGAAAATAGCTTGACCCCCTCCTCTCTGTGGCAGCCCCTCAAATATTGGAAGACTCCTCTCATGTCTCCCCTGGTCCTTCTCTTCACTAGACTAGCCATGCCCAGTTCCTGCAGCCGTTCTTCATATGTTTTAGCCTCCAGTCCCCTCATCATCCTAGTTGCTCTTCTCTGCACTCTTTCTAGAGTCTCAACATCCTTTTTTATAGTGTGGCGACCAAAACTGGATGCAGGATTCTAGGTGTGGTCTTACTAGGTCTTTATAGAGTGGTATTACTACCTCACATGATCTTGATTGTACATTTATAGTATATAGATTGTACGTAGATTTAATGAATAAGTAAAATGATTGCTCAATTTACAATTATTCATTGATTGGCCATTCAAAGTTACAAAAGCACTGAAAAAAGTGACTTAAGACCATTCTTCACACTTACAACCGTTGCAACATCCCCATGGTCCTGTGATCAAAATTCAGACACTTGGCAACTGACTCATACTTATGACAGTTGCACCATACCAGGGATATGCCATCCCAATTTGCGACCTTGTCAGCCAGCTTCCAACAAGCAACGTCAGTGGGAGAAACAGCATTCGCTTTTAATGATACGATTCGCTTAACAACGGTGGCCAAAACAATCTTGTAAAATGGAGCGCAGCTCACTTAACAAATTGCCTTGCTTAGCCATGGAAATGCTGGGCTCAACTGTGGTTGTAAGTCGAGGACCAACTGTAAAAAAAAATCACCCTCCAATGTTGAGTTTGTTGAGTACGTTTCCCGAGTAAGCGTCTAGCTGGCCATGAGTGATCGTTACGTGCTTTTTTGAAATAATAATTGTATTAAGTTTATGGAGATATAAATGTGTTAGTCGTTCATGACTCTAGGGGGCAGCGCTCATCTCCGTTTCAAAGCCAAAGAGCCAGCGCTGTCCGAAGATCTCTCCGTGGTCGGCATGATTAAATGCTGAAGGCGCACGGAACGCTGTTACCTTCCCACCAAAGGTGGTTCCTATTTTCCTACTTGCATTTTTTACGTGCTTTCGAACTGCTAGGTTGGCAGAAGCTGGGATGAGTCACGGGAGCTCACTCCGTTATGCGGCACTAGGGATTTGAACCTACAAACTGCCGACCTTTCTCATCGACAAGCTCAGCACCTTAGCCACTGAGCCCCCGCATCCCTAATCCTAACCCACTTTTCTGGATTAGGAACATGCTAAGCCACCACCTACCTACACCGGGACATAGTGCAATGTGTGAACTTGGCTATTCTTGAAGACTCTTCACCTTTTTGTAACGTTGGGGCATGATGGCTTGCATTTTCCTTCCTCAGTAGCAAAGCTGGACAGTGCAGGTAGGCTTGGGTGAGGAGATGGTCATTTGAACATCTGTTTTCTGAAGGCTTGCCAGGACAAAACACCCTTGTTTTTAAAGACACAAACCAGTGACTTCGCAACGCTTAATTCATTCAAGTTCATCTAAGTGAGCAAGAAGAAAGGGTTATGAAAAAGGGAGAAGGGATTGAATATTATACCAGATAATGGCTCCTTTGAATATATACATGGTCAGGCAATTGTCCAACGTGAGAGGGAAGGGGGGAGCGGGGTGGATAAGCAGAAATCCAGCCATCCAGCAAAAAGCTTAGAATTGGTCTCTAATGGCCTATTGGCTTCATAAAAGTTAAATGCACCATCAATCATTAAGTTGGATAGTCAGGGCTGTTACAGAAGCCAATGGCTGCAGAAAAGGGGGGATTTGCCTGCTTTAATAGCATAACAAGATGTCCTGCTGGTATTGCATAAATATTGATGGAAGCTGTTAATTATATGGGGGAGGGGGCAGGGAAAGGCTCCAGGACTGTACCATTTCATAATTCATGGAGCTAAAAGCACAACTGGATTTTTCCAGAAATTTCTCTATCAAGAAATTTGTTCTGGGAAGGAAGGAAGGAGGAGAGAGGGAGGTGGCAAAAGAAGGAAGGAAGGAAGGAAGGAAGGAAAGAAGGAGGTGGGGAGGGGAGGGAGGGAGGGAGGAAAGAGGTAAGAGGGAGATGGCAAAGGAAGGGAGGGAGGGGAGAGGGAGGTGGGGAAGGAACGAAGGAGGAGAGAGGGAGGTGGCAAAGGGAGGGAGGGAGGGGAGAGGGAGGTGGGGAAGGAAGGGAGGAACGGGGAGAGGGAGGTGGGGAAGGAAGGAAAGAAGGAAGGGATGAGGAGAGAGAGAGGTGGCAAACGAAGGAAGAAAGGAAAAAAGAAAAGAAGGATGGATGGATGGATGGAAGGAAGGAAGGAAGGAAGGAAGAAGGAAGGATCTTGTTCATCTGAACTATTTGGCCTTTGATGGTCCTCTAAAAAATAAAGGCAAGCAAATGTTTTTTTTAAAAAAAAGAGATGAAAAGAGAAAAATGCATCCAATGCGTTTTATACAATTGCATTCCCACGTCGTTGATAAATTTCCCTTCTTGCACCCATGAAAAAATATAATTTGGGGGCCGCATTGGGATTAGAGCAGGACACCGTCTCCGAGGTCCAGGTTTCTGAATGCCATTCCCAGAACCGGGGACCACCGACACCAAACCGTTGGGTTTTCAGAGATGTCCAGGCTCCATCCTTGCCCAAATGAATCCCAGCCTGGGATCAGCGAAGATTCAATCTTGAGATCAGCGCCTGAATTTGGCATCAAGGCAAGGCTGCATTTTTTCTGAAGGAGATTCCATCCTGTCGATTGGAAAGATTTTCGTGGGATGGAAAAGGCAAACATCGGAGGGTTGGGGGGTGGGGGGGGTCTTGCATCACCAAGTGGCAACTTCTTGACAAACCAACGTCAACACTGCCGTGACTCATGATGGTGAATCATTCGCCTTTAAGGAATTTTTTTTTCTGGAAACCTTTCCGGAATATAAAAACTAATGGGCTTATTATAGACTTCCCCAATCTGGCGCCCTCCAATTGTTTCTGATGACATATTTCGTCATCAACCCCAAACGATACGGCTCATTAGCCTGGAAGAGGCCGAGCAGAATTTCCAATGTACTGGAAAAAACCCTGGAGCCTGGAAAAGACAGAATGTGACACGTTTGGTCCACGTTTAATAGAGACAGTGGCCATCTCTGGTCCTCCAGATGTTGCCAAGTTACAATTCCCACCATTGACACTACTGACCTACTTCCAAGAGACACTAACAGTTGTGGTTCACCCCAGTGGTGAAATCTAATTTTTTTACTACTGCTTCTGTGGGCGTGGCTTGGTGGGCGTGGCTTGGTTACATGTAGTCATGTGACTGGGGGATCGAAAGACAGAAACTCACTTTCACAATGTCCTGCTGGAGTAGGGTTGGACTAGATGACCTCCAGGTCCCTTCCAGGCCTGGATTATCCTCTGAAGCTGCGTCTAGTGACAGGTTTGCAGTCCTTCCTTCCTTTCCTCCCTCCCTCCCTCCCTCCCTTTCTTTTTCTTTCTTTCTCCCTTCTTTCTTTCTCTCTCTGTCTCTCTGTTTGTCTGTCTCTCTCTCTCTTTCTTTCTTCCTCAGGACCCTGCACCCCCTGTTTTTGGCCCCACCCCACAGCTGTTTTTGGCCCCACCCCACCCCCCATTTTTGGCCCCACCCCACCCCCCGTTTTTGGCTGTGTGAGGTGCAATCATCGGAACAAAGTCCAACAAAACATTTGCCATGGTTTTTTTGTCCCCCGCTGAGAAAGAGAGAAAGCTTAGGAGATGATAGCTTTTGTTAGCCATCCCCCTGTGCAAACTTTTCAAAACAAATTCTTCCTCTGGTGTGGGACATCCCAATGAGACAGCCCATCAGAAACGAAGTCTCGAATTGGTGAATTAAAACTTCCTAACATCATTCAAGAGATGCGGTGGCTCAGTGGCTAAGACGCTGAGCTTGTCGATCAGAAAGGTCAGCAGTTCAGCAGTTCGAATACCTTGCGCCGCGTAACGGAGTGAGCTCCCGTGACTTGTCCCAGCTTCTGCCAACCTAGCAGTTCGAAAGTATGTAAAAAATGCAAGTAGAAAAATAGGAACCACCTTTGGTGGGAAGGTAACAGCGTTCCGCGCGCCTTCGGCATTTAGTCATGTTGGCCACATGACCACGGAAACGTGTTTGTACAGCGCTGGCTCTTTGGCTTTGAAACGGAGATGAGCACTGCCCCCTAGAGTCAGGAACGACTAGCACATGTGCGCGAGGGGAACCTTTACCTTTACTTTGATGTCATTCAGGGCATAATTTCTTAGAAGTACATGCCCGCATGATCGATCAGAGGCCGCCTCTAATAAAATAGTTTTAGGATCATTCTGTTGAGTGCTTAATTAATTATCGGTAATTTCAATTCCTTTTTTTCCCCATTGCCTTTTTTCATCTTGTTTTAGACTATTTTGATTCTGGTATATTGATGGCATGATAGAACAGGGGGAAAAACCCAGATCTTGATAGATTTTCTTTCTCCAAGAGTGACTGATTTTGTTTCTTGACTATTATCTCAGCCTTATGCTTCCTTCAGGTTCCCCGCAGGTCACCTGCGTTTCAACAAAATGCGGATTGATCTACATTTAATTGATTGATCCACCCAAAAAGCTTATGATTCAGCAATGAAATGAATTTGCAGGCATGCACACAGGGCTGCTGGGGATTCAATTCCACTCTCAGAAGTGAAAGAGGCTGTTGACCCCCCACTTCCCTATCAGGGCAGGAACCCAAATTAAAGGCTCCAGCCCCCAAGAAATAGCTTCAGTTTGAAGACTTCCACTGGAAGCTTCAATTCCAATGAAGACTTGGTATAGAGTCTCTTATAGTCACAAACAGAACTTTCCACTCTTGAAATGACCGAAGGAACGAATTGTTTCCTGCAAAAGCCCACTCCCCATTCACTCCTCTTTTGTTTCCTATGTGGGGGTGGGGGTGGGCAATCACCTCCAAGGTGTGGCTTTACTCCTAAGTCTACCCTGCTTTCTTAGTTGTTCTTGTCTTCTGGCAGCTCTGCGCATGCGCACACTGGGAACAGGCTGCAGCTGTTCCTCTGCCTCACTGCTGTCTGACTCTGAAGGTAGCTGATAACTGGCATACGGCTCTGGCCCCCTCTCTGCCTCCGACACAGAGCCCTCAACAGAGCCTTCCCCAGACTCCAGGACTGGCCCAGGTTCCTCCCCAACCTCCTCACTGTCCGAATCTGCTGGTCACTGGCTGGCCACAACAATGACCTCTGTAGCTGCCCTACGCTAAATAAAACAAATAAATTGGGTGGGCTAACAATTTTGACAGATTTCTACCAAAGCCCACTTAACCACTGTCTTTTTAGAGCCATCCATCCACTTAAGGAGCTGTTTCGTTTCCTCTTCTCCTTCCCACCCTCCAAACTCTTTGTGTCTCCTTCTTCCAAATGGACCCCAGAACAGGACTGATAAATTCAAATCTATTAGCGCCCATTACCGGGATAATGTGAAGATTTGCTGGTGGAGGGCGGGGGGGGGGGAAGCATGTGCCATCTCGTAATGGCATAATCACTTTGCATTGATTTTTAGCTGAGGTTTATTGGCTCCATTATCCTCCATAACGTCTATTGCTCTGCTGCAGCCAGAGAAATATGGACGTCAGTAAGGACTCTCTGTTCTTAGTTCCTGCTGCAAAATTAGCAGGGCAGTTTCTCTGGCATAACCGTCTGGATGCCAGAGGTGAAAGAAAGTGACAAGAAAGGTAAAAAAAAAATAAGTGGAAAAAAGGTCGACTAGGGGTGACATGATAGCAGGGTTACAATATTTGAGGGGCTGCCACAAAGGAGAGGGGATCAACCTGTTCTCCAAAGCACCTGAAGGCAGGACAAGAAGCAATGTAGATTTAAACCTGAGTTGTTTTTATTAGGTACTAGCCCATAACACAGCATTGCCCGGGTATTTATTTATAAGGGGGAGGAAATGTCCGGACCAAACGTAAATTGTAATGTTGGATTTTCCCCCTTACCAGAGGAAGCCCCCTTACCAGTGGAGTACTGTAAAGCTGCTACCCTACAACTCCACTGTGCTGTACAGTAGAAGCCATTTTATGGCAGTAGAGTAGAAGCCATTTCAAGGCACAACAGGCTGTATCTTAACAGAATACACACCCCGAGGGGGTGTTAGGGGTGTCTTACCCCCACAGTATTTGTTTCCAGAGAGTAAGTCATCTCTGTACCAAGTTTGGTTGAAATTGCTGGAGGCATTTCAGAGTTATGCTGGAACATACATACATACAAACAGCCATTTTTATATAGATAGATAGAAGAAAGAAGAATATAGGAGGAGGAGGAGGAGGAGGAGGAGGAGGAGGAGGAGGAGGAGGAGGAGGAGGAGGAGGAGGAGGAGGAGGAGGAGGAGGAGGAGGAGGAGGAGGAGGAGGAGGAGGAGGTGGTGGTGGTGGAGGAGGAGGAGGAGGAGGAGGAGGAGAAGAAGAAGAAGAAGAAGAAGAAGAAGAAGAAGAAGAAGAAGAAGAAGAAGAAGAAGAAGAAGAAGAAGAAGAAGAAAAAAAATAGATAGATAATATAAGAAAAACTTGATAAGAAAAGTATGCATTTAATATTACATGTCTTAACAGCAGGAAGGATTATTTTCGCACAACACTGGAAAAATGAAGACATACCACGAGATGAAGAAATAGCCAAGAAGGTGCTAGATTGTGCAGAAATGGATAGACTGACATTGAAAACTGAGCAGAAAGAGGATGTAGAATATTATCAAACATGGAATTTATTTTACCAGTGGTTACGAAAAAAAAGGACTGGAGATTAACATGTATTGTTTAGCAAATTTAATGCCCAGACAACACAAGTGCTTTCTTAAGCACTAAGAAATGTATTTAATAGAACATCCATAACATAAAATACAAAAAGAAGCAATGGGTGGAAACTAATCAAGGAGAGAAACAACCTGGAACTAAAGAGAAACTTCCTAACGGTGAGAACAACTAACCAGTGGAACAACTTGCCTCCAGAAGTTGTGAGTGCTTCATCGCTGGAGGCTTTCAAGAAGAGATTGGACAACCGCTCGTCAGAAATCATACATAAGGTTTGCTGCTTGACCAGGGGGTTGGACTAGAAGCCCTCCAAAGTTCCTTCCAGCTCTGACATTCTGTTATAAATCACCCTGGGTTCAAAGGCAGAAACCTGGCCAACATTTTGATCTTGGGTTTTGTGGATGGGCATATTGCTCAAAATTGGTGCATGTCTCCTCTGAGTCTGAATCTACTTCTTTGTGTGTGTGGGGGTTAATTTGTGAACGAAAATAAAAGGTATCACGCTTTTTCCCAAACTCCAGGTATCCTCGACTTACGTCCATTTGTTTAGTGGTGAAAAAAGTGACTTCTGACTGCTTTTCAGCATCCCCATGACCAACACACGACCAACATCCAGATGGCATGTATTTATGACGGTTGTCCTGTCACGGGGTCACGGGATCACCCTACGTAACCTTCCCAGCCGCCTTTCTGACAAGCCAAGTCGATTAGGGGGCAAGGAGAGAGAGAGTTTCATGTAACGGCCACGTAATTCATTTAACAATTGCAACTGCTTGACAGTTGTGCCCAAAAGGTCTCAAATGAAATGACTCCCAGTTCATTGTCTGGCTTAGCAAATTGAAATGGGGAGTTCAACTGTGGCCATAAGTCGAAGGCTAGAGTCATGCCCACTGAGACCTGGTGGCTCATTGGTTAAGACTCTGAGCTTGTCGATCAGAAAGGTCGGCAATTCGGCGGTTCGAATCCCTAGCGCCGCATAACGGAGTGAGCTCCCGTGACTTGTCCCAGCTTCTGCCAACCTAGCAGTTCGAAAGCATGTCAAAAAATGCAAGTAGAAAAATAGGAACCACCTTTGGTGGGAAGGTAACAGCGTTCCATGTACCTTTGGCATTGAGTCCTGCTGGCCACATGACCACGTAGACGTCTTTGGCTTTGAAACGGAGATGAGCACCACTTCCTAGAGTTGGGAATGACTAGCACATATGTGCGAGGGGAACCTTTACCTTTAGTCATGCCAAACAAAGGCAAATCCCACCACATCAGAAAGTTTCTACAATTATTTTCAGCAAATTCTTCTCCCAAAAGCTGAATGAGACCTGTCAGGGGGGAATGAACGGTCTTAAGCTGTGTGTGTGTGTGTGTGTGTGTGTGTGTGTGTGTGTTATTAGATGGATTATTGGGACCTGGTTTGTTAAGGTATGTTGCCTTAAAAGTTAGCCGTGTCCTATTTATGGAACAAAATCCTCCAAGACCCTTTGCACTTCCACTGAAATTTGAATTATTGGTACTCAATCCCCGTTGTTCTTTCAAGGTCTCCAGCCTGAAAGGATGAGAAGCTCCCCCCACCCACCCAGCTCCATTCCAAGCCTTAGTTGCTGCAACAAACTCGGGGGGGGGGGGAGAGAGAATGCTCTGGCCCTGCGTGTCTGCATAGTGCCAGCCGATCGGTCACTGACGCAGAGCAGCTCCAGCGTCATAAAGCAGAACGTAAGTTATGGCACTGCAGTGTTCTTTTATTCCGCTCTTGAGTAAGTTGGGGCATGACACTGAAGGAGCTGGATTAAAAGGCTTCTTAATTTGACTGGGTGGCTCTAAAAAAGAAGTGGTTAAGTGGACTTTGGAAGAAATCTGTCAAAATTACTAGCCCACCCAATTTATTAGTTTTGTTTCGTGTAGGGCAGCTACAGAGCTCATCCGATCACTGATATACAAACTGAGCCCAGCAAATGGACACGGAAAAGACCCATGACTTGGATTAGATTAGATTAACAGAATTGGAAGGGACCTTGTAGGTCATCTAGTCCAACCCCCCCCTCCTAAGCAGGAGACCCTACACCATTTCTGACCGATGGCAGTCCAGTCTCTTCTTGAAAGCTTCCAGTGATGAAGCTCCCACAACTTCCAAAGGCAGCTTCTGTTCCATGGATTGGTTGTTCTCCATGTCAGCAAATTTCTCCTTCTTTGCTGATTTGGGGAAATTTGCTGGTTTGGGAATGGGGGCAGCTATGAAATAAAATTGTGTTTAATTTTTATAGGTATAGGACTATCTTTAGAGGGGAAAAAGAATCTTTCCAGCACACCCTGCGCAAGAGAAAATCCCAAAGAGATGGATGGGCCTCTTAAGGTTGCAGTTCTCTACAGAGGAATTGTTGAGTCTCTCATCTGCACCTCCATAACTGTCTGGTTTGGCTCTGCAACCCAACAAGACAGACACGGACTTCGGAGGATAATCAGAACGGCAGAAAAAACAATGGCTACCAACCTGCCTTCCATGGAGGACCTGGACACTGCACGAGTCAAAAAGAGGGCTGTGAAAATATTTACTCACCCCTCGCATCCTGGACATAAATTGTTTCAACTCCTACCCTCAAAACCACACCATAGAGCACTCCACACCAAGACTAGACACAAGGACAGTTTTCCCCCAAATGCCATCACTCTGCTAAACAAATAATTCCCTCAGTACTGTCAAACTATTTACTAAGTCTGCATTACTGTTACTATTAATCTTCTCATCGTTCCTGTCACCCATCTCCTCCCACCTATGACTGCAAGACTGTAACTTCATTGTTTGTATCCTTATGATTTATATTGATATTGTTTCCTAGTATGATTTGATTGCTTATTTGTACCCTCTATCATTACGGGTTGTACCTTATGATTCGTGAAAAATGTATTTTGTCTTTTTATGTACACTGAGAGTATATGCAAAGACAAATTCCTTGTGTGTCCAATCACACTTGGCCAATAAAGAATTCTATTCTATTCTGTTCTGTTCTGTTCTGTTCTCATTCCATTATTCTATTCTATTCTATTCTCATTCAATTATTCTATTCTATTCTATTCTATTCAATCAAATTGTCAGGAAATAAATAGCGACTTTGAAGTAAACAGGAAGTTGTTCCATTGATGCATTTTACAGGTTTCGTGTATTCTGGATCGACTTGAAACGTAAATTAAATCCAATAAATTTGAGATTCAGTTCCCCTCCCATCTTTCACCATGGATTTATTTGCGTTCTAGGCTCTGTCACCCCTATCTTTTAAAGGGTGATGTGGAAGGGGTTTTGTTGTTGTTGTTGTTTAAAAAAAACTTCTTTTCCTAGATTTGAACTGCTGGATTGGATGATTTTAGTCGATAAGCAAACTGGAGGCCTGAGCGTTACCCAGCCACCTGGACAAGCTTCGTGAATTCTGCTTGGGTCATTCCCAACAGATCATAAATCAAAAGGTATTTATAGAAGGAAGGGCCATATTTAAAAGCCACCCATCAGGAAAGCCTTAAATTAGCAGGTGATTAAATTCTCCACGGAAGCTTCCTTTGGAGTTCTGATAAATCTTTCAGGCGTGCTTTAGTTTCAGGTCAGCAATTTCCAGGTTGGAGTTGCATTGTCTGAAATTTGCTGGATGCTGTCTTTGGAAAACCACCTGTGCACAGGTAGTACTTGACTTGGGACAACGGATCCAATCCAGCAAATAGAATGGAATGAGAATAGAATAGAATATGAATTAAGGATAGGATAGGATAGAATAGAAATAGAAATAGAAATAGAAATAGAAATAGAAACGGAAACGGAATGGAATGGAATGGAATAGAATAGAATAGAAAATGGAATGGGAAAGGATAGGATAGGATAGAATAGAATAGAATTGAATATGAATTAAGGATAGGATAGGATAGAAATGGAATGGAATGGAATGGAATGGAATGGAATAGAATAGAATAGAATAGAATAGAATAGAATAGAATAGAATAGAGAATGGAATGGAACAGAATGGAATAGAATGGAATGGAATAATGGAATGAGAACAGAACAGAGCAGCTGGAAGGAACTTTGGAGGTCTTCTAGTCCAGCCCCCTGCTCAAGCAGGAGAACCTATATTATTTCAGATAAGTGGCTGTCCAGTTTCTTTAAAACCTTGATTTCCAAAGGCAAGCTGTTCCACTGGTTAATTGTAATCACTGTTAAGAAGTTTCTTCTTGATTCTGGGTTGTTTCTCTATTTGGTTAGTTTCCATCGATTGCTTCTTGTCCTGTCCTTTTGGTGCTTTGGAAAATAATTTGGCCCCCTCTTCTTTGTGGCAGCCCCTCCAATGCTGGAATCCTGCTATCCTTTCACCCCTAGTCTTCCTTTTCGCCAGACTAGCCAAATCCCAAATCTTGCAGCCGGTCTTCATACGTTTTAGTCTCCAGGCCTTTGATCATCTTAGTTGCTCTTCTCTGAACTTTTTCCAAGGTCTCAACATCTTGTTTAGTAGTAGGGTGACCAAAATTGTTTGCAGTATTCCAGGTGTGGTTTTACTAGGGCTTTTAAAAAGTGGTACCTAGTACTTGACGTGATCTTGATTCTATGCCTCTGTTCATACATCCCAGGATTACATTAGGTTTTTTGGCCTTTATTTAAAGGCAAGGTAAATATTCCCCTCACACATATGTGCTAGTCGTTCCTGACTCTAGGGGGCGGTGCTCATCTCCGTTTCAAAGCCCAAGAGCCAGCGCTGTCCGAAGACGTCTCTGTGGTCATGTGGCCGGCATGACTAAATGCCAAAGGCGCACGAAATGCTGTTACCTTCCCACCAAAGGTGGTTCCTATTTTTCTACTTGCCCTTTTACATGCTTTCGAACTGCTAGGTTGGCAGAAGCTGGGACAAGTCACGGGAGCTCACTCTGTTACGTGGCGCTAGGGATTCGAACTGCTGAACTGCCGACCTTTCTGATCGACAAGCTCAGCGTCTTAGCCACTGAGCCACCCTGTCCCATGGCCTTTAGTTAGAAGAGAAGTAATAAGTGATGGGGAAAGGTCCTCTTCTCTTGGATAAGCTTTGTCCAATTCGGACCATGTTTAGCGGTGCAGACGGGACAGAATCTGACTTGATGTCACCTTCTGTTGTTAACCCATCTGATGCTCCAAATAGCAAAACGTTTGAGGCCAGCTTACGGCATCCTGAGGATGTATCCTAAGTGCGATGAATGTCAGCCTGCAGGCATATTCCTTTTGGATCTTTGGACTGCCACAGTTTCTATTATTTTACTATGCCTTTTCTGTTGTGGGAAAATGGGAGGGGGGATTGTACGGAGTTAGATGAGATGTAGCCAAAACAAAATTCCTTTTAGAAAACCAAGGTCATCCTTTGTCTTTGCACCTCTGCACCTGACCGAAACTGGATGAGTGGAACTGCCAGCATGGCAGTGGAGGATTGGACCATGGGATGGGACTTGTGGGTGTGGGGAGGGCAAGATCTTGAACTTTCAACTGGGTGTGGAAAACCGGGAAGCTTTCAGGTTCGGGTTTTCCCAGATGTGCCAACATGGCTCTCTTAATAAATGGGAACTTTGAGCAATACTTTGCCTTGGACTCTGATTTAATTTTGGATGCTATTTGGACCCCTGACATCGAGTTACAATGTCCTAAATTCATACCATATTTCCCCCACCATGCGTTTCTCAGCTAAAAAGGAACATCTTCATGAAATAATGTGCAATCCTTCTGCTGATCGTCTCGGGAGTCCCTCGACGTGCTTCCCACTCCTGCCGTCAAGGATGCCGAAGCCAGTCACACCCCAGGGTTCCACACAAAGCTATTATTATACAATCACCCGGCCTTGTTTACAGTGGGTTTCCCCCCTCCCCATTTGCAACCCTCCTGAGTTATCCCGCTGCTAATTCCACCTCTTTCTTTTCAACCAGCAGCTGCAGCCACCAAATCTCATTAAGCCTGCGAAAGCTGGAATATGGGGCTTTTTTTTTTATGGGTGGCGTGAGGCAGCTTCCTCTGGAAGTCCTGCGAAGGCTTTGAAGTCGACTAGCCTAATGTGGGGGCCTTGAAAACAAGCCAGAAGAGGTGTCCAAACATTATTTGATGCTTCGTCCGTCCGCGTCCTCAGCAAAGAAGATCCTACCATTGCCTTTGAGCGTTCTTCTTGGGTGGAGAATAAAATACTAGAGATTTGGGGCTAATTCTCGTTTGCTTGCAGGAAGGCAAACCAGATTCATTTCTTCCCTAATATCTGTGCGTTAGAGACTGAGGGGGAGAATAGGAAAGAGTATCCAGATCACATATATTTGGATAATCCTCCATCCATTGCTTCTCTTCCTTGTTTCCTTTTTTTCCTTCCTTCCCTCCCTCTCCTTCCTTCCCAACCTCCCTCTCTCCTCCCTCCCTTCTTTGCTCCCTCTCTCCCCTTCCTTCCTTCCTTCCTTCCTTCGCCACCTCTTTCTCTCCCTCCTTCCTTGCTTCCTTTTCTTCCTTCCTTCCTTCCCCATCTCCATCTCTCCCTCCTTCCTTCATTCCTCCCTCCCTTCCTTGCTTCTTTCCTTCCCTTCGTTCCCTCCCTTCCTTCGCCACCTCTCTCTCCCTCCTCCCTCCCTCCCCTTTTCCTTCCTTCCCCCTCCCTCCCTTTCCTTCCTTCCTTTGCCACCTCCCTCTCTACCTCCCTCTCTCCTCCCTCCCTTCTTTGCTCCCTCCCTCCCCTTCCTTCCTTCCTTCGCCATCTTTCTCTCCCTCCTTCCTTGCTTCCTTTTCTTCCTTCCTTCCTTCCCCATCTCCCTCTCTCCTTCCTTCCTCCCTTCCTCCCCACCCTTGCTTCCTTCTTTCCTCCCTCCCTTCCTTGCTTCTTTCCTTCCTTTCCTTCCCTCCCTTCCTTCGCTACCTCTCTCCCTCCTCCCTCCCTCCCCTTCCTTCCTTTCCTTCCTTCCTTCCCCCTCCCTCCCTTTCCTTCTTTCCTTTGCTACCTCCCTCTCTACCTCCCTCCCTCCTCCCTCCCTTCTCTTGCTTCCTTCCTCCCTTCCTTCACCACTTCCTCCCTCCTTTCTCCCTCCCTCCCTCTCCTAGGGGAGTTAGGAAAGTGAAGAAATCCACATAATATGAGTGCTTAAAACCGCAGCGATAATTTCCTCCTAAACAAGAGAGGCTCCCTTTCTTTATATTTGCTTTTGTGTCTTGTCCATTACATCCTACATTCTAAAAAGCAACATAACGAAGATGGAGCCTGTTTATTGCTAGGGATGAGTGCTTCTGCCAGAAATAGCTTTCACGTTGGGCAATTCAAAGATTAACCCTTGATGAGCTTTGCAAAGGGTGCCTAAATCAAACCTGCTGTTATGATAGCAGCCTCTCTTGATAATAATGTATTTTACAGAGGTATACAACCTGACACAATTTCCCTCTCCCAGCAAACCCCTTTCCATCACACTGAATTACCATCATCTGGTTTCTTCTCTTTGCTGTTTCTTTCCCTAATATGATTTGAAAACCAGGAACCCAATTTATTCCAGCACCACTTTAGAAGCAGCCACAGAAGAGAGAAAGACTTCATTTATTTAAATAAGCATCCAGGGCTAGGGCTAGGGCTAGCAAGGGGAAGGGGAGGAGGAGAAAGGAAGGAAGGATGGGAGGGAAGGAAAGGGAAGGAAAAGGGGAGAGGAGGGAGGGAGGGGAGAAGGGAAGGAAAAGTAGCTAGAAGGGAGGTAAGAAGGCAGCCAGGAGGGAAGGAAAGGGAAGGAAAAGGGGAGAGGAGGGAGGGAAGGGAGAAGGGAAGGAAAAGTAGCTAGAAGGGAGCTTTAAAAAACCGCATATTACAAAAGTTAAAAAGAAAATTAGATAAGAGTATCCAAAAAACAAACCCAATTAATATTAACAATAACATTTTAAAAATTAGATTAACATGATAACCAGACCTTCCAATTGAGAGGCCAAAAAGCACCGGGGATGGGGAAAAAAATTATTGGGGGGAAAAAACACCTTGTGAGATTTGGCCATTTCTGGAAACCCGCTCAGAGGCGAAGCTGGGGTCAATTCCTGCTGATGATTTTCATTGCTGCCTAAGTCAAGGCAATCAAGCACCATCGCGGCTGAGGGCCAAACCGGGGAGTGCCTGTCAAATGTTTCACTGCCTCGTGCAATGCAAGCTGACTTTTCTAGATCCTTCCACGGCCTCGGATCCGGCAGGCGGTCCGCTTGGCTTTGCGTCAAATTGGGCCCAACCTCCACACTGGCACTGCAGGCCAATGGGTCACAGACTGAGGGGAAGAGGGGTAGGTAGAAGGTAATGAAAACTTGCAGGGTTTTAAGCCAGTTGTGGATTATTTGGGGCCAATAATCCACATTTTTTAAAAAAATATCTTCTTCATTCCAATGGGGCGGCGGAGATGCATCTCCAACCTCTGACATATGCTGTATGCCCATCAACGTGGCACAATTGCATCATTCTCGCAGGATTGCATTTTTTACTACCGAAGAAAGTCATTTTAGAAATGTCAACCGTTTCTTTCTTTCCATTCTTCAGGAAAGGCTAAAATCATGACAGTGCCATCTGTTAGCAGATCTTGAGTTCCCCCTTAGGTTGTAAAATAAATCCCATTGTGACTGGGGGGGGGGGAACAAAAAAGAAGAGGGGGAGGGGGAGAAAGAGTTGGAGGTAAAGTGGAAGAAGAAGAGGAGGTGGGCAGAGGAGAAGGAGGGCAGGAGGGGGAGATGGAGGGAGGAGGAGGAAGTAGTAGAGGAGGAGGAGGAGAAGGAAGGGGGAGGACAGGAGGAGGGGGAGTTGGAGGAAGAGGAGGAGGAGGAAGAAGAGGAAGAAGAGGAGGAGAGCAGGAGGGGGAGATGGAGGGAGGAAGAGGAAGTAGAAAAAGAGGAGGAGGACAGGGAAGGGGGAGGACAGGAGGAGGGGGAGTTGGAGGAAGAGGAGGAGGAGGAAGAAGAGGAAGAAGAAGAGGAGAGCAGGAGGAGGAGATGGAGGGAGGAAGAAGAAGTAGAAGAAGAGGAGGAGGACAGGGGAGGGGGAGGAGGGGGAGGGGGAGTTGGAGGTAGAGGAGAAAAGAGGAAGAAGAGGAGGTGGGTGGAGGAGGAGAGGAGGGGAAGATGGAAGAAGGGAGAGGAGGAGGAGAACAGGAGGAGGGGGAGAAAGAATTGAAGATAGAGGAAAAAGAAGAAGAGGAGGAAGTGTGAGGAGTAGGAGGACAGGGGGAGAATGAGGAGAGGAGGAGGGGGAGAGGAAGAGGGGGGACAGGAGGATGGGAGAAGGAGTTGAAGGTAGAGGAGGAAGAGGAAGTAGAAGAAGAAGAGGAGGAAGTGGGAGGAGGGAGAGGACGAGGGGGAGGACAGGAAGAGGGAGAAGAGGAGTGTTCCTCATAAATCTACTTTCAATGGGCTCCCTTTATTAGAGAAAACATCTGCCTATAGAAGAGTGAGTAATGCTAACATTAATGGACTTTAATACTTTCAGTTAGCCCACTTTAAGTACTAAATTTGTATTTCATAAAATTAGCACTTTCCGGGGTATTAAGCATCCCAAAGTCACCCGTCTGGAAAATATGAATCTGTCAGGATGGCACCAACGCTTCTGGCCTTTGGCTGCTTCTGCAATATTTTTTGAAGTGCAAAGCACTCGCCGTGCCAGAAGTGACTGAAATATCTCGAAAAAGCCCAGGCACAAACATGCACCAGTTCAATAAGCCCCTGGATTGCTGTTGTGGTGGTTGTTTTTTGGCTGCCTTTTTTGTTTGGTCTCTATTTTGTTTGTTTGTTTTACATTTCAGCAGGGGTGTGTGTGTGTGTGTGTGTGTGTGTGTTAGGATGCCAGGGAACCACAAGGAAGTTCTGGATCAATGTGGATTTAAGATTCCTAGCTGCTGTGACCCACCAGTGGAGCTGGCAGAAGATTTGGAGAGTGAGGAGGTTGGGGAGGAACATGGATTCTGGGGAAGGCTCGGATGAAGGCTCTGTGTCGGAGGCAGAGAGGGGGCCAGAGCCGTATGCCAGTTATCAGCTGCCTTCATAGACAGACATCTGTGAGGCAGAACAGCTGGAGCCTGTTCCCAGTGTGCACACGCACAGAGTTGCCAGACGAAGGGAACATCTAAAGAACAGGGGTCGACTTGGGAGTAAGGCCACAGGTGGATAGTGAATGGCCCCTCCCAGAGGAAATAAAAGAGGAGCAACAGGGGAGTGGAGTTTGCAGGAGACCATTAGTTCATTCCTGCACTCTTGCCAAGTATTACAGCGTCTGAAAGATATCGGCCTGGCCGCTCTCCAAGCCTGATAAAGGTTGGTAATTGTGGACTATCTTGAAAGACTGTGGGAGAGGAAAGACTTTGCTGGAGAGGAATTCACTGTAAATTAAATTAAAAGGGGTTTATCGGGATGAGGACTCGGCTTCCTGCTGCTGTGGAAGCCTAAGTCAGAACAGTAGCAATGCATATGTTTCTAAAGCTTCTTGTCCCTTGTAATGATGATGCTACAGTTGAAAAATGATTAAATTGCAAGAGTCAGAGTGAACCTAAAATAATCCTTCCCTTGAGTCAGGTTCAACTCCAGGTGACCGCCTTCATACATAACCATTTAATTTACTTAATAACAATAGGGAAATTTTTTCCCAGCCCAGTTTACAACCTCGGACTCTCCTGGTAGTCTCCCATAAATATTAATCCAGTCTAATCCTTAGCCGCTTTCCGTATCAGCTAAGGTCAGCTAAGCATTGCTGTCTGCTGGGAGACAGTAAGAAAAGCAGAATAAATTATGCTAAAGAAAGAAGATCGCAGAACAAACGATGGGGAAGTGGGTGAACCAGCTGGACGGTGTTTGATGGGCATGATGGTACCAAGGGTGAAACAAAATGCCATTCTGGGCTCAGAATCTGTCTGGTCAGAATAGAAACCTTGTCTCTGCTTCCTTAAGCTTCTTACGAATATGAACAGCCATACAGAATATGCCAGGAAATAATCAGCATCCCTCAATTTGGAGGAATAGATCCTTCTACCTCTGTGAATCGACTCTTGTGGGTCAAAGTATTCGGTTCCAGAGGGGGGGCTGGCTGCAGATCCAGAGAGCTCCAAGCAGGGGTGAAATCCAGCAGGTTCTGGAGAACCGGTAGGGGATATTTTGAGTAGTTCAGAGAACCGGTAGGGGAAATTTTGAATAGTTCAGAGAACCGGTAGGGGAAATTTTGAGTAGTTCAGAGAAGCAGTAGGGGAAATTTTGAGTAGTCCAGAGAACCGGTAGGGGAAATTTTGAGTAGTTCAGAGAACCGGTAGGGGAAATTTTGAGTAGTCCAGAGAACCGGTAGGGGAAATTTTGAGTAGTTCAGAGAAGCAGTAGGGGAAATTTTGAGTAGTCCAGAGAACGGATAGGGGAAATTTTGAGTAGTCCAGAGAACCGATAGAGGATATTTTGAGTAGTCCAGAGAACCGGTAGGGGAAATTTTGAGTACTCCAGAGAACCGGTAGGGGAAATTTTGAATAGTTCAGAGAACTGGTAGGGGAAATTTTGAATAGTTCAGAGAACCGGTAGGGGAAATTTTGAGTAGTCCGGAGAACCGGTAGGGGAAATTTTGAATAGTTCAGAGAACCGGTAGGGGAAATTTTGAATAGTTCAGAGAACCGGTAGGGGAAATTTTGAATAGTTCAGAGAACCGGTAGGGGAAATTTTGAATAGTTCAGAGAACCGGTAGGGGAAATTTTGAGTAGTCCGGAGAACCGGTAGGGGAAATTTTGAATAGTTCAGAGAACCGGTAGGGGAAATTTTGAATAGTTCAGAGAACCGGTAGGGGAAATTTTGAGTAGTCCAGAGAACCGATAGAGGATATTTTGAGTAGTTCAGAGAACCGGTAGGGGAAATTTTGAATAGTTCAGAGAACCAGTAGGGGAAATTTTGAATAGTTCAGAGAACAGGTAGGATGAAATTTTGAGTAGTCCAGAGAACCGGTAGGATGAAATTTTGAGTAGTCCAGAGAACCGGTAGGATGAAATTTTGAGTAGTCCAGAGAACCGGTAGGATGAAATTTTGAGTAGTTCAGAGAACAGGTAGGGGAATTTTTGAGTAGTCCAGAGAACTGGCAAATGCCACCTCTGGCTGGCCGCAGAGTGGGGAGGGAATGGAGATTCTGCAGTATCCTTCCCCTGCCACGCCCACCAAGCCACGCCCACCATGCCACACCCACAGAACCGGAAGTTAAAAATTTTGAATTTCACCACTTGCACCAAGGATCCCTCCAATATCTCTCGGCAGCACACGCCAGCAAAGATAACAGCTCCTTCATTTCTCCCTTCCCAGCTGAAACGAAACCTGGCCGCGGAAAATAATAATAATAACTGCACGTCTTTTGCTTCCTCGGGATGTTAGGAGGGAGAGAGATCACAGAGCAGGAGGTCAGGCACAGTGGGCGTAGCCGGAGACGAGCGGAAGCTTTCAGCGGCTGATGAGCGGTTGCTAGATCCCACTTATAATAGGGAAGGGAGCCCCGTTGCAGCTCAGCCCAGCGTGAGCGTCTTCCAGTCCCTTTTCTCTAATTATAAAAACGTTAATGGTCTTGTAGAAATATGAAATAAATTAGTCTCCTGTAAACCTCGCGTTCTTTGGGGGTTTGGGCGAAATGCTTGACTAGACTGATTAAACGCACACTTTGAAAAGCCAGTTTTGGTGGGAATGAAACATGGATATACCACCTTGCCCGTACAGCTCCCCTTCTTGTCCAACCGCAGGATGGCCTAGTCCGTTTCTACATTTAGCTTCTAAGGTGAAAAGAATATGGGCTGGGCTAACATACAGTCTCTAAGTATGTTTCTTTTACTGCAGTAAAATAATATCCTTTTCAGGGAGCAATGCCAATCCAGGTCTGTGATTTACACATCTTGATTCAGAAATTGGTTCCGATGGTTTTAATGGAAGTGACCCCTCCCTCCAAGCAAGGGGACTTCGGGTAGCAGCGTCCCTGTCCGTATTTATTATGCTGGATTGCAAAAGTCTTATTGAATTCACAGTGTTATGATGGATCATTTACAGCTTGCTTCTGGAATTATGGGTGCTCCATCGCTGGAGGTCTTCAAAAAAAAGAATGGGCAGCCATTTGTCCAGTCTGGAATAAGGTCTCCTGCCTTGAGAAGTGGGGTTGGACTAGAAGACCTCTGAGGTCACTTCCAGCTCAAGGAGTCTATTCATTTTGTTGTTGTTGTTAGTTGCAAAATCGGGTCCGATCCATTGTGACCCCATGGACAACGTTCCTCCAGGCCTTCCTGTCCTTTACCATCCTCTGGAGTCCATTTAAGCTCACGCCTACTGCTTCTGTGACTCCATCCAGCCCCCTCATTCTCTGTGTCCCCTTCTTCTTTTGCCCTCCGTCTTTCCCAGCATGAGGCTCTTCTCCAGGGAGTCCTTCTTTCTCATCAGGTGGCCAAAGTCTTTGAGTTTCCTCTTCAGGATCTGGCCTTCTAAAGAGCAGTCAGGGTTGATCTCCTCTAGGACGGACCGGTTGGATCACCTTGCAGTCCAAGGGACTCGCAGGAGTCTTCTCCAGCACCAGAGTTCAAAGGCCTCCGTTCTTTGGCGCTCAGCCTTCCTTATGGTCCAACCTTCACAGCCACACATTGCAACTGGGAAAACCAAAGCCTTGATTACACACACTTTTGTTGGCAGGGTGATGTCTCTGCTTTTTAGTACGCTGTCTAGATTTGCCATAGCTTTCCTCCCCAGGAGCAAGCGTCTTTTAATTTCTTGCCCCCATCTGCAATGATCTTGGAGCCCAGTAAAATAAAATCTGTCCCTACCTCCATTTCTTCCCCATCTATTTGCCAGGAATTGAGGGGGCCGGATACCATGAACTTAGTTTTCTTAATGTTGAATTCCAAGCCAACTTTTGCACTCCCCTCCTTCACCCGCATCAAGAGGCTCTTTAGTTCCTCTTCACTTTCTGCCATTAGAGTGGCATCATCTGCATATCTGAGGTTGTTGATATTTCTCCCGGCAATCTTAATTCCAACTTTTGATTCGTTTAGCTCCGCCTTTCTCATGATGTGCTCTGCATTTAAGTCAAATAGGCAGGGCGACAGTATACAGTCTTGCCGGACTCCTTTCCCAATTTTGAACCCATCAGTGGTTCCGTATCCCATTCTCACTGTTGCTTCTTGACCCGCATATCGGTTTCTCAAAAGACGAATAAGATGGTGTGGTACTCCCATCTCTTTAAGAACTTGCCACAATTTGTTGTGATCCACACAATCAAAGGCTTTAGCATAGTGAGTGAAGCAGAAGTAGATGTTTTTCTGGAACTCCCTCGCTTTCTCCATCCTCCAGTCTATTCATTAGGTCTGCAATATTCCCTTTGTTAATAGGATTCTGGAGCCACCTGCTGGCTCGTTGAGGAACTGCTGGCTAGCAAGTTGCTACAAGACAGGGAAAAATGGACTTTCCAATAGGTCAGCGATGGCGAACCTTTTTTGGCTCGCGTGCCACAAGTGGGGGGAAGCGCAGGAGGGTCGTGTGCGGTGGTGCCGCAACCATAATGCAATGCGTGACCCCCCCCAGTGCGCATGCACACACAACAGGCACTACCCATTTTACATGCTTTTTTCGCCCTCCCCAGGTTCCAGAGGCTTTATAGGAGCCTGGGGAGGGCGAAAAGAGCCTCCCCCGCCCCCCCAGAGGCCCCCCAGAGGATTCAGGGATCATCCGGAGGCTTTCCTGAAGCCTTCGGAATGCTTAAAATGACCCTTTAAGCGTTCCGAAGGCTTCAGGGAAGCCTCCGGATGATCCCTGAAGCCTCTGGGGGGCCTCTGGGGGGGCGGGGGAGGCTCTTTTCGCCCTCCCCAGGCTCCTATAAAGCCTCTGGAACCTGGGGAGGGCGAAAAATGGCTTTTAAAAACGGTGAACTCAGCTGGCCAACGCACGCATGCAAAAGAATGGAGCAAATCCTTCATCAAGATTAAAACTAGCCAGGTTTAGGGTATTGTGTGAATGCAGGGGATCAGAGTTTGATCTGATTAATGTTGTGAAAATCCAGGTAGGTTGGTTAGCAATATTTATTTATTATGCATTTATTTTATTTGGGGGGGGGGGATTTTATGTTGCGACAATGATGACACTTGAAGTGGTGTTCCAACATCATCAGACAATATACATAATTTAGCAAAAAATCAATACAGGAACTTTGCAAAGAACATCAGATCATCAAATTACTAAAGCTTATCCTAAACATAGAAGGGACGTTTGCCTAATAAGCTTATTGTCAAGTTGTGAAGCGTACACCAGCGGTTCAATTCAGTCAACAAATAGCCCCCAACTTATGACCATCGTTGGGATCAGAATTTCTGTTGCTAAGCAAGTTAGGTTAGTCATGCCCGATTGTACGACTTTTTTTTTGCCACGGTTGTTGAGTGAATCACTACAGTTGCTCAGGGATAGTTGTGCGATTGTGGCGCGATTTGTTAACCATCACTTGCCCGGTGATTGTTAAGCGACGTGAAGTCAACAACATCTGAAAACGGCTAAGGTTGGAAAAATATTGGGATAAACTAAGGAGAGGATGTTATTTTGAGGTTACCCTTTTAACTTTAGATAAGGTAAAAACTATTAATATAATTAGAGTCCTCAACGTACGGCCACAACTGAGCCCAACATTTATGTGGCTAAGTGAGACACTTGTTCAGTGAGCTTTGTCCCATTTTACGACTTTTCTCGCCACGTTGGTTAAGTGAATCACTGCGGTTTCTTAAATTACCGACACGGTCATTAAGTGAATCTGGTTTTCCCGTGGACGCTGCTCGTCAGAAGGTTGCAGAAGGGGATCCCGTGACCCCGGGATGCTGCAACCGTCATGAGTCAGAGGTCAAGCAACCAAATGTAAATCCTGTGACTGTGGGAATGCTGCAATGTTTGTTAAGCGTGAAAAACGGTCCTTTGCAACTTCTTTCAGTGCCGTTTGAACAGTCACTAAATGAACCGCTATAAATCAAGGACAACCTGTGTTGTACAAGATGGATGGATGGATGGATGGAACAACATTGGAAAGACAAATTTACAGTCCAATTACTCAGTGGATTGACGAGCTGATGTCACCTGTAATTTAGGATTGAGTGGCCTACAAATGTAAATTACCATGAAAGATACTCATTGATTACTAATGTTGTATTTTTAATATACATATTGAAGAAGCTTTGGATATGTAACTGTTGTTGTTTTGCTACATTTCTTTCTTTCTTTCTTTCCTTTCTCTCTCTTCTTTCCTTCTTTTTTCCTGTCTTCCTTTCTTCCATCCAGCCTTCCATCCGAAACATTTTTAATTAAGACATGTGAACTTGGCAATTCCTGTCATTTTTCCTCTTCTCTCAACATTCTATCAGGTAAGATGCTTATAAAATACAAAATATATAGTGTGTTTCAGATTTAAGAAAACTTGGCATAGATGAAGCTTTGGGTCAACTTGTTATTATAATCTTCTCTCTCTCTCTTTCTAAAAAAAAGCCAAAATAAGATACATTAAGCCAATGCCCATTTTGACCACTGCATAGGAATTGATCCACTGCTCTTATATGAGATGGGGGGCACATAAATGGAAGAGATGGAGGGAGGAAGAAAGGAAGGATGTGAAGGAGGGAAGGAGTGGAGGAGGAGAGGGGGGAGGGAAACAGAAAAGGAAGCGAGGGAGGGAGGAAGAAAAGGAAGGATGGGAGGGAAGAAGGAAAGGAGGAAGGAAATAGGGAGGGAGGAAATAGAAATGGAAGGGAGAGAGGGAGGAAGGAAAGAAGGAAGGAAGGAAAGAAGGAAGGAAGGAAGGAAGGGAGAGAGGGCAGGAAGAAGGTAGGAAGGCTAGTAATTTAGCACATTAACAAGGGGGGAAGGAATGTCAAAGCATAACATTTATGAAATCCAAATGGAGGTTTTACAGATACATTTCTGTATTTCATGTATTCTGCGCATTTTATACGAGCACAGGATGGAATGGCAACTCACACGCAAGGACTTTATGCGTTTTCCGCAGATGCAAAATGGCAGGTGCGAATTTGCACACGCGCAAGAAGCATAAAGTATTCCAATTTCATCCAGGCATCTGTAATCTGCTAAACCAAGGTCCATTGAACTGACAATTTATAGCGCATTCTAAGCATCGGGGTAATTACTGTTCCACTCAGTTATTGAGATGCATTATGGGTGGCCTGAAAAATCGTCATGCTCGAAGTAGAGAACACACTAGTGTTTGTCACCATTAAAAAATGCTGCTTGTGCCATGGGAGCCAAGGGCATGAAGAATTCGAGTACAAAGACTACGTCTGGCCCATGGTGGAACCTGCCTGTGGCATCTCTGCACGATTTATCGCAGGTGGCGCTTTCTCAGTTGAGAATCCCACGGCCTGGCGTGAAATTGGTCCATCCAAACTGGTTCCTGGATCTTTCTGGATGGGAAGAAACATGAGGATGTAAGCTTGACTCTGCTGCCTTCCTTTATGTGGGAGCCCTAATGGCAGCACAGTGGTTAAACTGGAGTAAAGGTAAAGGTTCCCCTCGCACATATGCGCTAGTCAGTCCCGACACTAATGGGCGGTGCTCTTCTCCGTTTCAAAGCCCAAGAGCCAGCACTGTCTGAAGATGTCTCCCTGGTCATGTGGCTTCATGACTAAATGCCGAAGGCGCACGGAGCGCTGTTACCTTCCCACCAAAGGTGGTTCCTATTTTTCTACTTGCATTTTTTATGTGCTTTTGAGCTGCTAGGTTGGTAGAAGCTGGGACAAGTAACGGGAGCTCACTCCGTTATGTGGTGCTAGGGAGTCAAACCGCCAAACTGCCAATCTTACTGATTGACAAGCTCAGCATCTTAGCCACTGAGCCACCACGTCCCACAACCCAATAATCAGGTTATATCTGCCCAGAGTCTGGAGTTCGATCCTGATGGGGTTCTATTCCTTCCTTCCTTCCTTCCTTCCTACCTTCCTTCCCTCTGTTCCTCCCTCCTCCCCTCCCTTCTGCAGTGGTTAGAATGCAGCATTGTAGGCTGACTCTGCCCACATCCAGGAGTTTGATCCCGACCAGGCTCCAGGTTGACTCAGCCTTCCATCTTTCTGAGGTCGGTAAAAAGAGGACCCAGATTGTTGGGGACAAGAGGCTGATTCTGAAAAACCGCTTAGAGAGGGATGTAAAACATTGTAAAGTGGTATATAAGTCTAAGTGCTATTGTTGTTACTAACTTATCAAACCACAGGGATTGACTGTGGCAAGAAAGATCATAAGATGGGGCAAAATGCACATAACAAATGTCTCGCTTAACAACAGAAACGTTGGGCTCAACTGCGGTCGTAAGTCGAGGACTACTGGCATATTAGTCTATCATATTAGGCTTCCCAAGAGCATGAAGCAAACTCCTTGTCCCGACAAAAACCCCTTTAATTTGCTGTGAATTCTGCTCATTCACATCCAGCAAAGTCTTTCAAGGGAGGATTTACGGTTACAGACCTTCTCTGGCTTGGAGAGCTGCCAGGGCGATATCTGCAGAACTCGGCAAGGAGTCTCGGAGAGTCACGAACCAATTAAGTGAACTAATTGTCTCCTGCAAACTCCACTCCCCTTTTGCTCCTCTTTTATTTCCTCTGGGAGGGGCCATTCATCGTCCACCTGTGGCCTTACTCCCAAGTTGACCCCTGTTCTTTAGCTGTTCCCTTCGTCTGGCAACTCTGCGCATGCGCACACTGGGAACAGGCTCCAGCTGTTCTTCTGCCTCACTGATGTCTGACTCTGAAGGCAGCTGATAACTGCCGGACAGCCCTGACCCCCCTCTCTGCCTCCAACACGGAGCCCTCATCAGAGCCTTCCCCAGACTCCAGGACTGGCCCAGGTTCCTCCCCAACCTCCTCACTGTCCGAATCTGCTGCCAGTTCTGGCTGCTGGTGGGTCAGAACAACAGATGGAAACTAATCAAGGAGAGAAACACCCTAGAACTAAGGAGAAATTTCCTGACAGTGAGGGCAGTTAACCAGTGGAACTGGCTTGTCTTCAGAAATTGTGGGTGCTCCATCAGGCTTTTAAGAAGAGGCTGGACAACCACTTGTCTGAAATGGTGTAGTTTCCTTCTTGAGCTGGGAGCTGGACTAGAAGACCTCCAAGGTCCCTTCCAACTGCTATTCCATGACCCAAATTTTTTTTTCAAGATTTTTTTCTGGTTTTTCTTTGAAGACGTTTCACTTCTCATCCAAGAAGCTTCTTCAGCTCTGACTGGATGGTGGGGAATGGAAGGACATCAAGTGCAAGGCAGGGATTTTTCCAATCTGAGTTTTCTCAATGGTTTCCTTCAGGCAAGCGCTGGGCTGGTTTGTTCATTCAGCTTTGTTACATTTTACGAGCTGTTAAGTACTTTTGGCTGAATGCCCAGACATTTAGTTAAGATTTTCCCGGACTGCTGGAAAGAAAAAAAGTGGCAAAAAGTGTCATTTTATTATACTATTGTGTTTGCTTGCTTTTCTGGTGCTATGGGAATAAAAATGAATACCTGTTAGGCAGAATCCCCCCCCCCTATTTTCCTCCCCAAAAACTAAGGTGCGTCTTATACTCTGAAAAATACGGTATATGGCAAATAAATTGTATTTCAAGCTTTTTATTTTATTAATATTTCATGTTTCTAGATCGCCGGTCTCCCCCAAGGAATTTTTCATGCAATACCTTGACTCTTTGGCATCTTTCTTTGGAAAAGCATCCAGAGGCAGTTCTGAAAAGGTCTCTTCCTTGGTTTCTTTCTGGAATTCTCCAGAAGGTTTAGCTGCTCCCTTAGCGCAGTCACTGAGGAGGGGATCCCCCTCCGTCAGACTCCATTTTTTCTGTCGTCATGGAAGGTGGAGCTCTGTTTTTCAGACTCCGCCTTGTTGTTCTGACATTCAGCTGATTGGTTCTGTTGGGTTGCTGGAGATTTTGGCTTCTTTTGTTTGGTTCATTAGCCGGCGACTGAGACGTCTGTTTTCGAAACTTTCGGAGCTGTTGCAGGAGAGAACATTTCCCAGTGCAATTTTTGCTAGAAGAAGAAGAAGAAGAGAGAGAATGATTTGGTTCATATAGCCCACGGGTGTCAAACTCAAGGCCTGGGGGCCGGATCTGGCCCAAGGGGCTGCCCTGAAAATAGCAAAATGGCAACCAGGAAAAATGTAGCCACAGCTGCGGGGTATGTGTATGTGTCTGTAAAGTCAAAGGACGGGTAATCCTTGACATACAACCACAATTGAACCAAAGCTTCTGTTGCCAAGCAAGGCAGTTTTGTTAAGTGAGTTGTGCCCCGTTTTACAACTTTTTTGCCCTGGTTGTTAAGCGAATCACTGCCCTTATTAAGTACATAATGTGGCCATTGACTTTCCTTGTCAGAAGCCAGCTGGGAAGGTTACAGAACCATGGTGGCGCAGTGGTTAGAATGCAGCGTTGCAGGCTCATTCTGCCAACTGCCAAGAGTTCGATCCTGACCGCCTTCCGACCTTCTGAGGCAGTAAAATGAGGACCCAGATTGTGGGGGCAATATGATGGCTCTGTAAGCTGCTTAGAGAGGTCTGGAAAACACTGCGAAGCGGTATATAAGTCTTCAAATGGTTATCACATGACCTCAAGTCCGTGCAACGGTCATAAACACATACCTGTGGCCAAGCATCCCAATTTTGTTCATGTGGCGATGGGGATGCTGCAACGGATTGTAAGTATGAAAACCAGCCACTGGTAACTTTCTAGCGCCGTTGCGACTTCGAACAGTCACTAAACAAATGACTGTAAGTCGAGAACTATCTGTATCCGTTGGGTACAGAATCAACTACTGTGTTTTCCTGAAAATAAGACAGGGTCTTATGTTCTTTTGACCCCTGAAATAAGCGTTTGGCCTTATTTTCGGGGAGGTCTTATTATTTTTGAGGTGCAGCAGGCGGTGAGCATGGTCACCTCACGGCTGCTGCTGTGTTGCCATAGTTCCAGGGAGGGCTTATTTTCGGGGGAGGGATTATTTTAGCGCATGCGCTCAAAAGCCCGATTGGGCTTATTATCCGGGAATGTCCTATTTTCGGAGAAACAGGGTAGTTTCCCAAACAAATGCAGAATGGGATTTGTGACGTAGTGGTGGGTTGCAGGCGGTACGCCTCGATACGGGTGTACCGGAGCCTGCCCGGCGCATCGGATATTGTTCCGGTACGGTGCTCCGGAGAGCCCACCTGCCCGCCCAAGCTCCTTACCTGTCCTTTAAACCTTTGGCGCTCCCCCCAAACGCACATGCGCATACGGTGCCTGCGCGATGCTCCACCAAGCAGCTGCAGCGTTGTGGAGGCTTGTCGAGGAGTCGCAGGCATGTACTGGTTTGAACGGGATCCGGAACCCACCACTGCTGTGACGATAGCCTCATTTAGGTGTATGAAACAATGACCATCGCTCACCTATACCGTGATGGCAAAAACAACTCCTCCATCCTCCCTTCTTCTTCATTTTGGGTTGTCCCTTTTACATCTTCCTCGTCGTCAGAGGAGCTGTCGCTCAAGCTGAAAAAAATGAGGGGGAAACCTCACCGCTGTGTACCCCTACCGATGGCCACCCAGGAGAAGAACAGCTACGGACCTGGTAGGAGTAAGCTTTGAGAAAGCTATCTGTCAGGCCTGCAGCCATCTTTTCTTTTGGATCTTTGGCCTGCCACACTTTCCATTATTCTACTATGCAATTTCTATTGTGGGAAAATGAGAGGGGGGATTGTACAGAGTTAGATGCTATGTAGCCATAACAATATTCTTTCTAGAAAGCCAAGGTCATCCTTTGTCTCTGCACCTCTGCACCTGACCGGAACTGGATGGGTGGGACTGCCAGCATGGCAGTGGGAGATTGGACCATGTGATGGGACTTGTGGGTGTGGGGGCAAGATCTTGAACTTTCAATTGGGTGGGGAAAACCGGGAAGCTTTCAAATTCGAGTTTTCCCAGATGTGCCAACATGGCTCTCTTAATAAATTGAGACTTTGAGCAATACTTTGCCTTGGACTCTGATTTAATTTTGGATGCCATTTGGAACCCTGACATTCAGGGTTTGGCATTGAGGGAGTGTCTGCTCTCAAGTACAAAGTACAGAATCCATTTCTCAAGAGCTTTCATCAGAACGGAGCTCAGCAAAAAGCAGCTATTTTCAGAATTCAAAGGAGCTCCTTTTTAAGTCTTATCTCAAAGACTCTACCCTATCGTTCGGATTTATTTATTTTTGAGTGTTTCATCTGACAAGGAGCCTCGGCGAGATGGGCATAGTAGGCACGCCTGCTCTCACGTTGCGCTTTTAAGTTCCTCAAAAAGAAAAGAGGAAATTGTAGCCCATTATTGATCCATTTAAAAAAAATATATCAAAATTCACAGTTCGGACGGCACCTTTATTAGAATCAGCAAAACGGACTCAAAAATGTGCTAACGTTCAGGTTCTCCAGTACTTTGTATTAGAACGGATATTACAAAAAGGAGGGGTTGGGAAGAAAGGACATGATCTCCAAATTAGGCCAGATGTTACAGGCAATTCTTGTACTGCTCAGATTTAAACTGGTGCCTGAATACATGTTTCAGTAACAGGCACGATCAATTCTGGTTTTGCCCAACATTTAGGGATAAAAACAAAAGTTAGATTTGATACCCCGTTCCTTTCAATCACTGGGTGGTACTATATAATTTGGTCTCATTCTTTCTACTTGTACCTTGATTATGGGAGATTATGCAACCTAGCATGGACGCATTCTGTGTTATTGGAATACGAGACAATTTGGTCTGGTGGGGAAGGCAGCAGGCTAGAAACCAGGAGATTGGGAGTTCTAGTCCCGCCTTAGGTCTGAAAGCCAGCTGAGTGACTTTGGGCCAGTCACCAGGAGATTAGGAGTTCTAGTCCTGCCTTAGGTCTGAAAGCCAGCTGAGTGACTTTGGGCCAGTCACCAGGAGACTGGGAGTTCTAGTCCCGTCTTAGGTATAAAAGCCAGCTGAGTGATTTTTGGCCAGTCACCAGGAGATTGGGAGTTCTAGTCCCGCCTTAGGCATGAAAGCCAGCTGAGTGACTTTGGGCCAGTCACCAGGAGACTGGGAGTTCTAGTCCCGCCTTAGGCATGAAAGCCAGCTGGGTGACTTTGGGCTGATCACTCTCAGCCCCACCCGTCTCACAGGGTGGTTATTGTGGGCAAAATAGGAAGAGGATGCAAGGTTGGATATTTTTGCTGCCTTATTTGTAAAAAATATAAAGGTGGATACAAACAAATAAACAAAAGATGCACCTCATACTTTTAAATAATAAGTAATTGCGGTATCAATATAGTCTATAAATCTTCTGTCTTCTAATTTCAGGCTATGGTTTAGCCCTAGGATTTATGAAAAAAAAACCCAACATACACCTGGCAGGAGTTTAAATTAGATCATTTCAGAGATTTCCCCCCAAATCTTTGAATCAGTTATTTAAGGCTATGAACACAGCAGTGGCATTCCCACTTTTTAATGTTTCATGTTCATATCTTCGATATGGGTTTGTTCCCTGTGGCCCTCTGTTGCACCTGTTCTCCCTTCTAAATCTGAGCGGTATCTGCTACATCAAAGCCTACCGTATTTTTCAGAGTATAAGACGCACCTTAGTTTTTCGGGAGGAAAATAGGGGGAAAATTCTGCCTACCAAATATTCATCTGGCTAGTCCTTAGCCTGGTCAGCTTCAGCACATTAGTTCGCTCGCTGGTTTTGAGGTTGGGGATGATGGGGGCTGTGCTTCTAAAGCCCAGCTGATTGTCGGAGGGAGCAGCAATTAAAAAAAGCAGGCAAGATCCGTGTTTGGGCTGAAAAACAGCTTCAAAAGCACAGCTGATCCTCTGTGGGAGCTCCCGGGACTAAAGCAGGCAAAGCGGGGAAGGGGTAAGAGAAGGCAGCAGCTGTTCGGGGTAGCCATTTTGGAGAATGAAAACGCAGCACGCGGGGACGCAAAACACAAGCCACGGTCGGTGGCAATCTCTGCAGCCAGGAGACTGGGAGTTCGAGTCCCGTCTTAGGTATAAAAGCCAGCTGAGTGATTTTTGGCCAGTCACCAGGAGATTGGGAGTTCTAGTCCCGCCTAGATGCCGAAGGGGAGGGGCCCGCAAGTGGGCGGGGCTACATTTGGAGTATAAGACCCACCCAAATTTTCAGCCTCTTTTAGGAAGGAAAAAAAGTGTGTCTTATACTCTGAAAAATACAGTTGACTTCCTATATTTTTCTTTTTAATCAATTGAAAAGCAAAGGGATCAAAACTTAGGGTTTTATCCTGGCCAGCTTTGTTTTGAGGCAGAGGACCTGTCCTCCCCCTCCCCTCCCCACCCACCCACCCCCTCCCCGGCACCCACACTATGTCACTCGTGGCCAAATACTTTTCCTGCAGCTCGGATCTTAGAGGAAACAAACACATCTTCGGGTCCCAGAATTACAGGAAAACGACACACTGCTAATACCTTTCCGTTTCACCGGTCCAAGATTCAACCTTTTGAGATAGGGTGCCCCTTAAATCAATATATACAGTTGGAGGTTCTGGAACGGATAAAGCTGCTGGAATCCAACTCTGACCATTTTTTATGAGTGCCGGAAGAGAAAGGTCTCTGAAAGCAAAAAATAACAGTCCCTTTTGGCAGTATCTATTGTGCACTGCTTTTACAATCGTTATTTCAATGTTATTTCAATGACTGAGTGGCCCAGTGGTTAGAGTGCAGTACTGCAGGCTGCTTCTGCTGACTGCCGGCTGCCTGCAATTTGGTAGTTTGAATCTCACCAGGCTCAAGGTTGACTCAGCCTTCCATCCATCCGAGGTGGGTAAAAAGAGGACCCAGATTGTTGGGGACAAGAGGCTGACTCTGTAAACTGCTTAAAGAGGGCTGTGAAGCGGTATATGTCTAAGTGCTACTGCTATTGTTCTTCCTTTTTTCCTTCCTTCCTTCCTTCCTTCCTTCCTTCCTTCCTTCCTTCCTTCCTTCCTTCCTTCCCTCCCCGTGGTTAGAATGCAGTATTGCAGGCTAACTCTGCCAATTGCCAGCAGTTTGATCCTGACTGGCTCCAGGTTGACTCAGCCTTCCATCCTTCTGAAGTGGGTAAAACGAGGACCCAGATTGTTGGGGGCAAGAGGCTGACTCTGTAAACCGTTTAGAGGGCTGTAAAGCATTGTAAAGCGGTATATAAGTGCTATTGCTATTGGTGCTAATATCATTTAGCGCACAAGCCAAAATAGCCACTTTCTATACAATTTGTTCAGAATTGACTCAGCATAAGCTAGGTTGAAACCTGGATTGAGGTCCTCATTTCCAAATCTTTGGAGTGATGCTGCCAAACCATCACTTAAGGTATTGCTCATAACCTGGAAAAAAAACATATGCTCGCTTCTCACAGTATAGGTAGTCAACCGGTCAATCCTAGAGGAGATCAACCCTGACTGCTCTTTAGAAGGCCAGATCCTGAAGAGGAAACTCAAATACTTTGGCCACCTAAGGAGAAGGAAGGACTCCCTGGAGAAGAGTCTCATGTTGGGAGAGTTTGAGGGCAAAAGAAGAAGGGGACGACAGAGAATGAGGTGGCTGGATGGAGTCACCAAAGCAGTCGGCGTGAGCTTAAATGGACTCCAGAGGATGGTAGAGGACAGGAAGGCCTGGAGGAACGTCGTCCATGGGGTCTCAATGGGTCGGACACGATTTTGCAACTAACAACAACAACAAAATGAATAGACTCCTTGAGCTGGAAGGGACCTCAGAGGTCTTCTAGTCCAACCCCGCTGCTCAAGGCAGGAGACCTTATTCCAGACTGGACAAATGGCTGCCCACTCTTTTTTTGAAGGCCTCCAGAGATGGAACATCCACAACTGTACAGTCTTTGGCAGGTTTGATCCAGTTCTTATCAGACTCGGAATTCCTCACGGAGACTTCCTCACTTTGTTACTTCAAAGAAGAACCATTAGACCAGTGTTTCTCAACCTTGGCGACTTTAAGTCCCGTGGACTTCAACTCCCAGAATTCCCGTGGGCTGGGGGGATTCTGGGAGTTGAAGTCCACAGGACTTAAAGTCGACAAGGTTGAGAAACACTGCGTTAGGCCAACGGTGTCAAACGCAGTTTCAATGAGGGCCGCGTCAGGGTTGTGTTTGACTTGGGAGGGGTGTTAGGGTTAGGGGGCAGGGTGTGTGTGTGTGAGACCAACTCAATGTCACACGTGTTGGGGACGCCTGTGGTGGCTCGAGCATTCTGCCAGCAAAAACAGGCTCCTGAGCTCCGTTTTTGGCTGTGATGTCCTCCTGCAACACTTCGGCAGCAGACCTCCCGAGCTCTGTTTTCATGGGCACCATGGGGCAGTCCTTCGCTGTTTCCAGGGCGGTCCTACAGGCGAGATTTAAGCACCCCACAAGCTGGATGAGGCCCACAGGCCTTGAGTCTGACACTCCTGCATTAGTCAAAGCAATTCTCTGTTCCTGAAAACATTCCTCAGAGAGACTCCCCTCTCCTGCTCCATCAAGGCAACAGAAGTGACCTACCTCGCATCTCCCTGGCACTTGTCAAGGCAGGGGGATTTGGGAGGGCGCTTCTGCCAGGGGGAGAGAAACGCCTTCGACTGCTTGCGAGACAATTCTTCCAGCTTTGCCATCAGCTTTGATTGGGTCACAGCCTTGAAATGTTCTGGAGGTGGGAAAGAAGAACTACTTCATCTTGGCTGGGAAAAGAAAGGCCAATATCTTTCGTCTAGCCCATCAGGAAAGCAGTATGGATTATTCACTCATTTACGGAGCATTTTGATATCCTCATTTACAGGAAGGCATTACGACAACCCCATCTCATTCAAATGAAAAAAGAAAGTTACTTTGGAAGAGTCAGACTTCCTACGATAGTTGAGAACCGGGGAGAAAAACTATGCAAGTGTTCATAACGTTCAGCCATTTTGTTTTGCTCGTAGAGCAGGGGTGTCCAAACTTGGCAACTTTAAGACTTGTGGACTTCAACTGGGAGTTGAAGTCCACAAGTCTTAAAGTTGCCAAGTTTGGACACCCCTGCTGTAGAGCCATAGGTAAAATTATATTGCAGAAGTTAGGTTTCCAAAATCTTTATACATTTGCAAAATACATAACACCGGGAATTGCTTCCGCTAAACAGTTGTACTAACAACGGCTTCAGTTCCCATAATCCCTCTCCAGTAAAGTCAGTGTTGTAGCCCACCAGCAGCCAGCACAGCTGGCATCTGATTCGGACAGTGAGGAGGTTGGGGAGGAAGATGGGCCAGTCCTGGAGTCTGGGGAAGGCTCTGATGAGGGCTCTGTGTCAGAGGCAGAGATGGGGCCAGAGCCATATGCCAGTTATCAGCTGCCTTCGGAGTCAGACATCAGTCAGACAGACGAACAGCTGGAGCCTGTTCCCAGTGTGCGCATGCGCAGAGTTGCCAGACGAAGGGAACAGCTAAAGAACAGGGGGCGACTTGGGAGTTAAGGCCACAGGTGGATGATGAATGCCCCCTCCCAGAGGGAATAAAAGAGGAGCGAAAGGGGAGTGGAGTTTGCAGGAGACAATTAGTTCGCTTAATTAATTCGTGACTCTCTGAGACTCCTTGCCCAGTTTTGCAGATCTCAGCCTGGCAGCTCTCCAAGCCAGATAAGGTCGGTGACTGTAAATCCTCCCTTGAAAGACTTTGCCGGCTGTGAATGAGCAGAATTCACAGTCAATTAATAAAAGGGTTTTTTGTCGGGACAAGGAGTTTGCTTCATGCTCTTGGGAAGCCTCGGTCAGAACAGTCAAGTTAGCTAAGATTATGGGAGCTGAAGTTGAATTTCATCTTCAGGGCATCAGATTGGGGAAGATCAAATGATCAGGAAGAATCGGGGTACATTACAGGAGGAATAACTATTCAAGCATTACTGGGACATCTGAACATTATGCCCCTATGGATATTCAGTTGCATTTCCACCACTTGTTGCAGATTGAGTTGTGTTCTGATGTTTTTTGGGAACTCACCACGGCTCAAAGAAGGAGATTCAGCTTCCCCTGGCCAGCTTGTAGCCTTGTTTTGCTTCTCCAGCTTCTGGAGAAGTTTGTCCAGATCCCATTTCTCAATATCCTGGAAGGAGAACCGTTTGTGAATGAATAAAAATGATGGATTCAATCATCCAAAAGTTTCTTTGGAGTATAAATTTGTAATGTTTTGTGACTTTAAACCAAATGTGTCTTTCCCCCAGAAAATGCCCCTATGTTATCCAAACTACCTTTCGGAAGACAAATGCAAAGTACTCTGTTTCCCCGAAAATATGACCTCCCTGGATAATAAGCCCAATCAGGCTTTTGAGCGAATGAGCTAAAAATAAGCCCCCCTCTGAAAATATTGCAACACAGCAGCAGCCATGAGGAGACCACGCTCGCCGCCTCCTGCACCTCAAAAATAATAAGACCTCCCTGAAAATAAGGCCAAGCGCTTATTTCGGGGGGGGGGGGGGGGTGTCAAAAGAAAATAAGACCCTGTCCTATTTTTGGGGAAAGATAGTACTGCAAAGCCCTGATCACGGCCACTTAAAACTTAACTTTGCAAAATTGTACTGTACACTTGTGGCAAAGAGCTCCTGCGATGGAAGGAAGTATACTGTTTCAACCCGAGACACATAATCAATGATAAAAAAGATTTAACTGCGCGATCTGTAAGTCATTTCTATCTGTAAACCATTATAACTCTTTTTCGTTTTTATTGAGCTTTATAACAGCATCCCTCTGGGCCACTGCAAGTTGTCCTCGTATCTTCATCCATCCCGTTTTATTTTCTGCAATTGTGATGTTAAGAATTTAGCTGTTTTTGCCATCCATATGACACTTTTTATACCAGCAACATGTTCTGGTATATGGCCCACTTTGACTGCAGTATAAAACGCGTATGGATTCCATCCAAGCTATCAGGCTATTCAAGGCGGCACCGTGTGTATTTCCAAACATTTGCTCCCAAACCATATATTGAGAAAGACAATATAATGGGCCAAGTTTCAAAACGCCAACACTTAGAAATGCGTGTTGATGTTTCTTTCATATCAGAGCCCCGAGCTTTGCATTATCAACTGACAGCTTCAGGACCACAATAGCAATTGTGCATCATTCTGAAGACATAAACTGCCAATTACCACTGAATAGCAACCCAGTGGCAACAAATATGTAAATTTAAGCCTTTCATTCCGATTCAGACACTGTTGGTGATCAAAGCTAATGTTGTTTCCATTGTAAACTCCCATCTATTTGTTGCCTCTTAAAAGCAGAAACAAAAAAAGGGTCATTCTTGGCGGCTAAACCTCCCAAAAATGGAAGGCCGCCCTATCCCCACCCCTGCCCCTAAATGAGCTCTGTTCTAAAACAGCAAAAGTTTGCTTTGGCCCTTAATCAGATGCTCCGGCTTAATCTGTCACATCAGGCTGGAGCTAATGGTGACTTGGCAAGGACCCCAGAGATTGTGGGGTAGGGAGGAGGTAAAGATGGCAAATCCATAGCAATTACATTTAAAGCATCTTTCCAAAGAAGCATGACAAATTATGCCTAAATCCACTTTGGCTACAGGGTGGTGCTAGTAAAAGTAAAGGTTCCCCTCGCACATATGTGCTACTTGTTCCCGACTCTAGGGGGCGGTGCTCATCTCTGTTTCAAAGCCGAAGAGCCAGCGCTGTCCGAAGACGTCTCCGTGGTCATGTGGCCGGCAGGATTCAACGCTGAAGGCACACGGAACGCTGTTCCCTTCCCACCAAAGGTGGTTCCTATTTTTCTACTTGCACTTTTACATGATTTCAAACTGCTAGGTTGGCAGAAGCTGGGACAAGTCATGGAACCTAACTCTGTTACGTGGCACTAGGGATTCGAACCGCCCAACTGCCCACCTTTCTGATCGACCAGTTCAGCGTCTTAGCCACTGAGCCATCGTGTCCCTATACAAGGTGCTACAACCCTTCAATAAATGTATTAGGTGTAAGAAATGTTCAGGAAATGGGGTAAGCTCTGAAACAGGACTGTTTATAGTTCAAAAGTAGAACATAGCTTTGCCAAACTTAGGTCAAAGGAAAGTTCCAGCTTTGGGTGGTCTTTGGAGCTTTTGATAACCTGGCTTGGTCACTCACAATTCTTCTCGTGCATAAAGAAATATTACATTGCTCTGCTAGTACACAGGTACATTCATGCCTTGTAATTAATCAGCACCTCGGCCATTGTGCCATCACCCTCCCAACTTCAACTGCCAAAGGCTTACAAAACTAAACCAGCAATGGGCATGTCAGGTTTCCGAAAGATGCCCAAATTAATTCGTGAGCCTCGAGCCAAGTTTCAAAAGAAAGCCAGTCATTTCTTAGGAACACCATTTCGGCAATACCCCATTGCAGTCAGATCTGACGTCACTTAAATTATGGCTGAAGTTTGCCCCCATTTCTCCCCTCCCCTCGGTCTGTGTCATAAATCACATTCACCAATGAGGTGCACGCCTCACAAGCCTGCTGTAGTTATCTGAAATCCGGCTCTAGCCGAAGGTGTGCGTGGAATGTGCTCCCCCCTCCGTTTCCTTACCATGGCAACTTGATAACAGACATGCAAATGCTTTATAAGTTGACAGGGCAACTATGGTCCCTTATGACTTTGTGGACTTCAACTAGGACTGAGCATGGCTGGTTCAGGAATTCTGGGAGTTGAAGTCCACAGATCATAAAGGAGCCATAGTTGCCCATCCCTAGACTAGACCATCTAGCCTGGTCTTGTTGTTCCTGGTTAGTGAGCCGTGGTGGTGCAGTGGTTAGAATGCAGTATTGCAGGCTAACTCACTGCCCACTCCAGCAGTTCGATCCTGACTGGCTGAAGGTTGACTCAGCCTTCCATCCTTCTGAGGTGGGTAAAATGAGGACCTAGAATGGTTGGGGGCAAATAGGCTGATTCTGTAAACTGCTTAGAGAGGCTGTAAAGCACTACGAAGCGGTATATAAATCTAAGTGCTATTGCTAGTGCCATTCCTTAGTATTTCTACAAAGAACTTTTCTAGTCCTCCCTAAATATGCTGGGAACGTAACTAACACATTAACTAGCACATAACTGCAGAAGTGGTGCCACAGTCATAACTTTGAGGATGAGTCACTTTTTTCAGCACCATGATACCAAACAAGCAACAAAGATGATTAGGGGACTGGAGGCTAAAATATATAAAAAACGGCTGCTGGAACTGAATATATCTAGTTTAATGAAAAGAAGGACTAGGGGAGACATGATAGCAGTCTTCCAGTATCTCAGGGGCTGCCCCAAAGAAGAGGGAGTCAAGCTATTCTCCAAAGCACCTGAAGGCAGGAAAAGAAGCAATGGATGGAAACTAATCAAGGAGAGAAGCAACTTAGAACTGAGGAGAAATTTCCTGACAGTGAGAACAATTCATCAGTGGAACGACTTGCTTCCAGAAGCTGTGAATGCTCCAACACTGGAAGTTTTTAAGAAGAGAGTGGACAACCGTTTGTCTGAAGTGGTGTGGCCTAGGCAGGGGGTTGGACTAGAAGACCCCCAAGGTCCCTTCCAACTCTGTTATTCTATTCTAAACTATTGTTGAACAAATGGTCATAAATCAAGGACCACCTGTACACAGCCAGGTATTCCGAACCATACCTTGAAGCGAAACAGTGTCAGTTCCTGAGGATGTTCAGCTGCCTCCTCCTTTTTGACCTCTGCCGTTCTTCCTTTGTCGTTTTTATTTTGGGATTCTGGAGAGCCTGAACCAGAAAGAGGTCTCAACAGTGCTTTGGAAAGGATCTTGGTTTCTATGAGTTTCCTCCGCTCTTCCTCACTACCACCCCACACTTTTCCGGTGATGGCTCTGGAAATAGCCTCATCCAACTGTTGCTCGTTGATCGAGAATTCCAAAGAACTAATGGCCTCTTGGCTTGGCTCGTCTTCATTTTGAGATCGGAGGTCAAGCAAGAGGCCCCCCCCAGGTTCGGACGGAGGGATCCCCTCATTCTGAAAAACCGAACTTCTCGGATCTTCGTTCCAGGTCTCCTGGGGATGTCTCATAAAGGAGAACGTTTCCTGAAAGTTCAGAAGAAACATCAGTTACCTTGCCATAAACAGTATGGGTACTCCTCGATTTATGGGATTAAGTTGGAATTAAGATTAAGAATTTCCTTTGCTGAGCAAGGCAATTAAGCGAATCATGCCCAATTGCACAACGAATTGTGCAGTTGTTAAGCCAATCCGGCTTCCCATTGTGCCTCGGTGTTCTGTGCTTATCTAGAAAATGGTCAAACATGGTAAGCCGAGCAAGTTTTGCAACTGCAGCCAAGGAATTTTGTACAAAACTTCAGTCAGGGGAGCTCTTCAAGTAAACTTTAAAAAAAAGCTCTATTATTTAAGGCGTTAACAACTTCCTAATTTGGCCCAACTAAGCCTTATTCATTCTAGGTTTAAATGCAACCAGGCAGAATCATTAGATAATTAGAAACAATGACCTGCAAGTATGATTCTTCCAGTGGCAGATCTTCTAATTCTTCCGTCAGGTCAGGAATCAAGTTGGACTGGTCTCGTTGGAAGAGAAAAAGCTCCCCGTCTTCATCGCTATCACCCTGTCACGTAAGAAGTAAAAACTGGATGAAATGTGTTAAAAGGCAACAACAGAAAATGACATTGTGACAGCTGCCTATTGTTTCTTTCGGGGATATCATAATTCTCAGCATAACGTAACATAAACTCATTTACTTGGAAGAAGTAATACAATACAATACAATACAATACAATACAATAGTAGAGTTGGAAGGGACCTTGGAGGTCTTCTAGTCCAACCCCCTGCCTAGGCAGGAAACCCTATACCGTTTCAGACAGATGCCTATCCAACATCTTCTTAAAGACTTCCAGTGTAAACAACATAAACATAAAACCATAGAGTTGGATGGGAACTTGGAGGTCTTCTAGTCCAACAGTCTACTCAGCAGGAGACCATACAGCACAGTGTCCAACCTTGGCAACTTTTAAGAGCTGTGGATTTCAACTCCCAGAATTCCCCAGCCAGCCATGGGAAATTGTGGGCTTCGAAGTCCACAAGTCTTAAAAGTTGCTATTGTAGGAGATTGTTGTCCTATAGCATTCCAGACAAATGGCTATCTAGTCTCTTCTTGAAAACTTCCAAGGATGGACCACCCACAATTTCTGGAGTTAAACCAGAATCTTAGCATCTATAGTATTTCACTAGAAAAGTGTCAGGTTTCCAAAAAACACCCCCAATGAAATAAAACTGCGAGGCTGATGTTTCCCCAAAGTTCCACTTTATTAGAAGTGTCGTGTTGGCGCATCTGGGAAAACCCGAATCTGAAAACTTCCAGGTTTTCCCACCCAGTTGAAAGTTCAAGAGCCTGCCCCAACCCCCACAAGTCCATCACATGGTCCAATCTTTTACTGCCACAAAGACAGATTCCTCCCATCCATATCCGGCCAGGTGCAGGAACAAAAGCGACCTTGACTTTCTGAGAAAGAATGTTATTATGGCTACACATCACCCAACTCGGTATAAATCCCCCTTTCCCATTTTCCCACAGTAGAAAGTGTGTGGCAGGCCTGAAATCCAAAAAAGAAAATATGGCTTGCAGGTCTGACAAAAGGACCTTTAAAAATAAAATAGGACTGTACAAATCCCATCAAACAATAGTATAATTTAACACTAGATTTTTAAAAATCTGTTGAGGAATGTATGCTCCTCGGACAAAACATTATACTTAACTTTTACAATACATGGTCTCAACTTGAGTTTCTATAACTATTATAGCCTGCATTGCAGAGAAAGACTGCTGCTTTATCAATGAATGAATGAATGAATGAGCTGGAAGGGACCTTGAAGGTCTTCTAGTCGATCTCCCCGCTCAAGCAGGAGAACCTATACTATTTCAGGTAAGTGACTGTCCACTCTCTTCTTAGAAACATCTAATCCCCTTCACTTTTGTCTTGGAACGGGAAACACCATCCTTCGCTAATCATTCTGCAAAACTTCACCTCTTGGGTGAATAAATTCCTCCGACTTGATCAGAGTCACTTAAGTGAGATGAAAGGTGTAGAAATTTGATAAATGCATAAATAAAAACAAGTGAAATCAAACAGAAGTGAGATTACCAGGGATACATCAGAGTCCATCGAAGGAATCTGATCTCTTACTGCAGATAGGAGGGATCCCCAACGGAAAGGATTGCCCGTTTCCTGGTTTCCGTCCCCCGATGCCATCTGAAGGGGACCTGGGCTACTTGTTGAGAAAGGATTCAGTGCATGGCACTATAAGGCACAAAGCAAAAATTGCAAAAAAATAAAATAAAAAAACCAACATCCATCCAAATGGAGAATTGCTATTTTTGATACAGGAGACTCAATAAGGTTGGTTCTCTTGGGGTCTCCCTGGGGGGCTTTGGCCTTGACCCTTGACTCTCAAAGACCACAAGAGGACCAGACGGGCAATCTGTTTCAGTTCCACGAATTAAGTATTTTCTTCAATTACATCATTAAAATATTTCTTTCAGTTACGTGAATTAAATATTTCTTTCAGTTCCATCAATTAAATATTTTTCAGTTATGCGAATTAAATATTTCTTTCAATTCCATCAATTAAATATTTTTCAGTTACGCAAATTAAATATTCTTTCAATTCTATCGTTTAAATATTTCTTTCAGTTACGCGAATTAAATATTTCTTTCAATTCCATCATTTAAATATTTCTTTCAATTCCATCATTTAAATATTTCTTTCAGTTACGTGAATTAAACATTTCTTTCAATTCCATCATTTAAATATTTCTTTCAATTACATCATTTAAAAGGGGAAGAAAACACCTTGGAGGCAATGGACCAAGAATGAGATACAGGGAGGGAGGAAAGGGAGGTTGGTCACTATGGCAACTGTCTATCAATTAGCCCCGCCTCCTAGCAATAGGGCCACCTTTCGGCGCGTCCGTAGCAACCGGAGGCGGAAGTCTTTGTCCGGTTGAATACCGCCTCGCTGTTAGGCCACCGGCGTAGCTCAGCCGCCCTCACGACCCCTTCCTCGCCACAAGGGAGGAACCGCACAACGTCCGCGAGCCGCAACGGCCGTTAACTCCGAACTGCATTTCAAACGGCGTGCGTTTCCCGGCTTTGGCTCCACCTACCGGGAGGTCCTGGCAGGACAGCAACCTTCGTTTCGGGTGGCCTCCCTTCTCTGCTTGGAAATGACCAGCCAATAAAAAATTAAATGCTTTTGACAGGGGTCTATCCAGGCGAGGAACGACACCCCGCTGTTCTTTCTTTCTCCTCCTCCTCTTTTCTTTAAACGGTCGTTCCTCCTGTCATCTTCGCGGACCTGGCGAGACTCAAGACAAGAGGTTCTTTTCTCTGCCACCGCTCTGCTTTTGCAGGGCGTTCATTGGCTGACCGTCTCGGGAGGCTGGGAGATAGCGCGAGACCATCTTCTCATTGGTTGGTTGGGCCCCGGCGATGGTTGACGGACGTAACGGAGGAACGAGTAGCCAGAAGGAGGAGGCGGGAGAAGAGTGGGGTCACGAGGGCGGGGGCGCGAGCGAGGCCTGTAGACTCGGCTGACAGCCTCCCTCTCTCTCTCTCTCCTTACTTTCGTTCGCCGGAGCGCCGGGTAGGTGAAGCGCGTACGGTGGCCGCGAGGGGAAAAACTTATGGAGATTCTCAGTCCTCCAGGTCATAGTTGTCCCAAAGGTGCTCTTTTTTTTTCCAAGAGGCGACTGGACTTTCTGAATTTACTCTGAAGACCTTTCGCTTCCCATCCAAGAAGCTTCTTCGGTTCTGACCGGATCTCCTTCCGTTCTCCACCTTCGAGTCGGAGCCGGAGAAGCTCCTTGGATGAGAAGCGAAAGGTCTTCAAAGAAAAGCCAGCAAGTCCAGTCGCCTCTTGAAAAAAAAAAAAGCACCTTTGGGATATGCACTTCCTGCTCCCAAAAGTATGAAGGGGCTAAGTCAGGGGTGTCCAAACTTGGGAACTTTAAGACTTGTGGACTTCAATTCTGGGAGTTGAAGTCCACAAGTCTTAAAGTTCCCAAGTTTGGACACCCCTGGGCTAAGTAGCAGCTCTTGATCAATTGAATGAATGGTTGTAAATGGAGGGCTACCTGTGCTGATGTTTCTGCTGGGCAGCTGCTCAAGAGTTTTATGAGATGGACGGCTATATTAAAATAGAATAAAATATGGATTAAAATATAAGAATGAAGACGTGGCATAAAAGGGTCAGTTGGAAGCTTGCTTAAAGGGACAGGGAAATGTCATCAGCCTTCAACCACAACATGTTCCAGCAAACGTCCCTATGTCAAAAGTCCAAAACCACAAGGTTCAATTAAAGTTCGTTAATGGCACCTAGTCCATACCTGTAACAAAAGGAGAAGTAAGACCCCCCATCTCCTTATAAGGCTTTTTCCTCAAGGTAACCAATAAGAAATGAGTTAAGTGTTTCACGCTGTCTTTGAGAATGTATAAGAATGCGTGCTTCGATAATGAAGGTCGTTCAGAAATTCGCAACGTTAGCCATGGGCTAACTTTTCTCAACCTGGCTGCCAAATAAACTCCTCCTGTATCCTGAGAAGTCTAAAGCCTGTCAATTTCTGCAACATTATTGCACGTTGTATATAAATGCATGATCTGAAAAGTTTGAATAAGGGTGTACAAATTCAGGAACTATTGTCATTGCGCTCCTTCCCACCATTGCCTCTGAGCACAGATCTGCTTTCAGCCCAAAGAAGTGAATGAATCAAAGGAGAGCAAAATCCCTTATGTAGTTGATAGAAGGCTAAGTACTCCTAACATGATAATAAATGCCGTATTTTTCGGAGTATAAGATGCTCCAAAGTATAAGACGCACCCAGCTTTTGGGGAGGAAAACGAGAGGGGAAAAAAATCTGCCTCTGCCTCCCAGCAATTTGCCTCCTTGCAGCAAAAAGCAAACAGCGCAGAAGATATACACTGTTTGTGGTGTTACATTTCAGGCTATTCTTGTACAGATGCTGTTAAAATTGATGGGGCTTTCTGGAAGTATACGTTATTCTCTGCTATTTAAAAGGAGATACAAGAGCATGGGGCCTCTTCAGATCAAGCATTTATTTTAAAAAGCTTCTTCATTCTGTTAAGTTGCCTAGAACAATAATAAAGCAGGCTTTAAAAAATAAGTGTAATAATTTGAACATTCTGTAGGCATTTATAGTTATTGACTTACCTCCTTGCAGCAAACAGCCTGTTTCAGTTTAGCCTGATTAGAAGAAGGAAAAAATCTGCCTCTGCCTCCCAGCAATTTGCCTCCTTACAGCAAACAGCAAGTTTCAATTTCAGTTTAATCCCAGGCCTCCATCAGCTGTTTCAGGCTGCGGGAATGGGCATAGCCTATTGCCACCTCTGCAAGTCCCATTTTCCCTGTTTGTTGCAAGGAGGAAAAATACTCCGAAAAATATGGTACATTGAATGTGGAATAACAGTACTACTGTTTTGTCTGGATTAATTTCAGCCCCGCAATCATTAGCGCTCTGCTGTCGCCTTAGATTGGCAAAATTGAAGAATTCAAGGAACTTTCTTTCTTTTGGCTTCTGAAGGCAGAATGTCGGAACTGAGCGACGAAGCCAGCGAGACAGAGCTCTTGAACCGCAGCCTAACCATGTGGCACGGAGAGGGCCAGGCGGCCAGCTGCCAAGAATTAGACATACCTTTGGACCTTCACACAGCCGCTTCCATAGGCCAGTATGAGGTGGTGAAGGACAGTATTGAACGGTAAGTGGGATGGAACGTCATCTGGATTCCCAGGAGGGAGAGGCGGCATTCCAGAGGAGCAAGAGACAACTCTGTGCAAAGAGTTGGTGTGAGAGAAAGAGGGTGGAGGCAGCTCCTCCCTAACAGTTCCCAGTGTATATGCTTGATGTGGATGGTAGCTTGCTTTAGTTTGGCAAGATTCAATCTATCGGTGAGAAACAATAAAGAAATCTACTTGGAAGCATCACAGCTTGTCTGTCTTGGTTTTTGGAGCCTGACAGTAAGAGAATAGCTAACAGGAACTTCCCACTGTCAGTAATTTCATGAAAGTCGATAATAAGGATGGGATTTTTTTTTAACATTCCAAAATGTTTCACAGAGTGAAAGTGTGCAGAGTGCAAAAACTTTTTTTTTCCATTTGCCTCTTCAAAATCTTAGTGCGTCTTATACCCCGAAAAATACTTTAGGTTCTCTTTATATGACGTGGCCAGAGTTAATTTCCTATTAGATTAAAAGGATTTTTGAAAACACTGGTTTTTAGACCAGAGGAACCATTCTGACATTCTGGCCCTGAATAGCAATGGCTTGCAGTTTTCTACCTTTGGGGAAATCTCACATGCTGTGTCCCTTCCAGAGGGGAGAAGGACTTGGATCAGAAGAACTGCGGCGGTTGGACTCCACTGATGTACGCCTCCTACATCGGTTACGACACCGTTGTGCACCTGCTGCTACAAGCCGGAGCAAACGTGAATATGTCCACTCCAGAAGGCCAGACCCCGCTGATGTTGGCAGCCAGCTGTGGGAATGAATGTGTGGCCGCCTTTTTGCTCCAGGTGGGTGAGCTTTAGAACGGCTGTCAAAATATGAAATCGCTCACGCTGTTTCAATAGGGCAAGGGGCCACTACTGGTTTAGCTTTTCGTCTTGATAATAGCCCGCCTCAGTTTTAAGAATCAAGGTCGAATGCATTGCACACCAGAACAACTAGACACAAGGACAGTTTCCCCCCCGCGTGCCATCACTCTGCTAAACCATTAATTCCCGCGACACTGTCAAACTATTTACTAAGATAGCAGCCCGTGGTTCTGGAGCCACATGTGGCTCTTTCATCCCTCTGCTGCGGCTCCCTGTTGCTCAAAATATGTGTCACATCCGCCAGTACGCAATTTATTTAGCTTTTCGACCCCTGGTAGGTTTTGTGCCCCCCCCCCGGTGTTTTCTTTGGGAAACTGATCCAAATGGCTCTTTGAGTGTTTAAGGTTGCCAACCCCTGACTAAGACTGTATTACTATGCTTCTCATCTTTCCTATTATCTGTCTCTTCCCACTTATGACTATAACCTTGTTGCTTGTATCTTTATGATTATATTGTTTTATTTAGTTTCCTAGCATGATTTTGATTGCTTATTTAGTATCCTCTGACTATCTAGCTAAGCGTTGCGTCTTACGATTCTTGATGAATGTATTTTTTTATGTACACCGAGAGCTTCTGCACCAAAGACAAATTCCTTGTGTGTCCAATCAGACTTTTTTGGCCGATAAAGAATTCTATTTCTATTGATAACAGCAAAGTATGAGCTCAAAATAACTAAGCAAATAGAATGAGATTTGTGTATTAAAGAAATTGGCGTAGATGCCCAGGTCACACATAGGTGACTCTGGGCAACTTACAATTAAAAAAAAAAATTCTTGCGCTCCACCAGTGGTCCACAGACCACCAGTTGGCGACCGCTGATCCTGGGGATGTGTAATAACGAATGTTCCATTTCTGTGAAGCAAGGTGCGGAGTTGGAGATGACGGACATCCATGGTTGGACTGCCCTCTTTCATTGCACCAGCGCTGGCCATCAGCAGATGGTGAAGTTCTTACTGGACAGTGGAGCCAATGCCAACTGCAGGTAGGAGAACATGGCCAAATATAACACAGCTCATCCTCAATTTACAACAGTTTATTTATTTATTATATTTTTTTGGGGGGGGGGGAACTTTATTGAGAATTTAAAACATTAAATACAAATACCTTTAAAAATAGTTTTGTACACGTAACAATCCTTTTTGACAGTACTAACTTAACCATTTACTACTCAAATACATTTTTATATAGTCCTAATGATTCCTATATCTATTACATCTACCGTATTTCTTCAGAGTATAAGGCGTACCAGATTATAAGACGCACCAAGGTTTTGAAGAGGCAAATTAAAAAAAAAAAGTAGGTAGGTAGATAGAGGGATAGAGAGGGAGAGAAAGAGAGAGAAATACAGTAGGTAGGTAGGTAGGGAGAGAGAGAGAGAGAGGCTTCTACTGTACAGCGCAGTGGAGTTGCCATGGTAACGGCTTCACAGTAACTCCACAAGGGAGCTCCCTCTGGTAAGGGGGAAAATCCAATATTAGAAATGATGTTTCGTCCGGACATTTCACCCCTATAAATAAATACCCAGGCAATGCCCAGTTATCGGCTAGTCTAATAATAAACAAATCCAGTCCCATAGTTAGTGGCCCAGAAAGACTTAGTAAACTGGGACTATGCCTCCTGTTTTTCATGGAGGCTGTTAGATTGGGTCATGGATAGGCACACACAGGCTTAACGGTAACAACAGCTCTTTATTCAGTACAAGAAATGAGAACAATCCAGCGTAGGTTGAGTCTGACAGCAGCTCTTTTATAGGGAGCTATCAGACCCTTCGACCAATGGGATTAAACCTCTGTTCCCGCCGGAAGAGAGGACCTTGGTGGAAACCACTGTAGTTAGAACAGGTATCTAACAGAGGCCATTAGATAACGCTATGAGGAAGAGTCCATTTTCATGGTTGTCAACTCTTTAGCTAAGTTACTGTTCCAAAGTCACCCAGATTGGCTTTATGTCAAGTTACTTTGGGACAGTGCTTCTCAATTATTTTCTGTCATGCCCCCCCTAGGAAGAAGAAAACATTTCGCACGCCCCGCGTGACTGTAAATAGTATCATTTGTCTATAAAATTGTTATAAGTACACCTCTGCATAACACTGTATCCTTATTAACGTATAAGAGAATAAAAAAAGAAAGAAATGTGGATCAATTTACAACAAAGAATAGCTTTATTAACTGTAGCAGAAAAGATTTAAAGGAGCACAGGATTTAAAGGAACACAATATTAAAAAAAACTTTAACCTGCAAAACAAAAATATATAAAATAATTTGAGCTGAGCCCCCCTTTACGGAGCCTCGCGCCCCCCCTGGGGGGCCCGCCCCACTATTTGAGAAGCACTGCTTTGGGAGCACGTGTGAAATCAAAAGCAGGATCCAGATCCTTAAATCAACACGGCTTACCTTGGAATGTGAGATTAATCTGAAATTAATCTGTGCTTTGGGGACAATTCCCTGTTCTCTTTCATACTATGCATTTGTAACTAGCCTTCGTTTTGCCCCATTGTTAATCACGCCAATATTGACTTGAGCCTTCCGTACGTTTTAATTTTCTCTCGGGCCAGGGAACCCCTTTGCGGATACTCGGCTCTGATGGAAGCAGCGGCTTCTGGTCATGAGATCATCGTCCAGTATCTTCTCAGCCATGTGAGTGACCCTTGATTTCCAGGAAGATCAAAAAGCACCATGCCTGTTTGTTAAACTATATCCTGCCCAGCCGTAATATTCTGTTCTGGTTTTGGCCGAGCACAAAGTGTGTCTGAATAAAGGTGGTATAACGTAGGTTAATTTTCACAAGCTTTTCACCACGAATCCTCTGATGACTGCATTAGGAGTATGGGCCCACAAAAGATTTTCATTAGGAGTTTGTTCGAACCTAGGCTTCCCAAGGTCATGAAGCCAACTCCTCATCCCGATAAAACCTCTTTTATTTAGGTTAAAGGGAATTCCTCTCCAGCAAAGTCCTGGCCAACAGTCTCTCAAGAGATTTCACAACTACAGACCTTGATCAGGCTTGGAGAGCTGCCAGGCCGATATCTTCCAAACTCCAAGCTGTAGCAGCAATTACTTGGCAAGAAGTCAGGAACAGATCTTCACCCTAATGAATTGAACGAATTGCCTCCTGCAAACTCCACTCCCCTTTTGCTCCTCTTTATTCACTATGGGAGGGGCCATTCACCGTCCACCTGTAGCTTTACTCCCGAGTTGGCCCTTGTTCCTTAGCTTTTCCCTTCTCCTGGCAGCTCTGCACATGCACACATTGGGAACAGGCTCCAGCTGTTCTTCTGCCCCACTGATGTCCGACTCCAAAGGCAGCTGATAACTGTTGGACGGCCCTGGCCCTGTCTCTGCCTCTGACACAGATCCCTCATCAGAGACTTCTCCAGACCCCAGGACCAGCCCGTGCCCCCCCCAACCTCCTCACTATCATCTGTGTGCCACATTAGGAACAGGCTCCAGCTGTTCTTCTGCCCCACTGATGTCCGACTCCGAAGGCAGCTGATAACTGTTGGATGGCCCTGGCCCTATCTCTGCCTCTGACACAGATCCCTCATCAGAGGCTTCCCCGGACCCCAGGACCAGCCCGTGCCCCCCCCCCCCCCAACCTCCTCACTATCAGAGTGTGCCACCAGCTCCGCTGGCCACTGGCAGGCCACGACACAGTTCCCCGGTTACTGCAAATGTTTCTAATTGCTACCAGTTCATTTTTACTGGACCGATTGAGTGAAGGTTGGTGCCTTCCCACAGGGCGTGAAAGTGGACGTACGGGACAGCACGGGGGCCACAGCACGGACCTTGGCCATGAAATACGGACACATGAAGATTGTGGGGCTGATAGACTTGCATACGGCTCCTGTGCCCAAAGTCTTGCGGAGAGGCACAGGTGAGTCAAAGGCTATAACCTCGTGGAAAAAGGATCTGATTGAATCGGAAGCCCTAGGTGGATGCGGCCGATGGAAATCTACCCTTTGAGCTCGGCCCAACAGGAAACAGATTCAAGAATGATTAGAATGCTAATCAAAGCTTTGATTAGAGATAATGGACTAGGCCAGTGTTTCTCAAACTTGGCGACTTTAAGTCCTGTGGACTTCAACTCCCAGGATTCTGGGAGTTGAAGTCCACAGGACTTAAAGTCGCCAAGTTTGAGAAACACTGGACTAGGCAGCTTTATAAGAGACTGGAAACCATTTGTGGACTCTCTGCGCGCTGAGTATAACAACAGAGGGTTAACAGAAGGATTTGAAGATTAGTGTAATGTTTAGCTCAACCTGTTGGCTTCTCTTTCTTCTTTCTTCTTTTATATTTAGATAGAGAGACATAATTATAAAATCTGTTATATTTAGCGCATAGAAAGTCCACAAACGGTTTCCCGTCTCTAGACAGTATATATTTGTAAAAGAGGAGAATTTACTGCTTTTTCTTTTGTTTCAGCACCCAGCCAGGATGGATCCTACGTGTTAAATGTTAAATTTAATTGATCACTTTTACCTCTCTCTCTCTTTTTTTTCCCCGGCACAATTTTTTCTCCTTTTTGTTGTAGTTAGGATGGAATGTATGCTTTCGTTTCGTTTCATTTTCTTTGTTGGTTTTACTGTTTCGTGTTTTGACTTATATAATAAAATGATAAATAATGGACATTTTAAAAAATGACTGCTTGCACTTTTGGACCTTCAGGGAAGTACGAAGATCTGAGCTCCTCTGATGAGTCTTACTGCGCTCCGCAAAGACAAAGGCCTGCCCGCAAATCCAGGGGCCCCAGTATTCACGAAGGGCCTCACGCTCTGGCCAAGATCACAGCGGTCAGAACTGGTGGGAAGAGCCGGCTTCATCATGGTGAGTTCAGGTCTTACCTCCTCTGCTTCAGAATCTGCCTAGATGGCCGTGGTGGCAGCGTTCCAAATATCATCCAGAATTAAATCAGAGTTCAAGGCATAGCTTTCATCAAAGTTACGATTTAATAAGAGCGACGTGTTGCAAATCGCTAAACTTTGAAGAATTCCCATTCCTTTGTTCACCTCCCTTCCTTTTACCGTCCCTTCCTTTTACACACAGAGCAGGTCCCGCCAGAAGGCTACGTCACCTTTAAAGACGATGGAAGCGGCTTGGAGGGAGGGGGCCTTCGGTACCGAGATGTCATCTCCCCCATCAATGACCGCGATGTGGAGAGCAGTAGCAGCCGAGGTACCCTGTCTTTTCTTTGGCCGGATAGACTGATCCTGCTGCTGTTGTGGCCTGCCAGTGGTCAGCAGAGCTGGCAGCAGATTTGGACATTGAAGAGGTTGGGGAGGAACATGGGCCAGTCCTGGAGTCTGGGGAAGGCTCTGATGAGGGCTCTGTGTTGGAGGCAGAGAGGGGGCCAGGGCCGTATGCCAGTTATCAGCTGCCTTCAGAGTCAGACATCAGAGGGGCAGAAGAACAGCTCTGAGCTGAAGGAATATAATCATTTCCCTGGTTCTTGGAATTAGATTGTGATCTGTTACCAGCAGAGTCCAAGGCAAAGGATTCCACATGCGCACGCTGGCCAGCTGACAGGGCTGCGCCTCACGTGCCCTGACAAATGGCTCCGCGTGCCACCTGTGGCACGCATGCCATAGGTTCACCATCACTGCACTAGAGGGTCAACACCCACAATTTTTCAGAATACTGAAGTTCATAGTGAAAAAATTCATCATCATCATCATCATCTTTTAATGACCCCATAATCCCTTGCATCGGGGTGGAGTCTAGGCAACTGAATGGAGCTGAATGTTTACTGGCCAGATGCCGTTCCCGTCACCAATGCGGAGTTATATTCAGCAGATATATTCCCGTCGTGCCCAGAGAGAGAAATATCTGTCTCTACCTAGGATCGAACTCACAGCCTGCTGATTAGGAGGCGAGAGCTCCACCTCTAGGCCACCGCACCACCACTCCTCGGTGAAAGATATAATACTGACCTAAAATTGTGAGATTTGCTCCTTGTTTTGTCCGTATCTGACTATATAAAGGTGGCCCCTCCGTTGGGTCTGAAACGGTCTCTTCTGTCACTCCTCGCTATTTCAGAAGAGAATTCCTTCTTCCCAAATGACGGGGGCGTCATCCAGACCAGCAGCAGCAGTGAAGGCCTGGCCAGAACGGTGGGGATCAGCAGCGAGGGCTCCTTAGAGAGCAATGAGGTAGAGAACTTGCAACACATGGGGCGATCTTGGGTGGACTCAGGAGCTAAGTGTCCGGGTTCCAGATAGCATCCAAAAGTAAATCAAAGTCCGAGGCAAAGTATTGCTCAAAGTTCCAATTGATGAAGAGAGCCAGGTTGGCACATCTGGGAAAACCCGAATCTGAAACCTTCCCGGTTTTCCCCCACCCAGTTGAAAGTTCAAGATCTTGCCCCCCACACCCACAAGTCCCATCCCATAGTCCAATCTCTTACTGCCATGTTGGCAGTTCCACCCATCCAGTTCCGGTCAGGTGCAGAGGTTCAAAGACAAAGGATGACCTTGGCTTTCTAGAAAGAATATTGTTATGGCTACATAGCATCTAACTCCGTACAATCCCCCCCTCCCATTTTCCCACAATAGAAAATGCTTAGTAAAATAATAGAAAATATGGCAGGCCAGAGATCCAAAAGAAAAGATGGTTGCAGGTCTGACACAAAGCAGAATTGAGCCTCTGGTGAGGGGACACCCTCCCCCCCAGACGAGGACAGCACTAGATTTTATCTTAGTTGCCAAGGAAACGTCATGTGTCTTCATGGAGTTACTGGGAATTCAACTTGACTCAAAGGTGTCTTAAGTGGAAAACAAATACATATTCTTGGTGGGGGGAAAAGAGCTATAGTGGCACAGTAGTTAGAATGCAGTACTGGAGGTTAACTCACTGCCCACTGCCAGGAGTTCGATCCTGACCGGATCAAGATTGACTCAGCCTTCCACCCTTCCGAGGTTGGTAAAATGAGGACCCCGATTGTTGGGGGCCAAGAGACTGACTCTGTAACCTGCTTAGAGAGGGATGTAAAGCACTGTAACGTGGTATATAAGTCCAAGCGCCATTGTTAATACTTGGAACAGACCTTGGTGGTCTTCTAGTCCAACGCCCTGCTCAAGCAGGAGACCCTATACCATTCCAAACAAATGGATGTCCAGTCTCTTCTTAAAAACCTCCAATGTTGGAGTACCCACAGCTTCTGAAGACAAGCCGTTCCACTGATTAATTGTTCTGGGGATTTCGTCTCAGTTCTAGGTTGGTCCTCTCCTTCATTAATTTCCATCAGCTACTTCTTGTCTGACCTAACAATAGGTTGACCTCTTCCTCTTTGTGACAGCTCCTCAAATATTGGAACACTGCTACCATGTCACCTCTAGCCCTTTTTCATGAAACTAGAAGTACACTGAGGCTGAAATTGCTCCTTGAGAAGGAACCTAATTCTTTTTCTACTCGTGATAATAAAAAAGTGATGATGTGTGGAAGCTTCTGAAGTCTTTAACAATTGACCTTTGGTCATGGAAGAGGTCCTGTGTCATATTTATCTAACCTGTGTTTTGAAGAAGACTGCTTTCGCTGGGCTTATCCTCTGTCTGTAAGGCCTGCAACCATATTTTCTTGTGGATCTTTGGCCTGCCACACTTTCTATTATTCTACTATGCATTTTCAATTGTGGGAAAATGGGAGGAGGGATTGTACAGAGCTAGATGCTATGTAGCCATAACAATATTCTTTCTAGAAAGCCAAGGTCATCCTTTGTCTCTGCACCTTTGCACCTGACCGGAATTGGATGGGTGGAAGCTGCCAGCATGGCAGTGGGAGATTGGACCACGTGATGGACTTGTGGGTGTGGGGGAAAGATCTTGAACTTTCAACTGGGTGGGGAAAAGCGGGAAGCTTTCAAATTCGTGTTTTCCCAGATGTGCCAACATGGCTCTCTTAATAAATTGGAACTTTGAGCAATACTTTGCCTCGGACTCTGGTTTACTTTTGGATGCTATTTGGAACCCTGACATTATCCTTCTTCTCACTGTGTGCAGGATTCTGACTCGGCAGCCAAATCCTCCAGCCGAAAACATGCCAAGAGTTCCATGAAGGCCAAGAATCGCTATGGCAACAGTGACACTCACTGGCCTTGGAAAGCCAAGGCCTCAGCTCAACACCACATCCCATCTAATGATGAGACCCCCTCCTGCACTGGAGCACAGGTAACCCTCAAGCCCAGCAAAGCTAGCCAATACAGGGGAGAAGTACCATTTTGGATTTCTGGGTGGTTTCTATTGGTAGTTGGTTATCATAGGAGAATTTTGAGAATCTGCCAAAACAATTCTCCATGTCCAAGTATACCTAGAACAGTGTTTCTCAACCTTGGCGTCTTTAAGTTGTGGGCTTTGACTCCCAGAATTTCCCAACTATTATGCTGACTGGAGAATTCTGAGAGTTGGGTGTTGTAAGAGAATCTTGAGAATCTTTCCAATCCGTTCTAGAGATACCTAGAACAGTGTTTCTCAACCGTGGCAATTTTAAGGTATATGGACTTCAACTCCCAGAATTCTCATGCCGACTGGGGAATTCAGGGAGTTGGGTGTTATAAGAAAACCTTGAGAACTTTCCCAAATAATTATCTATTCTAGATATACCTAGAACGGTGTTTGTCAACCTTGGCAATTTTAAGGTATATGGACTTCAGTATATGGCCCCAACCAGTACTAAAAAGATTAGCAACCCACCAGCGCTCCTGACAGTCTGTTCTGTTTGCTTCTCCTGGGCTGTAGGATCTGGCCACCTTCCTAGACCAGATTGGCTGCCTGAAGTACTTGCAAATCTTTGAGGAGCAAGATATTGACCTCCGCATCTTCTTGACTTTAACGGAGAGTGACCTAAAAGAGATAGGCATCACGTAAGTGGATTTTTATGCTGAGGATTGGACCCAGAACCATGCAGCTTTCCTGCCAGAGCGCCTATCCCTCAATGCTTCCCATCTTCAGTTTTGGCCCTTATTATTTCAATCATTATCATTAATATCAGAATTATTACCATTATTTTGTAAACCTAAAGTGACGCAGGCAATATACTGTTCATTAAGCACCTATGTATACTTAAGGGGAGAAAATGGATAAATAAACTTTATAAATGAATGAATGGATGAATGTAGTGTATTTGACTAAAGGCGTCACTGTATGCAGCAACCTTCTGGGCACGCGTGGTGCCAAGTGGGTCTGTGTGGGAGAAGAGCCCAGTCCAACCCACAAGACGCTGCTTCGTTGGGCCTGCAAAGAATTCTGGTGGGAGCTTTCCTGCTGATTCCTGCTTATTTTCCCCTGTAGGCTCTTTGGACCAAAAAGGAAGATGACCTCCGCCATTGCCCGATGGCACAGCAGTGCCCGGCCCCTGAATGATGCCCTTGAGCTGGCCTATTCCGACCGCCTGGAAGCCGAAATGCAAGAATTGGCCATCCAGCTTCACAAGGTGAAGCACCCCACTTCTCTAACGCGTTTGGAAGGAGATGAAGGATGCTTGGTTGGCATCCCAGGGGTGATGTGTACATGTCGGTTGGGTGCCTCCTTGGTTTAAGCCCACCCCACCCACCACCCACCCCGCCAAAGTACTAAGAGAGTGAGGTTGAAATGCTGGTCCTTCAAGTCAGAGGAAATCCGGCAGGTGAAAAGATGGTGGGAGTGGATTTAGTGTGAAGAGTTAAAAGCTTCAACAGATTTTGACTTGACAGAGAACAAACTCAAGGCCCAGGGGCCGAATCTGGTTTGCGGGCTGCTGAGATCTTAGCCTGCCCTGGAAACAACTAAAGTCCGCGGCCCTCCGGGCTCCGTTTTCAGCTGGGACAGCCTCCTGCAGCCCTCTGCCAGGGAAAGTGGAGCTTGAGGGGGGATCGGGTTTTGCTGGCAGAGGGCTACAGGAGACCGTCCTGGCCAAAAACAGATCTTGCCAGGGCTGCGCATGGCCCCCCCTTGAGCTCTGTTTTTGCTGGTAGAGGGGCTGCAGGAGGCCATCCCAGCTGAAAACTGAGCTAGGGAGAAGAGCACTGACGCAAGTGATGTCATGCTGGCCATGCTCCCCCCCTCCCCCGAGGTCAAACATAACCCCTCAGTGAAATCGAGTTTGACACCCCTGACATTGAACATTGTCAGAGTTGGAAGGAACCTGCTCTGGTTGCACACAAAGCACTGGACTCTCTCTCTCTCTCTCTCTCTCTCTCTCTCTCTCTCTCTCTCTCTCTCTCTTTCTTTCTTTCTTTCTTTCTTTCCTTGCAGAGGTGTGAGGAAGTCAAAGGGCTGAAAGGACAGGTGAGCCAAGAGCAGGAGCTGCGAGCGGTGGTGGAGAGCTGCCTCATGGAGCAGGACGTGGCCTGGAGCAATGCCCAGGCTCAACTCCAAGAAGTCCAGGGCATCACCAGAAGTGCTGGGCTCCTCCTGGAACAGATGCGGTGAGCGAGCCTTTAAGGGGGTGCCATTTTGGGAGCCAGGATTCCCAGGGCCAAACAAGATGGTTGTTAAATGAATTGCACCTGATTTTACAACCTTCTTCTGCCATGGGTATCAAGCCAATCTCTGCAGTTGGTAAGTGAATCCTGTGGTTGTTAAGCAAATCCATCTCTCCCCCTCCCCCCCCCATTGACTTTACTTATCAGAAGGTGTCTGGGAAAGTCATAAATGACGATCACATGATCCCAGGATTCTACAACTGTTGTCAATACATGTTGGTTACCTGGATTTTGATCACATCACTGATGCTGCGACAGTCATAAATGCAAGGAACAGTCCTAAGGCACTTTTTTTCAGTACCCTTGTAATATCAAACAATTGCTAAATGAATGGTTGAAAGCGTTGTAGCTCGCCAGTGGCCAGTGAAATCCTGGAGTCTGGGGAAGGCTCTGATGAGGGCTCTGTCTCGGAGGCAGAGAGGGGGCCAGGGCCGTATGCCAGTTATCAGCTGCCTTCAGAGTCGGAGATCAGTGAGGCAGAAGAACAGCTGGAGCCTGTTCTCAGTGCGCAGAGTTGCCAGATGAAGGGAACAGTTAAGGAACAAGGGCTGACTCAGGAGTAAAGCCACAGGTGGATGATGAATGGCCCCTCCCAGAGGAAATAAAAGAGGAGCAAAAGGGGAGTGGAGCTTGCAGGAGGCAATTAGTTTGCTTAATTGGTTTGTGACTCGGCCTGGCAGCTCTCCAAGCCAGAGAAGGTCTGTGACTCTAAATCCTCCCTTGAAAGACTTTGCTGGATGTGAAGGAGCAGAATTCACAGGAAATTAATAAAAGGGTTTTTTTTGTCGGGACAAGGAGTTGGCTTCAGGCTCTTGGGAAGCCTCAGTCAGAACAGTAAGTCGAGGACTATCTATAATCCTCCTGTGAGAATAATACGGTTTCTTCTGCTTCTCTGCCTCTGTGTATGATTTTCTTTCATAGAAATCTCTTGATATCCTTCTGGTTTCTTTTTAAGGGCCTGTCAGGCAGAGCTGGCTTCCCGGATCAACCAGGAGCAGGCAGCCAGCCAGGGATCGGAAATCAGAGCAAACTTAGGAGCCAGTAAGTAGGGGCTGCACTGTTGATGACCAAGAGGCTGTCTTCCCCGTCTTCCTCCCACACATTGTATCTGAGCTAAGTTTCCTCTTACTCCTGTGGAACCCATCCCTCCCCTCTTCAGAACCCACTTCCTGCCTATCTTCTTCACACATCTTTCAACCAGCTCTCCTTTCCCCCCTATTCATCCTGGGCGCCATGGTAGCGCAGTATTGCAGGCTAATTATGCTGACTGCCAGCTGTAATTCAGTTCTCGCTGACTCAAGGTTGACTCAGCCTTCCCTCCTTCCGAGGTGGGTAAAATGAGGACCCTGATTGTTGGGGGTCAAGAGGCTGATTCTGTAAACCACTTAGAGAGGGCTGTAAAAGCACTGTGAAGCGGTATATAAGTCTAAGTGATAGCTAGATAAATCTTATCTATCATATTGATCTATCATTGTCTGTCTGTCTGTCTGTCTATCTATCTATCTATCTATCTATCTATCTATCTATCATCTATCTATCATCTATCTATCTATCTGTCTATCTATCTATCTATCTATCTATCATCTATCTATCCTATCTGTCACTTTATCCATCTACATCTGTCTATCTATCTATCTATCTATCTATCTATCTATCATCTATCTATCTATCTATCTATCTATCTATCTATCTATCTATCATCTATCTATCCTATCTGTCACTTTATCCATCTACATCTGTCTGTCTATCTATCTATCTATCGATCCTATCTGTCACTTTATCCATCTATCTCCGTCCGTCCGTCCGTCCGTCCGTCCGTCCGTCCGTCCGTCTGCCTGCCTGCCTGCCTGCCTGCTTATCTATCTATCTATCTATCTATCTATCTATCTATCTATCTATCTATCTATCTATCTATCTATCTATCCATCCATCCATCCATCCATCCATCCATCCATCCATCTATCCTGTCAATCTTTATCCATCTCCATCTGTCTGTCTGTCTGTCTATCTATGTATCTTATCTGTCATTCTTTATCCATCTGTCTGTCTGTCTGTCTGTCTGTCTGTCTGTCTGTCTGTCTATGTATCATCTATCTAGCCGCGGTGGCGCAGTGGTTAGAGTGCAGTACTGCAGGCTACTTCTGCTGTCTGCTGACTGCCTGTTTTTTGGCAGTTCGAATCTCCCCAGGCTCCAGGTCGACTCGGCTTTCAATCCTTCCGAGGTGGGTAAAACGAGGGCTCAGATTGTTGGGGGCAAGAGGCTGACTCTGTAACCCACTTAGAGAGGGCAGTAAAAGCACTGTGAAGTGGTATATACTGTAAGTCTAAGTATTCTGGCTACTGCTATCCTAATATTTTCCTACTTTTCTTAGGCAAACCAGCTGAATTGTCCCGCCCCCCACTCCTAAAAATAAAGACGTACTCTGTTTCCTCTATATCTCTTAGTTACTACAAGATATGGAGCAGCTGGTATAAGTGGCTTGAAAAGAGTTGTAAAATCAATGCATAAGGAACACATAGAAACACAATGAAAAGAGATGGCATGTGTTTAGAAAGCAATAGAGATGGAAATATTGTATATAGATGCATATATTGTAAAAATGAGAAACTTTGAAACAAAGAAGAATATGTATAAGATAATAGAATGGAAAATGGAAAACCCAAAATCAGAAAAAAGAAATACCGATAACAGAAAGCTGTAAAAGCCTAACTGTGATTTTGATGTTTGGCAAATGTCAAGCCTGAAGATTTAATTACAAAATAATAAAAATAAAAATAAAGATGTGGCTCTTCTTTGCCCGAAATTGGGAAAGGGATTTCTTTCATGTCCGTCTCATCTACTTGAATTAATGCTGCCGATTTCTTTCTCGATCTTAGGCCCCGAAGGATGGTCACCTACCTTGAAGGCCCTTAGCCTGCCTGAGCTGGCAGCTCTTCTGGAGGAATGCGTGGGGGAAATGGGTAAGGTTAATACAGGCGGTTGAGCAGTTGTCTTCTCCTTGATCTGATCAGCATGACCAGAGCAGCATGACACGCCCAATGGTTGCTATCAAAGGGAAATAGATGTAGGACAGGGGTGTCAAACTCAAGGCCCGGGGGCTACGTCCGGCCCACGGGTTGCTTAGTTATGCAGGGCCGCCCTGAAAGCAGAAAAGGGCCAGTCTGCGGGGCCTCTGCCAGCAAAAACAGAGCTCAGGTGGGCCACGCCCACCCACCCCATCCCCGCCCGTCCCCGTGAGCTCCCATTTTCACTGGCAGAAGGCTGCAGGAGGCCGTTGCAGCCGAAAACGGAACTCGGGAGCCCGTTTTCTCTGGCAGAGAGTTCAGGCTACCACAGGCACCCCGGCACGAGTGATGTTGATCTGGCCACGCCCACCTTGTCACCCTGAGGTCAAAGGCAACCCTGATGCAGCCCTCAATGAAATCGAGATTGACACCCCTGGTGTAGGAGAAGAGCAGGCAAGAGCTAAGGGAGGCAGAGTTAAATGCGTCATCAGCTTAGAATCCTTGCCTTGCCGCGAACGATCCGAGCTCAGTCCTGCTTGAATGCTGTTGATCCTTATCTGCCACCGGTTCAGATTTGAACTTTAGTTGACTAGTATCTAGGCTTGAGCAATAAATCCTTCTGCATTGCCACTTCACCTATGGTGCTGATCAGTGGTGAAATTCAAAAAAAAATTCCCTACCCATTCTGTGGGCGTGGCTTGGTGGCCATATGACCGAGTAGGCTTGGCTGCCAAAGCTCAGAGATCCATACTATCAGGCTTTACACAAAAATAGCACAAAAGCTGCACAACTGACGGACACACACAATACAAAAGCAGCTGGGCTTCACACAAAATGCCCCCTGCCACAAGCAGGAACCTCACAGACAATCAAGGACAGCTGATTGTCGGAAGTTTTGGTGTTTTTTTTTAAAGCATTTTTTACTACTAATTCAGACGAACAGTAGCATTTTTTTACTACCAGTTCGGGTGAACCTGTCAGGGGAAGATTTCACCCTGAACTAAATGAGGCTTAGACCGCGGCTTTTCCAAACAGGCATTATTCTTCAAGAAAGCGAAAGTGAAGTCCAATAACAAGTTCTAATTAAAAAAACAAGCTTTAATACAAAAATAAGAAAATAGAAATAAAACAAATCTATCTAATTGTTACATTTTGGCAGAAACGGTTTGTCTCCCAGCTTCCTGGCAGACGAACAAAGATCAAAAGGGAAGAAGTCTCTGGAATGTGTGATGTACATAAACATGTTAAGCATGCGCAATAAATCATTGTCAGATAAGGCTTATGACCTGCGCAGTAACTCTTTCAGTAACTATTCAGTTCAGTTCGACTAGCAAACATTTAACGCAGTGACAGAACCGGTAGCATTTCACTCCTGATGCTGATCCTTTGCACCTGGCAATAATGGAACAAGACAAGTTCCCTGAGCGAGCTTGCTTGCCTGCCATAGTGGAGGTTTCCCCAACACTTGCGGTAACTGAGCTGTTTTGCCTCTCTAGGGACAACTCTCTCTTCTGTCAACCGTAGCCTTGAGAGGCTACAACGTCCAGAGAAGGGGAAGGCTCCCCGCAAACAGCCCTAGCAGTAGAGGAAGGTAAGTGAGGAGCAAATAGCCCCCAAGATTGAGAGTGGATGTTGGGGTGTAAAAAACATTGCGGTCTTCAAGGCCAAGAGAACGCCTTTGGAAGAGACATTGGGTTGACCATTCTGGGAAACGAGAAGCTTCCCAGATACAGCAGGCAGTCCTCAACGTACGACCAAAGTTTCTGTGGTTTGCCTGGCTCCTGCCCACTTAGAAGTTTGAAAGCATGCAAATGCGAGTAGAAAAAGTGGTACCACTTCGGTGGGGAGGAAACAGAACACCGTGACGTCATTCTGGTCGCATGACTGTGGAAATGTCTTCAGACAGCGCTGGCTCATGGCCTCGAAATGGAGATGAGCGCCACCCATGACCAATAGCAATAGCACTTAGACTTATATCCCGCTTCAGAGCTTTACAGACCTCTCTAAGCGGTTTACAGAGTCAGCCTCCTGTCCCCAACAATCTGGGCTCCTCATTTTACCCACCTTAGAAGGATGGAATGAGTCAACCTTGAGCCAGTCAGAATCGAACTGCTGGCAGTCAGCAGAGTTAGCCTGCAATACTGCATTCTAACCAGTGCGCACCATGGAAGGAAGGAAGGAAGGAAGGAAGGAAGGAAGGAAGGAAGGAAGGAAGGAAGGAAGGAAGGAGGGAGTTCCGGCCACTTGACCCACCCACCCAATTTAAATGTTTCTCCCTCCATTCACAGAAAAGCTTCTGCAGCCTGTCCCTTTAAGATAGTCCCCAAGAGGGAGGGGGCTGGGGGGGGGACGGGACAATAAAGGGAGCAGCAGTTTTGCTGTGAACGGAGAGAGAAACGTTCGGGTTCTCTCTGCCACGGAATTCAATGTTAAATGCAGCAGAGAGAATCCAAACGTTTCTCCCTCCATTCACAGCAAAACTGCTGCTCCCTTTATGGTATCCCCCGACCTCCTCTCATGTTCATACACATATTTTTTTCCTACCGGGTTCTGTGGGCATGGCTTGTGGGGGGGTGGGCATGACTGAGTGGGCATGAGCGACATCGAATTGACCATGCCCCCTCATTCACAGAACCCACCCACCCCCAGCAAGCCATGCCCACAGAGCTGGTAGGGGGGCAAAAAATTGAATGTCACCCCTGGTTCAGCCCAATGCGTGAATCCCCGTTTATGCCTCGGAGAACTTCGGTCTCGATGTGATGTGAGATGTGCCCAGCTCCAAAGGCTGCCTCAAATAGCAGGGGTAGATGTTTGCTGGGGCAGATGTTTGCTCCTGTCCTGAAGCCATGCCTCTCCTCTTGCAGACACGCTGACGTTGGGTGACTGTTCCACCCTGAAGCTGTGATTGCCTGCAAGAGTGAAGCGAGCGCAAGTGGTGGATCGGCGGCAGAGGCCCTCTCCGGTTAAGGGCCTTGGAATACGCCGCTGCCATTGGTGGCGACGGAGGGCAGAACCGCTGGACGGCACGCCTGCGGTGCTGAAGGAGGGACGCGGCTCTGATGATTCTGCAAAGCCAGGAGAACGTTGAACCCAGGAGCTCTCTAAAGCTTGGAAGTGCCACGCAAGCAAGTTCAAGTGCGCCCAGTTGTGGAAGACATGCTTTGCTGTCTCTTAATAAGCAAGCAAGTCTCATTGATACCAATATCTGAGGTTCTTTCTTCCTCCACCTCTGGGAGCACGACGGGAAACATCATGGCAACAAAACTCTCAGCCTAAGGACTTCATCCTCTCTTGACCTCGAGGCCGAAAGAGTTTGCAATTCTCCCCTCTCCCAATTTTATCCTTTCTTTTCTCTTTCCAATCAAATGTGATATATTTTTTTTTTAAAAAAAAGTGGAAATGCTTATTTTTCCCAGGAACAAAATGTACCCCTTGGGGTCCTTTTAGCCCACAATTTGAGATGATAGTCTCACACTTGACAATGATGAGGTGGCTCCCCTTAGCAAAACTGGAGTTGTAAAATCTTCAGGCAGAACCAGGACCTCTGGATTAGTCCCCGAAGAGCCAAAGATAACACCCAGGTCATAAAGAGTAGTAAACCTAGTGTAGGTAAGGCCGGGGTTTCAAACTCGATTTCATTGAGGGCTGCATCGGGGTTGTGTTTGATCTCGCTCTCTGCAACTGAGTTAAATCCACGAGCTGCAGAGTCCCCGGAAACGCAAACGACCATCTGGCCACGACTCACAAAGGTTGCTTCCAGCAACGCCTCCCTCCGCCTGCTGTGCTAAATCTCCCCTCCCGGTCCCATTAAGAGGGGCGGGGTCTTTCCCCCCCGTAGTGAAATCAACTTAGCTTTGCTACTGGTTTTGGAAATGTGAGATATGCGCCAGCTCCGTGCATGCACAGGACTTTCCGCGCATGTGCAGAGCGTCAAAAAATGGGCCGTGATGATGTCCAGGGCGGAGCCTGCTACCGAGCGGACCTGCAAAGGTAAGTAGAACAGCAAGGGCGATTTAGATTAGCTAGAAAGCAAGACATCCAACGATTCTAGTTAATATAAATCATACGTCACCATTGATCATCGGAAATACTGGTTCGCCCGAACTGGTCACATTTTTTTACTATCAGTTAAGGCGAACCGGTAACATTTTTTACTACTGGTTCGCCCAAACCGGTAGCATTGCACCCCTGCTTTCCCCCATCAATCTGGCAGATCTCCGCTTCTCTGCCCTGCTCTGGCATCTACCAAGGCTGACAGCTCCTCCCACTCTTCCTCCTTGGCCTGCGAGCTCTCCCCAGCTGAGGCATATTCAGCTGACAGCTCAGGGTCAGCAATGCCAGGCGTGCCAGGAATGCTCTCATTCTCCCCTGAGGCCTCTGAGGAAGACATGGAGGAGCCATCATCCACAGAAGACATCACAGGAGATTGGGGTCCCCTGTTCTAGAGGCTGTCTGGGATCATGGAAGCACTGATGGGAGGGCGTGAAGTGCCTTTTCATTGCAGATACGAACATCTCACTAGACCTTGTATTTGCCAGAGATTTCAAAACGGTAGTGTCAGGCTTCCAAGTAGGATCCCCAATGAAAGAAGACTCCGAGGCTTGAGTTTCCTCAAAGTTCCACTTTATGAGAGATGTCCTATTGGCACATCTGGGAAAACCCAAATCTGAAAGCTTCCAGGCTTTCCCCGCCCAAACGAAAGTCCAAGCCCCTGCCTAGCTCCCACATGTCCATCACATGGCCCAATCAAAGCACCGTCCCAACTGGAGATGCCTCCCAGCCACACCACTCTGGGTGCAGGGCAAGACGTCCTTGACTCTCTGAGAAAGGAGTGTTACTGTGACTATATCTCTCCCCGTACTCCATATAATCCCCCCCCTCATGTTTTCCCACAGCAATAAATGCGGCAGGCCTGAAGCCCCAAAGCAAAAGATGGCTTTTAGTCCTGACATGTAGATTACAAAATTCAATGAACTTGGTTCCCTTCCTACAAATTAAATCGCCCAGAACTGGCTTGGCTGCCATCAGCAGCAAGCTTTTGGGTGCTTCTCCTTGACATGTTCAACTAGTGCAGAAAGATTAGCTGAACTTTAGAAAGATTCTCTGTTCGATCAGAAGGCTGATGCAGCCAAAGAGTGCCTTGGTTCATTGATTGGACTTCCCTCTCCCTTTCACCCCATTTCTGAAGTTTGGGGGGGACTCCTCCAGAGCAGAGGTGGCATTCAGCAGGTTCTGACCAGTTCTGGAATACCCGTAGCAGAAATTTTGAGTAGTTCGGAGAACCGGTAAATACCACCACTGGCTGGCCCTGCCCCTTCTATTCTCTGCCTCCCGAGTCACAGCTGATCAGGAGGGAATGAGGATTTTGCAGTATCCTTCCCCTGGAGTGGGGAGGGAATGGGGATTTTGCAGTATCCTTCCCCCTGGAGTGGGGAGGGAATGGGGATTTTGCAGTATCCTTCCCCTGGAGTGGGGAGGGAATGGGGATTTTGCAGTATCCTTCTCCTGGAGTGGAGAGGGAATGGGGATTTTGCAGTATCCTTCCCCTGGAGTAGGGAGGGAATGGGGATTTTGCAGTATCCTTCCCCTGGAGTGGGGAGGGAATGGGGATTTTGCAGTATCCTTCCCCTGGAGTGGGGAGGGAATGGGGATTTTGCAGTATCCTTCCCCTGGAGTGGGGAGGGAATGGGGATTTTGCAGTATCCTTCCCCTGGAGTGGGGAGGGAATGGGGATTTTGCAGTATCCTTCCCCTGGAGTGGGGAGGGAATGGGGATTTTGCAGTATCCTTCCCCTGGAGTGGGGAGGAAATGGGGATTTTGCAGTATCCTTCCCCTGGAGTGGGGAGGGAATGGGGATTTTGCAGTATCCTTCCCCAGGAGTGGGTAGGGAATGGGGATTTTGCAGTATCCTTCCCCTGGAGTGGGCAGGGAATGGAGATTTTACAGTATCCTTCCCCAGCCATGCCCACGAAGCCACGTCCACAGAACCAGTAGTAAAAAATTTTGAATCCCACCACTGCTCCAGAGTTCACAGCTGCTAACACTCCAGGGTTCATGGCTGCTAACCCTCATAGCTAAAGGGAGTTGGGTGTATTTTTTTTCAATGCATGTCCTAAGCCTATTCCTCAGAAGCGGTACAATATTTTAAAGAATGTACTTCGATTTTTTAAATAATTGTTATAGTCAGGTTTCTCTACGGATTATATATACTGTACAACTTTTGTCTTTTATATTAAAGATTGTGATTTTTTAAAAAATTATATCTGGCGAGATAGATCTTTATGGAACAGAAAACAATTTAAACCACTGTGCATGGCTATACTACTTCCAACTGGAGGAGAAACTCAAAAGGACACAACTTCCTTGTGTCCGGGTTCCAAATAACATCCAAAATTAAATCAGAGTCCAAGGCAAAGTATTTCTCAAAGTTCCAATTGATTGAGAAAGTCATGTTGGCACATCTGGAAAAACCCGAATCTGAAAGCTTCCCGGTTTTCCCCACCCAGTTGAAAGTTCAAGATCTTGCCCCCACACCCACAAGTCCATCACATGGTCCAATGCTCCCACTGCTATGCTGGCAGTTTCACTCATCCAGTTCCAGTCAGGTGCAGAGATGCAAAGACAAAGGATGACCTTGTCTTTCTAGAAAGAATATTGTTATGGCTACATATCATCTAACTCCGTACAATCCCCCCTCCCATTTCCCCACTATAGAAACAGCATAGTAGTTCCTTCCCAAAAGAAATCTGGCTGCAGGCCTGACACCTTGCCCATCTGGAGGTTTCAAAATGATCTCGGAGCCAAGGTAGACGGTAATCATGATGTACAGGTCACGAGGTTAGAGAAAAGTGGAAGCAGAGCTTCTAGCTTAGGATAGAGGTCTACAACCTTGACAACTTTAAAACTTGTTGACGTCCATTCCCAGAATGCCTCAGCCTGTGTAAAAGCCCTATGAAGTGGTATATAAGTCAAAGTTGAAGCTCGCAGGTCGTAAAGTTGACAAGATTGGAGATGCCTGGACTAGAATGTGTGTTTTTTTCCTGTTACGCCAGCTACTCTTAAATATGCAGGGACTGTTTTGCAAAGAAGATGGTTGAGTCATAAAATGCTCAATTACCGACTGATGTGGTACAGTTCAGGTAGGTCTTCATACCTGAGCCTTTTTTTTAAAATTGTGAAAACCAGACTTTTGGCTATTTATAGCATTGTAGGGATGCAGTGGCTCAGTGGCTAAGACACTGAGCTTGTCAATCAGAAAGGTCGGCAGTTCCGCAGTTCGAATCCCTAGCGCCACGTAACGGAGTGAGCTCCCGTGACTTGTCCCGGCTTCTGCCAACCTAGCAGTTCGAAAGCACGTAAAAAATGCAAGTAGTAAAACAGGAACCACCTTTGGTGGGAAGGTAACAGCGTTCCGTGCGCCTTTGGCGTTGAGTCGTGCCGGCCACATGAACACGGAGACGTCTTCGGACAGCACTGGCTCTTCAGCTTAGAAACGGAGATGAGCACCGCCCCCTAGAGTCAGGAACGACTAGCACATATATGTGAGGGGAACTTTTACTCTTACCGAGAATAAAAATTGCAATCTATTTTTTGATATACTGAAGTAGATGCTTTTCAAATAAAACAATGATATTGTAAAGACCAAAAACGTGTGACTTAAAACAATCTTACCCTGTTTGTTAACCAGTGGTGGGTTCCGGATCCCGGTACTGTGCAACGGGGCCCGGCAGCCACTACATGAACCCCCGCAGCGCATGCGCAATGCGTCCTTACCTCCTGTGATGCTCCGTTGCCTCTGCGATGGTCCAGCTGCTCAGCAGAGCCTTGCACAGGCACTGATGGCCTATTTCCTTCAAATACAGGTAAGGAACGAGGGCAGGCGAGTGGGCCCTCCAGAGCACCGTACCGAATGGTACCCAGTACTCCCGGCAGGCACTGCCTGCAACCCACCACTATGGTTAACCATGCTTAAGGGGAAATTTATCCTCTCTTCAAGAACATCTGGAAGGAGCCATATACAGAAACTTCAGCGGCCTATTATTGTAGTGAAACCAAACTGCACTGGAAGGTATTTATCAGACCTAATGACCCAGCTGAAATAATAGGAGTTGCAAAGTAATAAATCAACAGGACACCAAATTTGGAGAGAGTGCCATGCGTCGCACAGAGAGGTCTGGGAGAGAGGCTTTGAATTGCCGGATGCCTTTGTGTTAAGTATTGGTTGTGGGAAAGGGATTTCCTTTTTTGTAGATCCAATATTCATCATCATCTGTGAATAAGTCACAACAAGGCTGAAATGATTGAAGATGCTGCTCAGTTATGGACAATTTTGCAAGTTTGCATCCAAGCCCAGGAAGGGATTTTGTTCTGACCTAACCTAGGCTTTCCCAAACCACAAAGCAAACTCCTGGTCTTAATTAAAAATCATTTTAATTAAGTGACTGTGAATTCTGTTCATTCACATCCAGCAAAGTCTTTCAAGGGAGGATTTACAGTCACAGACCTTCTCTGGCTTGGAGAGCTGCCAGGCTGATCTCTGCAAAACTTGGCAAGGAGTCTCGGAGAATCACGAACCAATTAAGTGAACCAATTGTCTCCTGCAAACTCCACTCCCCTTTCGCTCCTCTTTTATTTCCTCTGGGAGGGGCCACTCATCGTCCACCTGTGGCCTTACTCCCAACTTGACCATGGTTCCTTAACTGTTCCCTTCTCCTGGCAGCCCAGCACATGCACACATCAGGAACAGGCTCCAGCTGTTCGTCTGCCTCACTGATGTCTGACTCCGAAGGCAGCTGATAACTGTCATATGGCCCTGGCCTCCTCTCTGCCTCCGATACAGAACCCTCATCAGAGCCTTCCCCAGACTCCAGGACTGGCCCAGGTTCCTCCCCAACCTCCTCACCGTCCGAATCTGCTGCCAGCTCTGCTGGCCACTGGTGGCCCACAACAGATTTCACACAATATATTTCATTGACCAATCTGACCAGTTGATGACCCCATGATGCATCTCTTCTGCTGGAAAAATATTTATTTACACTCTTTTTAATACATGTGCAGTACAAATGACTGTAAGCACCAACATCTTTTAAATCCAAAGGAGCGTGCCAGGCTCAAATGAAGTGCCCTTTTCCTAACATTTGTCAGGTTTCAATATCAGCAGGGATGCTTTTTTGAAATTCCAAAGTAATTTCATTCATATTGGCCGTCCTCTTTTCCCAGCATCTAGATCAGTGTTTCTCAAACTTGACAACTTGAAGATGTCCGGACTTCAACTCCCAGAATTCCCCAGCCAGCATTCGCTGGCTGGGGAATTCTGGGAGTTGAAGTCCAGACATCTTCAAGTTGCCAAGTTTGAGAAACACTGATCTAGATTGAGGCTGTTTTTTGGGGGGAAGGCATGCATTGCAAATTATAAATGATTTAGATATGCCTTTCTTTTTTAACACGAACTAGTGAGTATGGTTCTTTCTTTCTATGCTGGCTTAAAACACTACAATTTCATCCTCTTGCACAGCTGGGCATCATGGTTGTCCAATACCAGTATCCTTTTTAAATGAAAAGATGGGGATTTTTAAACTCTGAACCCCTCTGTACACTGTTCCTTCATAAAGCATCCTTTTTTGCAGTTTAGCCAGTGGTGGGATTCAGCCAATTTGCACCTATTTGGGAGAACTGGTTGTTAACTTTCTAAGCAATTCAGAGAACTGGTTGTTGGAAGAAATTTCTTTTTGTTTTTTTCCTTCTTTACAGGGCTAATCCTGTAAGGAAGGCAGGAAGGAAACATTCTGGTGTTGTTTCCAGCCTCATCTTTATTGCCCTGCTTACAGAAACTGCCTCTCCGCGTAATCTTTATGGCATCGTCACGCCCATCGACCTGAGTGACGTTGAGTTGGCCATGCCCACCCAGTCACATGACCACCAAGCCACGCCTACCCAGCTGGTCATTAGGGCAGAGAACCGGTTGTTAAATTATTTTAATCCCACCACTGAGGTTAGCCAAGGCTAAACGTGCTTCTTTCAGCAATCATGATTCCACTTATCTATATAAAAAGAAGAAGAAAATGGAGATAAATCCTGAGCCTGCGAATCGCAAAAAAAGTCCTTAACGTTCTTCAAACCATTTCCCAGTTATGTGATATCGGCACTGAACCTCATTGTAGATATTAGGGAAGTTCCCAAGATAGAGCTAAGTTGGCTGTTGCTTGAGTTGGCCATTGCTAAGTTGGCCATTGCTTGAGTAGGGAGCAAGATGTGTCATCAGTTGATGAAAAGCTGTTCTGGTTTTCTTCCCCTTAGGTCCAGGATGTTCGGAAGTGAAAATGAAGATCTGTCCTTTCGCCTCCTAGCTGCCACATCTTGTATATGAAAGGCATAAGAGCAGAACGCAATACGTTTGTGCCTGGAGAGCATTAAGGCCCTCGCCTGTTGTGAAAGTCAAGTGTCTGACCAATAAAAGTTGAATCCTGAGCAAATTAAGGCCCATGATACATGCATGCAATGCTGTTTGAAGAGCTTCCAGGGTTCCTTTTGCTGTTGGTTCCCCACAGTTCTCCCATCATGTTCTTCAGAACTTCCTCCTCATCTTCAAGCATCTTTCCCCAGGCTTTGGCCTCAAGGGAGTAAAGATAGCAATCCATCAATCAGTGTCATTCCAGAATAGATCATTGTTTCCTTAAACAGCAGCAACAACCCAATCGGAGCAGTTCCAAGGTCTATCTGAACAGCTTCTGCACATTCCTGCTGTATGATATATACCAAATCCCATATCATCCCCTTCACTGACTGCAGCTGACCGCTGGATGGTCCAGTTTCCACAACTGCCATTTCTTCTTCATTTCAGATTTCACCTGGAACAACAAGAATGTTTGAGAGTCCATGTTTCTTCCTGGACCTCACAGCATTTAGCTCAGGAATATTGGAATTTTTGGAGACCAAAACTTGTAGAAGATTAATTGGTGACTCGGGTATACGAGAATAGCAGAAAAGATGGATGCATGTTTTTTTTTAAAAAAAATATATGTTTACATCCTGCCTTTTCTCTGAGCATATGTTTTATATGTGACTAGCTGATAACCCGGGGTTGCCCAGGTATTTATTTATAGGGGTAAAATGTCCGGATAAAACGTAATTTCTAATGTTGGATTTTCCCTTTTACCAGAGGGAGCCCCCTTGTGGAGTACTGTGAAGCTGTTACCATGGCAACTCCACTGTGCTGTACAGTAGAAGCCATTTTACGGCAGTATGGTAGAAGCCATTTAAAGGCACAACAGGCTGTATCTTAACAGAACACCACCACCCCCGAGGAGTATTAGGGGTATCTTACCCCCACAGTGTTTTTTTTCCAGAGAGTAAGTCATCTGTGTACTGAGTTTCCAAAGTTGTCATCTGCTTGTTTGAGTGGGCACCTGAACCTGGGCCTCTCTAATCCTAGCCCACTACGTGAACCTTAATATTTTCTGAAAACTTAGATCTGAAATGATGTAGAATTTTATTAATATCTAGGCTTCCTCTTGTAAGCTTACAGTAACTCTGTAAAGCCGAAATCCTACACTGCCGATTCCTTTAAAAACACCGTCAATTAAGATGCTCTTAATTGCTCTCAGTCTAGAGCAGCCAAACTGGCCAGGAATACTGGAAGTTGAAATCAGCATTCCGGTATTCAGCCAAATCTGACCAGTTCTAGCAAACCGGTAGCAGAATTTTTTAGTAGTTCGGAGAATTGGCAAATACCACCTCTGACTGCCCCACCCCACCCCCATCTATTCTCTGCCTCCCAAGTCCCAGCTGATCGGCTGGGTCTTCTTTTGTTGCCCTGCATATAGGAGAATGGAGGTGGAAAGCAGGTTAGTGGGGTGGGGAGGAAATGGGGATTTTTGCAGTACCCTTCCACTGCCACGCTGACCAAGCCACGGCCACAGAAACGGTAGTTAAACATTTTGAAATCCCACCACTGGCTCTTAAAGTTGCCACGGTTGACAAACACCGGTGCAGAGGTCTCCTGCAAGTGCTCTTTTAATCCAAAGTGGGAGATAGCCTGAAGGGACCCTCTGAAGCTGTTCAGAATTAGTGATGGGTCAAGAGAGGGGGGGGGGGGAAATACTCACCTCCTTATTGGCAAAGCAGTAGAGAACAGCCACCAGGAACCCCTGTAGTAGATAGAACATGTTAGCTATTACACACCTCTGTCACGATACTTAAAATTGTGGTGATTGGGCAATGCATTGGATCTGGCCTAAGGTAGATATCAGAATTGGGTATAAGCTGGTATCCTGTTAAAAAGGGAAAGGTTCCCCTCGCATGTATGTGCTAGTCATTCCCGACTCCAGGGGACAGTGCTCATCTCAGTTTCAAAGCCAAAGAGCCAGCGCTGTCCGAAGACGTCTCTGTGGTCATGTGGCCGGCATGACTAAATGCCAATGGCGCACGGAATGCTGTTACCTTCCCACCAAAGGTAGTTCCTGTTTTTCTACATGCATTTTACATGTTTTTGAATTGATAGGTCGGCAGAAGCTGGGACAAGTAAGGGGAGCTCACTCCTTTAAGCAGCCTTTCTGATAAGCTCAGCATCCTAGCCACTACGCCACTGCGTCCAACAATATGTGTAGGCTCGAATAAATCTTCTATAGTGCAACCAAACACAGGCTTGCTGTTTGCCACTGTTTAATTGCAAGATAACAAACCTTTTGGCCAAAGGCCCAGATAACTCAGAATACAACAAAACAAACCAGATATTCAAACACGGCTTTAAGACAGCGACTTTCTTCACTGCTAATTTTGAATGGTTGTTTCCTGCAAATGTCCCCTCCCAACGCCTCACCTATAAGCGCACGGAACTCTGTTACCTTCCCACCAAAGGTGGTTCCTATTTTTCTACTTGCATTTTTTATGTGCTTTTGAACTGCTAGGTTGGCAGAAGCTGGGACAAAACAGTTCTTGTTCTGTTTTGCGTGCCGAACCAACAATAATGCCGGCAGCAACCCACCCCCGGATCCAACCGTAAATATCTGAAAGATGAATCGGAATGGCGTTGAGGTGAAAGGTACCTGAAAGGAGTTAAGGAAAAGTGTGAAGAAAACTTTGATGTAGCGCAGGATTCCCGTGGTTTGCTCATCTGTGGCAAAGATGAAGACCACTTCATGGATCCCAAAGAGAGGGATGAGGGTGAGGGTAGCCTTGGCTAACCTGCAAGAGAGCATAGAGATGTCAGAACGAATAGGGCAGAATCAGCCTAGATAAACAACCTTCTGTTAGGAAGCCACAATCAAACCACCATTGCCTGCCTGGGGATCTCAACTCACCGCAATTTATAATCCGCGTAGTCCTTCTGACTAGCCCGTAACTTAGCCAAGATCACTTTGAGAATTTGCATGAAAATCAACAGATTAATCTGGGAAGGAAAAGGAAGCCTGCATTAGAAGATGGCTGAGATTTCCGAACAAATATTTTCATTACAGAATAAGGTTAAAAAGATGAAATCAGCGATGATTTTTATATCTGTTATGGGCTGAAATCTTGAGAAAGCAATTTTAAAAACTAATTTTAGGCATTGAAGTAGCATTAACTCTTATCGATTAGATTATTCAAACTTCCACAAGGTAAAAATAAAGGTTCCCCTTGCACGTATGTGCTAGTCATTCCCGACTCTAGGGGGCGGTGCTTATCTCCGTTTCAAAGCCGAAGAGCCAGCGCTGTCTGAAGACGTCTCCGTGGTCATGTGGCCGGCATGACTAAATGCCGAAGGCGCACAGAATTTTCTATTCTATTCTATTTTCTATTCTATTTTCTATTCTATTCTATTTTCTATTCTATTCTATTTTCTATACTATTCTATTCTATTCTATTCTATTCTATATTCTATTCTATTTTCTGTTCTATTCTCTATTCTATTCTCTATTCTATTCTATTCTCTATTCTATTCTATTCTCTATTCTATTCTATTCTCTATTCTATTCTATTCTATTCTATTCTATTCTAAATCAATTCAACATTACATAATAAAATGATGGGGACTGCAGTCTTTTTTTCAAAGTTTAATGTCAATGTTCTTCTCAGACCCTAAGGTAGACTTTCAAAAACAGAAGACTTCACCTCATCCTGTCATCTCCCTCCCATTCCAACTGGAGTCGTGCTTACCATAGATGCCAGCAGGATAGGGATACGAATAATCCACCAGTAAGCCATGTTCTCATTAACTCCCCAGCACCTGCAGGATACAAAATGAGGCAGCCATTGGACATAAATAAGACCATATTCTGATCATCCATAGCACCGATAAATGTTCTAACAGACTGTTGATAGTATTCTGACCTAGGCTTCCTCAAAAAGCAGATTCCTGGGCCTGACAAAACCCCTTTTATTAAACGAACGTGAGTTCCCCTCATTCACATTCAGCAAAGGCCTGGCAAACAGCCTTTCAAAGGTGAATTTATGACCACAGACCTTATCTAGCTTGGAAAGCTGCCATGTAAATATTTTCCAAATGCAGTAGTGTGCAAGAAAAGTCTCTGGGATTCATGGACAGATCTTCACACTCCTGAAACAAATCTAACGACCGAATGAATTGATTGTCTCCTGCAAACTCCACTCCCCTTTCGCTCCTCTTTTATTTCCTCTGGGAGGGGCCATTCATCATCCACCTGTGGCCTTCCTCCCAAGTCGACCCCTGTTCTTTAGTTGTTCCCTTCGTCTGGCAACTCTGTGCATGCTCACACTGGGAACAGGCTCTAGCTGTTCCTCTGCCTCACTGATGTCTGACTCTGAAGGCAGCTGATAACTGGCATACAGCCCTGACCCCTTCTCTGCCTCCGACACAGAGCCCTCCTCAGAGCCTTCCCCAGACTCCAGCACTGCCCCATCTTCCTCCCCAACCTCCTCACTGCCCAACTCTGCTGGCCGCTGGCGGGCCGCAACAGTGACATTGTGTATTGTCATCTACATGAGCTTCTGTCAAAAAAAAATGGCTGAACATTGGTTCCCATCCAGCATCCCCAGACTCACTCTGTGTTTTCCTTCAAGTATTTGGCAGCCATCCAGGGTACCACAAAGGCCACAGGGGTCCCTATTTTTTTTTAAAAAGACAAAACAATCATGAGAATAAGCCAGCAAGTTGTGCTAGACATCAACAACCAGATCCACATGTGAAGAATTCCACTACCGTATTTTTCGGAGTATAAGATGCACCAGAATATAAGACGCACCAAGATTTTGATGAGGCAAAAAAAAAAGTTTTTGCAATCTGCGGGCCTGTTTTTTTTTAAAAAAGGCATGCAGAGCCTTTAGGAGGCTTATAGAGGGCTTCTGGAGGCGGGGGGGGTGGGGCCAAAAACGAGCAAAAAAATGGACCATTTTTTGCTCGTTTTTGCCCTCAGTCCCCAGAAGCACTCTAGAAGCCTCCTAAAGGCTCTGCATGGCCATTTTTGCAAAGGGGGTGGGGTTTTGGGAGGCCACAATTGCTGTATTCAGTGTATAAGACGCACCCAGATTTTCACCCTCTGTTTTGAGGGGAAAAGGTGTGTCTTATACTCCAAAAAATACGGTAGCTACTTTATTGCTTATGGCTATTTCACAGGAACCTTCTCAGACTGGCAGTTTGACTCTGAGCTAGAAAAGGTAAAATTAAATGGCGTTTAAAGGGAAGGTCTTGCCTTGCCCTTTTGTGCCTATGTGAAGATTCCAGGCTAATTCCCCGCTTGACTCCTCCCTCCAGCTTGGCCAGTCTCTCTCCAACAAGTTGGTTCCTGGCTGTTGTTTTATTTTACTGGTTTTTCTTAGGCGCCGAAAGCATTGCACCCAAGAAGTCAGTCTCGGGTTCCGTAAGCCATTGAATGGATCCAATTGAAGAGGGGATATTGCCCAGGGAACGCAAATTTTGCCACTGGAATCAGTTCTGCAGATTTTAAAATGCCACAGTAAAGCGCTTTCTATTATTCTGACTCAAGGAAGGAGAAAAAAAAACTAAAAATAAAATAAAAGAAGGATGGAGGAGGGAACAGGTAGTCTTCCACTTCTATAATCATTTGTTTAGCGACTTTTTGAAGTTACGATGGCACTGAAAAAAAGTGACCTGCAGCCAGTCCTTACAACCAGTGGCAGCATCCCTATTTACATAGAGAGTCGAACTATTAGCTGCAAACACTTCATTCCTGTGCTTGAAGACAAAGGTTGGTAAGGGTGATCGCATCTTGTCTCCATGTACCTCCCCAAGAGTATCCTGAGTGTAATGAGGGTTTCTCTACCATGATGTAAGGTGTAAGGTTTCCTGCCTAGGCAGGGGGTTGGACTAGAAGACCTCCAAGGTCCCTTCCAACTCTGTTATTCTATTCTAAATTCTATTCATGTTCTCCAAATACGTTCTGCATAATGGGGAAGACTGAAATCATTTGAATCCTGGCCCCCAACATTAAAGGAACAAACCACCTTCTCCTTCCCTCATTTCATCTCACCCCAGCCAAGGTAGAGGTACAGTGTGTAGTAATTCTTCTCTGAAAACACGTCGCCAATCAGCAGTTTGTATAAGTAGACGGCCTCCACCAGAAACCAATAGTGATTGGCTAGAATGCAGTATTGCATCAAGACCTGAGCCACCCGGCAACCAATGGCAGCCTTAAGAGAAAGGAAGCAGAGAAAACAGCCGTTGAAAGAGTGGCACTGATGATGTTACCTGGTTTGGTAATTAAACATCTGCAAGAAAGCCACCAAGTTCAGAGAGCTCTGTGTCGGAGGCAGAGATAGGGCCGTGGCCGTCTGACAGTTATCAGCTGCCTTCATAGTCAGATATCAGTGGGGCAGAAGAACAGCTGGAGCCTGTTCCTGATATGCGCATGAGCAGAGCTGCCAGGAGAAGGGAGCAGCTAAGGAACAAGGGCCCGACTCAGGAGTAAAGGCACAGGTGGATGGTGAATGGCCCCTCCCAGAGGAAATAAAAGAGGAGCGAAAGGGGCGTGGAGTTTGCAGGAGACAATTAGTTCAATTCATGAGAGTGAAGATCTGTTCCTGACTTTTTGCCAAGTAATTGCTGCTACAGCATGGAGTTTGGAAGATATCGGTCTGGCAGCTCTCCAAGCCTGATCAAGGTCTGTAGTTGTGAAATCTCTTGAAAGAAAAAGCACCTTTGGGATGACAGGAACTTAACTCCCACTGGAGGGTAAGGAAGAAGCTTCTGATCTCCTGGGCAATGATTTCTACAATGACTGCCAGACAATCCTCGTGATCTCCTGGCTTAAAACATACGAGATCTCGGGGAAAAGTCCTTCTAGGGTCATTAACCTCCACTATCTGAAACTACCCTTGGGAAAATGGTACGTACCTCGTGACTCAATAAGTCTTCCCAGTCAGACATCTGGAAGGTCTCCCTTCCCCACATCTTCTCCAGCAACGCATCCTTCACAATCACCGATATGGCCCGTAGACCAAAGGAAGCAAAAAGATTGGCATGAATATAATTCCGAGTGCAGCGAAGCCTCCTGAAAGACCAAGGCAGAATTGTCATAATAACATCAGCTTAATAGTGTGCAGAGTGCAGAGAAGAGCAACAAAGAGGATTAGGGGACTGGAGACTAAAACATATGAAGAACGGTTGCAGGAACTGGGTATGTTTAGCTTAAGAGAAAGAAGGACTAGGGGAGACATGATAGCAGAGTTCCAACATCTCAGGGGCTGCCACAAAGAAGAGGGAGTCAAACTATTCTCCAAATCACCTGAGGGTAGAACAAGAAGCAATGGGTGGAAACTTATCAAGGAGAGAAGCAACTTAGAACTGAGGAGAAGTTTCCTGACAGTTAGAACAATTAATCAGTGGAACAGAAGTTGCCTCCAGAAGTTGTGAATGCCCCAACACTGGAAGTCTTTAAGAAGATGTTGGATAGCCATTTGTCTGAAATGGTATAGGGTTTCCTGCCTAGGCAGGGGGTTGGACTAGAAGACCTCCAAGGTCCCTTCCAACTCTGCTATTGTATTGTATTGTATTGTATTAATAGACAACATTTTTTGTGACAGCCTTCATGATAGGGTGGAATCAATTGGAGGAAGAGTTTCCTCTTTTGGGGGGCTTTCAAGGAGAATTGAGCAGTCATGTGTTTGGAACAATCAACAACAATCAACAGCAAAGCTGGCTGGGGAATTTTGGGAGTTGAAGTCCACAAGTCTTAAAGTTGCCAAGATTGGACACCCCTGGTCTAGAACAGGGATCACCAACCTTTCGGACCTCAAGGACCACTACATTCATAATTTTAATCTCATGGACCACTAATATGATTTTTTTTAAAAGATAAGAAGTATTTAGTACAATATAAAAAATGCCAATAATTTTTCTGTGGACCACCAAAATGTTCTCACGGACTACCAGTGGTCCACAAACCACCAGTTGGTGACCGCTGGTCTTGAAGAACCTTAACATTTCTATGAAAGATTCTCAACAGAAACCCAAAGGATCAACTCTAAAAAGATTTGACAAGAGGATGATTCCGTCAACATTTAAATCAAGAGAAGGAACTCTTCCATGTTATTTTCCATGAGCATGTAGTCCTGGTGCCATATTTTAAGAAGAATTCAGAGAAACTGGAGTGGATTGAGACAACGGCAACAAGAATAGAGGAAGATCAAAAAGTGAACGCTACAAAGAAAGGCAGAAAGAAATGGATATATTTAGCCCTGAGAAAAATGGCTGAATGAAAAAAGGCCAGCTAAATCTTTTCCACTCTTGAAAAGATATCACAAAGAGGAAGGTCAAGCTTTGGTCTCCATTATTTCAGAGTGTAGGAGACTGAATAATGGATTTAAGATAAAGGTAAAGGTTCCCATCGCACAAGCGTGCTAGTCGTTCCCGACTCTAGGGGGCGGTGCTCATCTCCGTTTTAAAGCCAAAGAGCCAGCTCTGTCCGAAGACGTCTCCGTGGTCATGTGGCTGACATGACTAAACGCCAAAGGCGCACGGAACACTGTTTCCTTCCCACCAAAGGTGGTCCCTATTTTTCTACTTGTATTTTATATGGTTTTGAACTGCTAGGTTGGCAGAAGCTGGGACAGGTAATGGGAGCTCACTCCGTTATGCGGTGCTAGGGATTCGAACCGCCGAACTGCCGACCTTTCTGATCAACAAGCTCAACATCTTAGTCACTGAAAGGCAAACCTCAGTTTAATTTTAGGAAAAAAGTTGAAATAATCCCTGTATTAAGTACCGATAGAAGAGAATATTGGTAACTGTGGGGTCCCTGATGCTCTCTGAGTTTAGTTCTTTCTTGCAGATCTTTCATGACCAAACTAGGTAACATCATCACAATTGCACAGTTGAAGGAAGGACCCCACTCCGTATCAGCGTTTCACCAGCTTGGCAAATTTTAAGTTGTGTGGAGTTCAACTCCCAGACATTTCCAGACAACTCTCTCCTGGCTGGGGAATTCTGGGAGTTGAAATCCACACATTTTAAAGTTCCTAGGGACATGGTGGCTCAGGGGGTAAGATGCTGAGCTTGTCGAACAGAAAGGTCAGCAGTTCAGCAGTTCGAATCCCTAGCGCCGCGTAACGGAGTGAGCTCCCGTGACTTGTCCCAGCTTCTGCCAACCTAGCAGTTCAAAAGCACGTAAAAATGCAAGTATAAAAATAGGAACCACCTTTGGTGGGAAGGTAACAGCGTTCCGTGCGCCTTCGGTGTTTAGTCATGCCGGCCACATGACCATGGAGACATCGTCGGACAGCGCTGGCTCTTCGGCTTTGAGACGGAGATGAGCACCGCCCTCTAGAGTCAGGAACAACTATCACATACAGCAGGTGCGAGGGGAACCTTAACATTTAGGTGGAGAAACACGACACTATATTATTGGGGTCTGAATCTTCTCTAAATGTGGTGCTTGGAAGCTTCCTCAGCTCTCAAGGGCAGCATTACCTGAAGATAGTCAAGATGAACAGAGCCAAGATCAGGGCCAGGAGCGAGAGGGAGTAGCCCACGGTGTAGAGGACTTTGAAGCTGACCATAAGGCGATGAGCTGCTTCCTACAGGAGAAAGAAGGAGGTCTCTCAAGCAGGAGAAAAGGAGTGTAGGGCAAATCAATGTATGGTTTGCACCATGAAGTACAACAAAGGAGAGCACTCATTGTAAAGCGGGGGGTGGGGACTTCCTATTTTACCAATTTACCATTTTACCAATGTAAAATTGAAACTGCTAACCTGAAAACAAACCCTATCCATTGTACATCAGTTGTATATGTTATCCAAAGCAGACTTCCTTCCTTCCTTCCCTATCTCCCTCTTTCTCCCTTCCCTCTCCGCCTCCCTTATTTCCCTCCCTCCCCTTTTTCTTCCTCCTCTCCCTCCCTCCCTTCCCTTTTCCTTCCTTCCTTCCTCCTTCCCTATCTTCCTCCCTTCCCTCTCCCCCTCCCTTATTTCCCTCCCTCCCTTTTTCTTCCTCCTCTCCCTCCCTCCCTTCTCTTTCCTTCCTTCCTTCCTTCCCTATCTCCCTCTTCCTCCCTTCCCTCTCCACCTCCCTTATTTCCCTCCCTCCCTTTTTTTCCTCCTCTCCCTCCCTCCCTTCCCTTTTCCTTCCTTCCTTCCTTCCTTTCTTCCTTCCTCCTTCCCTCCCTCCTTCCCTATCTCCCTCTTCCTCCCTTCCCTCTCCCCCTCCCTTCTTTCCCTCCCTCCCTTCCCTTTTCCTTCCTTCCTTCCTTCTTTCCTTCCTTCCTTCTTCCTTCCCTATCTCCCTCTTCCTCCCTTCCCTCTCCCCCTCCCTTCTTTCCCTCCCTCCCTTTTTCTTCCTTCTCTCCCTCCCTCCCTTCCCTTCTCCTTCCTTCCTGTCTTCCATACTCGCTTACTGACTTATCTTTGTATCATGGTGAGCAGAATTGGATGCAGTATTCCAAGTGGGGCCTCACCAACACAGTTTGATGCGGTATGATCACCTCTCGTAACCTTGAAGCTACTCCTTTCTCGATTGCTGAAGAGCAGCCCTCATAAATCATTATCCTGACTCTCAGTTCTAAGTGACTTTGTTCCTCACCTCTTTCGTGGTGGTTTCCATCTCTTCGATACACTGGATGTGGTCCCGCCAAAACGCCGTCCCATTCAGCAGCACCCAATTCCCGTCAAGCCCACATTGGCGGGTCACGACCCCATGCTTAACTGCAAGCACAAAGAGTGAGAATCAGCAAGGACTCTACATCTGTCTGCTTGATTTTTCACCCCTTGTTCTATAGGCAGAAAAGAAGGAGTCAAATACAGGGATGATGAGGGGACTGGAGGCTAAAACATACAATGAACAGTTGCAGGAACTGGGCCTGGCTAGTCTAGGGAAGAGAAGGACCAGGGGAGACAGGATAGCAGTCTTCCAGTATTTGAGGGGCTGCCACAGAGAGGAGGGGGGTCAAACTGTTTTCCAAAGCACCCGAAGGCTAGACAAGGGACAACGGATGGAAACTGAGCAAGGAGAGATTCAACCTAGAAACAAGGAGGAACTTTCTGACAGTGAAAACAATCAACTCAGACTCCCAGGAGGCGGGGGTCTTAGCTAACTTTGTAGGCTGTCTGTCTTTTGAGTCCCAAGGTTGGTTGAGCTATTGCTGGGTGATGATGTAATGAAATGGTTTTGGGATTCCTATTATGGCTCTGCCTGAAGGAGGTAGATCTTTGTTATGTCGAATAGTCTGGCTCAGGCCTTAATGGCCCATTGACAAAGATGGGTGTGTGTGAGAGAGAGTTCCTGCCTCCCTTTTAGGGGGAAATATTCCGTCCTTTTAATATTTCCTAAAATATTTCATTTTTCTAGGAGAGGGGTGGGTGATAACTTCCTACACTTTGTACCATCTTTTATATTTCTGAGGGGGGCCCAAAAACGGGCACAGTTAGAATCTTTTAAGAGATCCAAACTGCTCTACTTGGTGGCTTGATTGACAGGTAATACGCAAGAAGGTTTTCCCACAACGTAAGCGCTGCATTCTGTTAAAAGCCTACGACCATCTGCTTTTCCTCTTATAATCGCCAGATGGAGCAGTTATCAAAGAAAGCCTTATTGAGTAGCCCAGAAAGAGTGGGAGGAATATCCATCATTCTTTCTGTGATATCAGTGGGGGATTCTGGGAGTTGATATCCAGTATATATATATTTTAAAAAAACTATTGTTTGTTTATTTATTTAGTTCAATTTGGAGCGCTGCCCAGCTCCAACCAAGTCTTTCAAAAGACACCAGGGGAAGCAGAAGATGGTTTAGTATCAGGGGCGGCATTACTGCCAGTCCAACGCGCAAAACGTTTTGTGCACGCTTGCTCGCTTCGTTCGCACACCAAACGCATGCTCCACGCAAGGGGCACATTTCCAACTAAAAAGGTTTGCCCATGCGCAAAACGTTAGAAAAGGGGGGAAAATCCTACATTTCTGCAGTGAAAATTGTTCTGGGCAGGCGCAGAACTGAAAATCAAGATGGCGCCGACAGAGGAGGAGGAGAAGAACCAGTTTGGGGGCGTGGCAGGCCTGGGTCTCCGCCAGTTCCAGCAACCTAGGCTGCCGAGTTACTACTGGTGCTTTGCTGATCCCTTTCCAAGTACTCCACAAATCCCAACCTTGCTTACCTTTCTCGTACCAGGGTAGATAGAAAGGACAAGATACGTTGACAGTAGCTCCTGGATTCCCATCTGGCCAGCATGCATACATATCGAATGTTCGGTTGCAAAAGAGGCCTGCAAGACACAGAGGCGAGACTGGTTGGGTAGGATGACCGTGATTTAACTGGGGAGAGGACTAGAATACCCACAGGCTTCTAAGCGTTCACAGTCAACAGTATTGATACCAAGAAACTCTCTACCTTTGCTCATTTGACTATTCATTCATTCCTGGATTAAATTGTTGCGTATATCATGGACAGCCTGTTGCAGCCCGTCAGTGGAGCTGGCAGCAGAGTCAGACAGTGAGGAGGTAGGGGAGGAGCATGGGCCAGTCCTGGAGGCTGGGGAAGGCTCGGACGAGGGCTCTGCGTCAGAGGCAGAGAGGGAGCCGAGGCCGTCTGGCAGTGATCAGGTGCCTACAGAGCTAGACAGCAGTGAGGCAGAGGAACAGCTGGAGCCTGTTCCCAAAGTGCACCTGCGCAGAGCTGACAGAAGAAAAGAACCACTCAGAAATCAGGGTTGACTTGGGAGTAAAGTCACAGGTGGATGGTGAATGGCTTCTCCCATAGGAAATAAAAGAGGAGCGAAAGGGGAGGGGGCTTTTGCAGGAAACAATTCGGTCAGTCATTAGATTCGTTTCAAGAGTGTGAAGATCTGTCCGTGAATCTCAGAGACTCTGTGCCCAGTCTTTCCTTGCACAGCACCTCATTTGGAAACTATTGACATGGCAGCTTTCCAAGATAGATAAGGTCTGTGGTCATAAATATTCCTTTGAAAGACTGTTTACAGGGGCCTTGCTGAATGTGAATGGGAGGAACTCACATTCATTTAATAAAAGGGGTTTTGTCGGGACCAGGACTCTGCCTCGTGCTTTTGGGGGAAGCCTAGCTCAGAACACAGCCAGATCAACCAACAGAGAGGTGCTGAATTGTATAAAACCAGATGCATCACTGGTAGCTAAAACCACAAGACTATGTCTGATTCACTTTAGCCATGCCGTGCAGGCAAATTTATTGCAGAAGTCAAGGATGCTAGGAGTGGTTAGTTGAACAAGAAGAAGGGTGCAAGCAAAGTTGGCTTGATAACATCAAAACTGATACAAAGATGAACATCCAACCATTGAAAGAAGCTGCATTTTACAGGGTAGCATGAGAGCATTTGTCTATAAAGTTGTGAAGAGTCAGACACGACTGAATGGTTAAAACAACAACATTCATTCATTCATCCATCCATCCATCCATCTAGGTGTGTCTAGTCCTGTGATGGCGAACCTATGGTAAGTGTGCCAGAGGTGGCATGCCCTCTCTGTAGGCATGTGCGCCGTTGCCAACTGCTCTTCTGGTTTCCAGCACACATGCACATTGGCCAACGTCTTTGCGGGCACCGGAGCGCTGGAAAACAGCCAAAAACCAGGCTGTTTTTCAGTGCTTTTTCAGGCCTTTTGGGGCCTTTTGGGGGCTTTTTCAGTCCATTTTTGACCAATTTTCCAGCCCATTTTCCAGGCAGTCAAAAAACGGCCTGAAAACAGCCCCCCCCCCAAAACCGGCTTGAAAATGCCCCGAAAAATGTCCAAAACCAGCAAAAAAAACAGGCATGTGCACGCCAGCCAGCCAGTCTCCAGGTTTCTGGTGATCCAGCGCACACACATTCATGCATGTTCTGGTTTGGGCACTTGATGCCGAAAAGGTTCGCCATCACTGGTCTAGGGTAATGAAGAGACGGACTAAGGTTGATATGATAGCAACTTTCTTGAAGTCCTTGAGTGGCTATCACAGAGAGGAAGGGGTCAAGCTATTCTCCAAGGCACCTGAGGGCAGGACAAGAAGCAATGGGTGGAAACGAATCATGGAGAGAAACAACTTAGAACTAAGGAGAAGTTTCCAGACAGTGAGAAGAATTAATCATTGCAATGGCTCCCAGACTTATGGGTGCCCCATCATTGAAGGTTTTCAAGGTGTGATTCGAGAGCCATTTGTCTAAAATACAGGATCTCCTGTATTTGGCCGGGGAGTTTGGTCAGGGGGTTGAACTAGAAGGCCTCCAAGGTCCCTTCCAACTCTTGTTATTCTGTAATTTTACCTGCAAGACACCATTTTTTTCTATGACTGACAGTCCACCGAAGACACAGATGCTCACCTGAAGGATAAGGATCGTTTGCCATCTTCTCCATGCATTCATCTTTATATCTCAACCACTGGTCAAATGTCTTCTCTAGAATCTTTGCACTGCAACTCTGCATAAAATCACACCTTTATTAGACTTGTCAGAAGCCCAATATTCAGAGCATGCTATCTCTATCTGGATTTCCTCCACTCTGCTTCCCTGGTGCTGTCTAAGGCCATGTGGTTGTGGTGTTCTGGAGCAACATTATAAGATCTAGTGCAGTGATGGTGAACCTATGGCATGCGTGTCACAGGTGGCACGCGGAGCCATTTGTCAGGGCACGCGAGGCGCTGCCTTGTCAGCTGGCCAGCGTGCATGCGTGTGCTGGCCAGCTGCGTTCACCCTTTTTTAAAGCCATTTTTCACCCTCCCCAGGCTCCAGAGGCTTTATAGGAGCCGCGGGAGGGTGAAAAGAGCCTCCCCTCCCCGGAGGTCCTCTGGAGGCTTCATGAGCTTCCCTGAAGCCTCCGGAGAGCAAAAAACTGGCCCTATGGGCAAAACGTAAGTTTGGGAACGGACTTCCGGTTTGCTCGGAGGGTCATTTTGACTGCTCCAGAGGCTTCAGGGAAGCCTCTTGAAGGTCCCTGAAGCCTTCAGAGTGCTTAAAACGACCCTCCGAGCAAACTGGAAGTGACTTCTGGTTTGCTTGGAGGGTCATTTTGACTGCTTTGGAGGCTTCAGGGAAGCCTCCTGAAGGCCCCTGAAGCCTCCGGAGGGCTTCGGGAGGGGGGCAGGGGAGGCTGTTTTCACCCTCCCCAGGCTCCTATAAAGCCTCTGGAGCCTGGGGAGGGTGAGAAAAGCATGCAAAAATGGGGGGGTCGCACCCGTAGTGCATGCATGCGCACTGGGGAGGTCGCGCATTGCATTATGGGTGCGGAACGCCTGCACACGATCCCCTTGCGTTCCCCCCACTTATGGCACACAAAAAAGGTTCACCATCGCTGATCTAGAAACTGGCATTTTTGCCCTAAAGCAGGGGTGTCCAAACCTTGACAACTTAAAGTCCAGGGGACGTCAACTCCTAATCAGTCCAAATCCATTCAATGGATTTCAATTCCTCTGAGCGAGGACAGGTCACATCGCATAATGTACTGCGTTCATTTTATTCATGTCCATAATATGCCTCCAGCCTGATTTCTGTCCTGATAGATAAGACGGTCTTTCCTGGACAAGGGGGAAGAGGTGCCTACTCAATACTCTTTGATTTGTAACCAAAGATAAACAATTTTATGAAACATGGGACTTGTCTTATCAATGGTTAGACAAAAAAGAATAGGGAAGTGAAATATGCTAGAGAATTTTATAAAGATGTATTACTCCTGGATGGATTTAGGATGATGTAATGAAATGCCATAATATAAATTTTTCTCCAAATTTAGAATATCCCGCATAAAACGAAGTCATGATAGTTATAGTCCAATAAAGGTCCAACAATGATAATAATTGTATACATATATATCAGATTGACAATACGAGATTCGATATAAATTGTAAGTGGAGACTATGGTGAAAATGTACAAAGGTTTTGTAACCAATCGACACACTGTACGATACTGGAAGACGGTTTTATGTTTTATGTTTGTCTGTGCTTGTTTGTTTAAAAATAAAATGTTTTTAAAAAACCATTCAGATTTGATCATGTCCCCAACTCTCTCCCCCCCCCCCACATCTGTGACTTGATGCTGGTCCAACAGCCAGCTGCCGAAATGGTGAGCCACAGTCTACACGTGCGTAAGAAATTGCATTTGTGAAATCATTTGTGATGTAATGTCTGATGCCAGTACCAAAGACTTGTAATTATTGAGATGCTCTTCGTTACTTAATGGGGGCAATTTTCAACTCCATGCAATAACACGGAGAGAATCCTCCCATTAAATACTTGGATTTTTGAAGATTACGGAGTGTGATCGAAGCAAAATAAGCACCTTTTAAAAGAAAATCTGCCATAGCTTTTAATGCAGATTTACTTGGAAGGGAGCCCTAATGGCTCAGTTGGGATTCGCCCATTTCTCTTTAAAATCAGTGGAATTAAGCCTCCTTTACAATCACTGGCTGAAGCCAGAAATAACTAGAATGGAGACCAACGTTTTTTCTTCTTTTGGGGAAAAGACTAAAGTCTTCAGCCGGGATTTAGAATTAAAGAGGAAGATCTTTGCTTCTAAAATGGTTCCTATTCACTGGCTTGTCTCCATTCCGTCTCTTTTGTTTTAATCCGTTGGCTAAGATCCTAGCCCTGATGAAGTTTAGACACTTGCTGTTTTCCATTAAAGACGTACTATTGAGCAACTTATTTTCCTTCAATGAAAAACAGTCCAGTTGGAAAAATCATCCAGAAACTCCTTCTAACCAGGAGTGGGATCTTACCAGTTTAACAACCGGTTTGCTGAGCGTGCCCGAACCGGTCCAAACTGGTAAAATACCACCCCTGCTTCCAACCCACCAGGGACGCTTTCTGCCCAATAGATACCGTTAAATTTCACTTCTCCCCAGCTGAATTCTACCTCCTTTCACAACACATTCCAGGAGGCTAAAGAGCTCAGTCAATTGTGGGCAGGAAGTCCTGGTGCATCCAGGAGAATTCTGTAGGAGAAGAGTAGGCAGAGCTGGAAGGGCAGAGTTAAATGTGTCATCAGTTTGCAATCTTTGCGTTGCCACAAGAGATCCAAATCCAAGCTTTCCTGAATTCTTTTGAGCCTTACCCTGTGCCAATTTAGTGTTGAACTTTGATCAACCAGATTCTTGTGTGTAAAGATAAAGGTAAGATAAAAGTTCCCTTCTCACATATGTGCTAGTCATTCCCGACTCTAGGGGGAGGTGTTCATCTCTGTTTCAAAGCCGAAGAGCCAGCGCTGTCCGAAGACATCTCCGTGGTCATGTGGCCGGCATGACTAAACACCGAAGGCGCACAGAACGCTGTTACCTTCCCACCGAAGGTGGTTCCTGTTTTTCTACTTGCATTTTTTACGTGCTTTTGAACTGCTAGGTTGGCAGAAGCTGGGACAAGTAACGGGGGCTCACTTCTTTATGCAGCCTTTCTGACAAGCTCAGCATCTTAGTCACTAAGACAACAATATGTGTAGGCTCGAATAAATCTTCTATAGTGCAGCCTAACTGGTGATCCCAATTCTTTGCGCTTGACACATTCCCCGGGAACAAGGCAAATTCTTGCTGTTTGCTGATCTGACTTTCTTACCTCCATAAAGATAGAGCTCATCAAGAGGAAACCAATCCGTTTTGCTATATGATGGCAGGAAAGCACATCCTTCATCTTGAGCCCACAGCCTCGGCGCATGAATCACTCACCCAACTATGCTCCTGAGCACTCTCTAAAATAATAAAAAAATAGAAGAAAAACATTTTTAAAAGGCCGTATTGGCTTTAAAAAGTTTCAAAGCTGCCCCACGAGAGCTGGGGTATCCAAGCTTGGCATGTGTTATGGCCTGCCAGCGGCCAGTGGAGCTGGCAGCAGATTCGGATCAGTGAGGAGGTTGGGGAGGAACATGGGCCATTCTTGGAGTCTGGGGAAGGCTCTGATGAGGGCTTTGTGTTGGAGGCAGAGCGGGGGCCAGAGCCGTCCGACAGTTATCAGCTGCCTTCGGAGTCAGACGTCAGTGAGGCAGAGGAACAGCTGGAGCCTGTTCCCAGTGTGCACATGCGCAGAGCTGCCAGGAGAAGGGAACAGCTAAAGAACAAGGGTCGACTTGGGAATAAGGCCACAGGTGATATATATAAGATATATGATATAGATTATAGAGATAGATAGATGAAACAGATAGATAGATAGATAGATAGATAGATAGATAGATAGATAGATAGATAGATAGATGATAGATAGATGGATAGATGATAGATAGATAGATGATAGATAGATGATAGATGATAGATAGATAGATAGATAGATAGATAGATAGATAGATAGATAGATAGATAGATAGAGCTAGAGAGCTAGATAGATAGTTATAGAGAAAATTGATAGATAGATAGATAGATAGATAGATAGATAGATAGATAGATGGATGGATGGATGGATGGATGGATGGATGGATGGATGGATGGATAGATAATGAATGGAGAGAGATGGAGATGATAGATGATAGATAGATAGATAGATAGATAGATAGACAGATAGATATTTAGAGAGAGAGAGAAATAGATAGATAGAAAGAGAGAGATGGATAGATAGTTATAGAGAAAATTGATATAGATAGAGATTTTGTTAGCAATAGAGAGAGAGACAGAGATGGTAGATAGATAGATGGATAGAGAGAGAGAGAGAGAGATACAGAAATATATATATATATATATATATATATATATATATATATATATATATATATATATATATATAGAGAGAGAGAGAGAGAGAGAGAGAGAGAGAGAGAGAGAGAGAGTTGATAGATAGTTATAGAGAAAATAGATAGATAGATAGTTAGATGATAGATAGATAGATAGATAGATAGATAGATAGATGATAGATAGATAGGTATGTAGCTAGGTAGGTAGGTAAGTAGGTAGGTAGGTAGGAAGGTAGGAAGGTAGGTAGTAGATAGATGGATGATAGATAGCAGATAGCAGTTAGATAGATGTAGATGTAGATGTAGATACAGATAGCAGATACAGAGAGAGTTAGATGATAGAAAAGATGATAGATAAAATAGGGGAGAGACAGAGATAGAGACAGAGAGAAACGTTTTTAAAAAATAACACCAACTTGCATGAGGAGCCTGGCAGAGTATCAAGGGCCTTTCCAGTATTGTTGTTCCGCATACCCACAACCCAGCTTCCTTGTGAGTCAAAGTCACCCCGACCTGCCCACCAAATGGCAATCTGAGAAGAAACCCAAAGTGGCACCCAAATAAAGCGTCTCTGTTCCCGATTCCTGGAAACATCACATTGGCATTTTGTGAAAAGGTTGCCCGGCACCGATTTGCATGTTGGAAGCCGCCAATAAAGCTGCCAGCATAATGGAAAAAGGCTTTCTGTTTGAAATCAAACAATATATATTTTTTGGCATCCATTGAGTCAAGAGGATAGAAAATAAAGGGAACTGCAATTGGCGGTAGATGCAGAAATTACTGTTTCTGAAGGAGTGGGAGAGAAATACGAGGGGCTCAGGTATCTGAGGGGGCTTTGGAGGGAGGGAGAGGCAGGAGAGCATCACACCCAAAGGTGAGCTGTTGCCGATTCGGACCACCGGCTGGGCCTGCCCTCTTGCCCCGGCGCTATTTTCCTGACCTAGGCTTCCCCAAAAAGCACGAGGCAGAGTCCTGGTCCCGACAAAACCCGTTTTATTAAACGAATGTGAATTCCTCTCATTCACATACAGCCAAGGCCTGGCAAACAGTCCTTTAAAGGAATATTTATGACCACAGACTTTATCTATCTTGGAAAGCTGCCATGTAACTATTTTCCCAAATGAGGTGCTGTGCAAGGAAAGGCTGGGCACAGAGTCTCTGAGATTCACGGACAGATCTTCACACTCCTGAAACGAATCTAATGAACGAAGGAACGAATTGTTTCCTGCAAAAGCCCCCTCCCCTTTCGCTCCTCTTTTATTTCCTATGGGAGGGGCCAATCACCTTCCACCTGTGACTTTACTCCCAAGTCGACCCTGATTTCTGAGTTGTTCTTTTCTTCTGGCAGCTCTGCGCATGCGCACACTGGGAACAGGCTCCAGCTGTTCCTCTGCCTCACTGCTGTCTGACTCTGAAGGCAGCTGATAACTGGCATACGGCTCTGGCCCCCTCTCTGCCTCCGACACAAAGCCCTCATCAGAGCCTTCCCCAGACTCCAGGACTGGCCCAGGCTCCTCCCCAACCTCCTCACTGTCCGACTCTGCTCCCAGCTCCACTGGCCACTGGCGGGCCACAGCAGCTATCCCTTCCTATATATCTCACTCTCTGGCTTGCTCGCCCAGCCTACGCAGGCCACTTGATTTCCACACCTCACCCTTTCTACTCACCGCAGCTTCCCGAGAAGGTGTGCTGGAAGCAGCGGGCAGGAAATCCCCTGCGTGAGGTGTTTGAAGCTGCATGCAAGACACGCACGCACACATTTTCGGCTCCGCACTAAGTGAATCAGTTGTTAAATTATATGAAGCCCACCTCCGATCACACCCCATATCTCGGGTTCAGCAAGACATTGCCGCAAAAGCTTCCATTCAAAGAACAGTGAAACAACACAATGTGGATTTTAGGAGCCAATGCAGACACATTGTACATAATTTTAATTTAATTATGGAACTCTTCAATTTTATATAGACACCCATCTCACAAAAAAAGGAGGGGGGAATCTTACACCTTTATTATACCAATAGTGAGTTTGTATTTCAGATGCCCCAATAATCTTTGGGCTAAGTTCATACATTGCACCAAGAAATGCATTGTTTTATTTTCTTGAATAAACTATAATGCCAGTCCACTAAACCAAAATAAACCAAACTAGATATGTGATTCCAGATCATCTGTGATAGCGGCGATCGCGAAACCCTGCAGGTTTAATTCATTGCTTATTAATAAGCATGATTAATAGTTGCAGAATTGGTCTCCCCAGCCATTCGGTGTCACAAGCCTACCAGTTCCCTTAACCCATTAAGGTATAACACGGATCCTTTAAGTCTGATCTAAGAAGTTATGAAAACCCTCTTAGTTGAAAACCATAACCATGGTGGTCTCCTCTGTCGAATGGATGCAGCTGGCCACAACTGCATCATTAACCATGGCTAAATTTTAAAAAAATTGTTTCTAGCAAATTGTGTGAATACAGACATAGCCACAACTGTTCAAGTCAACTTATGGCTCTTAATGGGGTCTGATTAATCATTCTCATTGCAGAAATTATGTCCTTCCTTCTATTCTTTTTAACAAGCTTCCACCCATTACTTTTTTATTTTCCGAAGCACCTGAGGGTAGGATAAGTCAACCCACCTTCTTTGCAACAGTCCAAGTGCTAGAAGATTGCTATCATGTCACCGCAACCTTCTCTCCCCTGAGATCTTCCTTTCACTGCTAGCTTGAACTTCTTCTCTTGATGTTTAACCCATCTTTGGATTTGGCTGGGTCAGGCTATAAACCTCTGGGGCTTCCTTGTGTCTTCAAAGCAGGACAGGTTTACATGAATCCAGGGACGATTCTGGATCTGATTTCTGAAGTAGGCTGGGCTCCTTCTTCCTGCTCAAACATGTTCCTCACTTGCAGATAACCTTAAAACGCTTTGAGCATTGCGCTCTTCCCTTCAATTTCTTCAAGACACTTTGACCCATAATGTTGTGTAGGAATTGTCCATCGCTGAGCTGCTTGGGTCTACTCCCTCCCCCAACCCCCCCCCCCCAATGCAAAACCTTCCGGGAGTCAAATCCCCGCTTAGTCCAGACTTCAATGAACCCTTAGCAACTCTCCATGAGCGCGTACATTCCAAACTTGCGCGTTCGGGATAGGTGATGCATACACACGACGCGTGTTGTGGAGGTTGTTGCCGTGCCCCTGGGGCTCTACCTCACAATCTCCCCCTCCCCACAAGCTTTCCCGGCCTCGGGGGCGTCTCCCTGCCCCTTACCTCCTTGGTGTTGCAAGCCTGCTTCCCACCTCCGGATTGATGGAGAGCTTTCTGGCGACCCACAGATACCGCGCAGGTGGGGGGGGGGGGAAGCCCGGCACGGCACGGCACGGCACGGCACACCACCAGTAGCTCCAGATCGCCCGGTCGAAGAGGCGAAGAAGCTGGCGCCTCCGCAGAAGATCCTGGAGAGGTTTGGCGCGCCCTCGCCTGCCCAGCCGCCGTCCCTCCCTCCCTGCTCCACGTGGCGTCCTGCTCGGGGGCGGCACTTTAAAGAAACCTGGCTTGGGGGTGGGGTGGAAAACGCCCCCCCCCCACGCGTGGCAAGTTTCTCCTTCTGCGAGCGCTGCGTCTGATTTTCTCTTTTTCCTGCGCAAAGTTGGGAAGCCCAGCCAGCCAGGCGTGGAGCTGGCACAGATCGCCCTGGGCTCGGTTCCGAGGGATGGGTAACCCGCCTGTGGGTGCGTTCACACGAGCCTCCAGACGGGAGATGGACTCCCCAGAGTTACAAAGCCAAGAGAATGGCTGAGAGAGAGTGTGTGTGTGTGTGTGCATTTTTTATTTTTTATTTGGCAACCGTTTACAAGATCATAGATATAAGAATCAATCTGAGTACGAATGAAATGGGGACCAATAAATGGGGACAGCAGGACAGCCCCTTACAGACCTCTTAGGAATGGGGTGAGATCCACGGTAGACAGCTTAAGGATGAAGTTTTGGGGATTTGAAGATTTAATAACAGAATCAGGTAATGCATTCCAGGCGTTGACCACTCTGTTGCTGTTTTTACTGAAGTCGTATTTTCTGCAATCGAGTTTGGACCAGTTTACCTTGAGTTTGTATCTGTTGTGTGCTCTTGTATTATTGCGGTTGAAGCTGAAGTCGTCATTGACCCGGTAGGACGTTGTAGCAGATAATTTTGTGTAATACGCTTAAGTCTGACCATAGGCGTAGTTCTCGGTTGTCCAAGGCCAACGTTTCAAGCCTGGTGGTGTAGGGTGCTCTGTTGCGAGCAGAGGAGTGGAGGACTCTTCTCGTGAAATACTTCTGGACTCGCTCAAGTGTATTCATGTCCGATATACAGTGCGGATTCCAGACAGATGAGGTGTATTCGAGAATTGGTCTGGCAAAGGCTTTGTATGCCCTACTTAGCAATACGATATTACCGAAGGAGAAGCTTTGTAAGATTAGGTTAACAACTCTTAATATATTTTTGGCGATGCTGTTACAGTGAGCTCCAGCACTTAAATTGTTTGATATGAGTACTCCGAAGTCTTGACAGAGTGAGGGTCGTCTATGAGGTCATATCCGCCTAGCTTGTATTTGGCAGCTTCTTGACTCTTAGGCTTTGTTTCCGATGTGCTAAGTTAAGTTCACAGGGATAAATTGTGCACATGGGAACATAACCATAAAATGGTTGGCTTGGTTCTGGCTCAGTATGTTTCTATACCCTTTGATGAGTCCATAATGTCCCATTAAATTAAAGCTTCATCCCTGGAAGCTTCCAAGAAGAGACTGGACTGCCATCCGTCAGAAATGGTGTAGGGTCTCCTGCTTGGGCGGGGGTTAGACTAGATGACCTCCAAGGTCCCTTCCAAGTCTGTTAATCCGTTAAATAATAGAAAGCAACCAATTGCTATTTAATAGCGATCACTTATTTCATTTATTCTTTGACTCTCGTCCAAATGAAGAGGGAGATTTTGGCTTTAGCTGCTGAACCCTCAGAACAGGTTTCAATTTGGAATTAGTGTGTCGTTTTGGCAGGTTATAAGGATATAAACCGTGACCGATGCAAACTATAATACAATAATAATACAATAGTAGAGTTGGAAGGGACCTTGGAGGTCTTCTAGTCCAACCCCCTGCCTAGGCAGGAAACCCTATACCATTTCAGACAAATAGCTATCCAACATCTTCTTAAAGACTTCCAGTGTTGGGGCATTTACAACTTCTGGAGGCAAGCTGTTCCACTCATTAATTGTCCTAACTGTCAGGAAATTTCTCCTCAGTTCTAAGTTGCTTCTCTCCTTGATTAGTTTCCACCCATTGCTTCTTGTTCTACCCTCAGGTGCCTTGGAGAATAGTTTGACTCCCTCTTCTTTGTGGCAACCCCTGAGATATTGGAACAATGCTATCATGTCTCCCCTAGTCCTTTTTTCTCTTAAGCTAAACATACCCAGTTCCTGCAACCGTTCTGCAACCATCCTATGAAATAAGTGGCTACATCACACTTTTTAAACCACTCTGCATGGGTTGGGTTGGCAACACAATCGTCAGACTACAATAGCAGCTCATTTTTCCAAACCTCTATTATTCTCTTTTTAATTTTAATCAGTGTTTCCTAGTCTCAACAACATTAAGAAGTATGGACTTATACTCCAAGAATCCATCCATCCATCCACCCACTAACTCCAATTCTTGGAGTAGTAAGCCTTACAACTTAAAGTTACTGAGATTGTACCTCAAGGTACAAATATCCTATCAGTATCATTCTACCAAAAAAAGGACCATAACGGATACCTAATTTATTTTTTTTACTTTATTTTCTTATCATTCCTTGTAGCTATAAAAAAAAGATTTGTAAGAACTAGATAATGATTTAAAAGGTAAAGGTTCCCCTCGCACATATGTACTAGTCGTTCCCAACTCTAGGGGGCGGTGCTCATCTCCGTTTCAAAGCCGAAGAGCCAGCGCTGTCCGAAGACGTCTCTGTGGTCATGTGGCCAGCATGATTAAACAACAAAGGAGCACGGAGCGCTCTTACTTTCCCGCCAAAGGTGGTGCCTATTTTTCTACTTGAATTTTTTACATGTTTTCAAACTGCTAGATTGGCAGAAGCTGGGACAAGTAACTGAAGCTCGCTCTGTTACGCAGTGCTAGGGATTCGAACCTCTGACCTTTCTGATCGACAAGCTCAGCCACTGAGCCACCGCATCCGTAGATAACGATTAAAACATCCCAACTTTAGACATTTTGTTTGGGGGGGGGGGTTTCCAGAAAGACCAAACTACCCTCTTTTTCTGAAGAAAGTTTAAATCACCAGCGTGTCAATTTTGCCAAAATTCACCCAGTGGTCTCTCCAATTCTATTCACAACACTTTGAGTGGCAAGAGATCCCTTGGGAAGAAAAACATTCTGCCTTGTTCATTTATTCCCAAGCACTTCTACATCAAACCAATTAATTTTAAACATCCCGTTTCCAGTAGCAGCCAGAAATTTCTTGCCTCTTGCTAGGATGGACTTGGCTTGCCAACTTTTTAGTTTTTGGCTTAATATTAGACAATCCTTGACTCACAAGCGCAATTCAGCCCAACATTTCTGTTGTTAAGGGAGACATTTGCGAAGCGAGTTTTGCCCCATTTGGGTTGGTTATCAAAGACTCGCGCCGGATTTATGCAAACTCGCTCGGGCTGTGTGATTCCTCCCACAGTCTTCGCTGCAGGTTCAATAATTTTCCTCCACTGATTGGTTTAAAGATAATTCATTATGTACATTACAACCCGATCGTTCGTTTTCACATCGCAAATCCTCGCGGGAGTCCTTGGAGCTGAAAATGAGATGGAGAAAATTATTTTAATAAGATTCTTTAAAAAAAAAAATAAGACGGCAAAGCCACATTTTAAGGGCAATTAAAAAAAAAAACTTCTAAGATAGCCGAGGGCAATCAAACATAAAAAAACTGGCATGAGCCCAAGTTGTGTGCTGAGAACAAAATTGTACACTTGTATGCTGTAGTGCAGTCCTCCTCCAACTTTTTAAACAAGGTTGATTCACGGACCCTCACACTGTTGGGGGCTGGACCGGCTGGGTGGGCGTGGCTAGGTGGCCATGTGGCTGGGTGGGCGTGGCCAATTAACAGTCCATTTTGCCTTTGTCCTTGCTATACCCCTCACCAACTCATCCACTGGCCCCGGATCATATCGCTGTGAAAAAACATCCTGAAAGGCTGTTTTTAAAGACTTTTAAAGCACTACTTTACAAGCTGGCAGCTGCTTTTCAAGCCAGCAGCAGCCCCTCCCCTTCTCACCCACCGGCGCTGGATCACGTGGCTGCACTGGTGAGATCCCCCCTCAGTCAGCTGGCCATCCCTCGCGCCCTACGGCCTTACCTTCAGCAGCAGCGGTGTGATCAGAAGTGCAGCTCAAGCGGTTGAGATGACTAACCAGAAGCGCAGCTGGAGTGGATGCTCGCTGGAAGATAAGGCCAACAATGAGGGGCAAGCGAGGGGCGTGGCTGAATCCCACCAGTCCGCGGGCTGGATACTTTTCATTGGTGGGCCGTATCCAACCCGTGGGCCGTATGCGACCCGCGGGCCGTAGTTTGAGGATCAGTAGTGTGAAGATTGCTCAGCTGCACAGAAACAGCAGTTCATTTTTCACTTGATGTCTGTTCTTTTGTATTTCCTTTGCTGGTTCTTTGCATTCGCTCAAAGCTTCTTCAGTTGCAGGAGATGTGGACATTAGAGGCTGGGGGGGGGGGGCTGGGGCACAGCTGGGAAAGGGAAAGGTTGCTTCATATTGTTAAGCCACTTCTTGGTGTCTCTGGTCAATATTTATTGACTGCAGAGAAATGAAAACATAAAAAAAAGAGAGCAAAAATGTCTTTCTCAGCTCTCTCAAAAAATTCAGGGGCGCTTTACCGGAAGGAGGTACAATAACAACAGAACAACAGAGTTGGAAGGGACGTTGTAGGTCATCTAGTCCAACCCCCTGCCCAAGCAGGAGGCCCTCCACCATTTCTGGCAGATTTCTGGCTTCTTGCAAGCCTCTAGTGAGGACCCTCCCACAAATTCACTCCATTGTTAATGAGTTTCTATTCCTAAAACCTGGAATAGGTTTTCAACTAGGAAACCTTTTTTTTTTAACTTAACAGGTTCCAGGGTCTGAAAACTTTGAGAACTCCAGATTCAGAAAACCAACGTTTCCCGGTGGATGATCTGGAAGTTTGCACGATGAGTTTCAATTTTGGAAGGAGTTGTAATATCTAATGCCTAAGCAGGAGATTGAACAAGAAGACCTCCAAGGTCCCTTGCAACTCTGCTATTGTATTGTATTGTATTCTATGTTCTGTTCTATGTTCTGTTCTGTTCTATGTTCTGTTCTGTTCTATTCTATTCTAATCTCTGTTCTCCTCTCTTCTGCACTCTTTCAGGCAGAGAGCTCTAATATTGTCCCTAGAGAGCTCTAATATAAGCCCCTCTCCCAGTTTAGGAGTTACCCTCAAGGGGTCCTACCACCACTGGGAACATTTTAATTTTTACTTTCCATAAGTATTTGTGTCTCTAATGACTCCCAGTGGCTGCCTTAACAAGTCCATGCAATTTTCTTGGCAAGATTTCAGCAGTGGTTTTGCCGTTGACTCCTTCCCAGGACTATGAGAGAAGGCCCAGCTTAAGGTCACCCAGCTGCCTTCATGCCTAAGGCAGGACTAGAACTCACAGTCTCCTGGTTTCTAGTTGGTTCCCAACCCACTACACCAAACTGGCTCTTGAATCTTAATCATGACCCTGAATTCAAGATTGGACAGGCACTTCTAGGCGAGGCATAAGAAGGAAGTCCCCCCCAAAAAAACGAAGAACCTTGTCTCAGGTTACCACAATATGGAATTTGAAACTGAACTTAATAACTGGTTGCTCATTCAAGTTTATGGAAACTGAAATTTACAATGCCACATTATGTTTTAATTTACCAAAATCTACAGCAGAGAAGTGGAGAAATGGCTGGGACAGCCAGATTCAGGACCCTGGAGAGATCTTAAGGGAGGGCATTACGGTTGTTTCAGGACCATGGAGAGCAACACCAAAGCTAAAGACCAACTGCCCTACCTCTGATTTGGCCCAAGTGCTGTATTCATACAAGACCCACCAGCTAAAGTCTTTGGTTAGGAAACAGGCCTCTGGTGATACTTTACCAGACCTGCAAATGGCTCTTCACAAAAATTACAGGCTTACCCTAAATCCTTGACTCTCCCACCTTGGATCTACAGCCGAAGTGCTGTAGCTTTCTTGTAGCTATACATCCTTCTGATCATGGCAATCCAAAAATGACAGTCTTTGAGGTCAGGATTCAAGCCAAACTGAGGTAGAGGCAGGTAGCACCCCAACCTTATTAAACAGCTTTCTAGTTGAGCTAAATATGATATCTATGGCATAAATATAGTGAAGATGGGCAAGGCTGTTGACTTGGCACTGAGGCCCATTGGAAGCCCTTGACCACTAGGCTTCACCCCATGTCTTCAACAACCTGATTTCAGGGGGATATGAATAGCACTTAGCCTTAGACTTATATACCGCTTCATAGTGCTTTACAGCCCTCTCTAAGCGGTTTATAGAGTCAGCCTCTTGCCCCCAACAAGGGGAAAGGGAAGGGAAGGGAAGGGAAGGGAAGGGAAGGGAAGGGAAGGGAAAGGAAAGGAAAGAAAGAAAGAAAGAAAGAAAGAAAGAAAGAAAGAAAGAAAGAAAGAAAAGGAAGGGAAAGGAAAGGAAAAAGGAAAGGAAAGAAAGGAGAAAGGGAAGGGAACAAAAAAGGGAAGGGAAGGGAAAGGAAAGAAAGGAAAGAAAGGAGAAAAGGAAGGGAAGGGAAGAAAAAAGGAAAAGGAAGGAAAAAGGAAAGGAAAGGAAGGGAATAAGGAAGTGAAAGGAAAGGAAAAAGGAAAGGAAATAAAGGAAAGAAGAAAAAGAAGGGAAGGAAAAGGGAAAGGAAAGAAAAGGGAAGAGAAAGAAGGAAAGGAAAAGAGAAAGGAAAAGGGGAAGGGAAGGGAAGGGAAAGAAGGCAAAGAAAGGAAAAGCCAGCAGATGAACCTGTTTCAGAAACTGAGCACCAAACTCAATTCCAGCCGAGAAAGAACAGACACAGCTATCCCCAATTTTGTGAGGATCACTTCAGGGTTGTGTTTGACCTTGGGAGGCCCAGGGCGGGCATGGCCAGTTCGACGTCACTCCTGTTGGGGACACCTGTTGGTGCCCTGAGCGCTCTGCCAGCGAAACCAGGCTCACGGGCTCTGACAGGAGTGATGTTAAGCTGGCCACGCCCACCCTGGACATGCCCCTCCCCCCCAGCCACCCAAGGTCAAACACAACCCAGATGCGGTCCTCAGTGAAATTGAGTTTGACACCCCTGCTCTGGGTGGTCTTTCCCCATCTGTCTTACTCCACCAGAAAGCAAAGATGACGCTGGGGAGCCCATTTCCACTGGCAGAGGCACCGTGGGCCAGTCCTTCGCTGTTTCCAGGAGGGCTCCGTGGGCCAGATCTAAGCACCCTGTGGGCCGGATCCAGCCCCCGGGCCTTGAGTTGGACACCCCTGATGTGTCACATCAGGTTGGGAAACCGCTTTGTTTTTCATGCCGACGTTCCTCTGTTAAAAGGAGTTCGAATTGCTGCAATTGAGCAATGGCTCTTTTAACAATAGGTATCGATGGAGGTTTGGTTGTTTTTCCTTTAAAAAGAAAAAAGAAAGGACTCTCCTGGCTAAAGAATAGTTCTGTCTGTAAATAGAGTCCTCTGGGTCTCCAGGGAGTCTCCTCTTCTGAGCTGTGCACCAAAATGGCCGCAAAGAGATGCAGGAAGCTCTAGACTTTTGACGGCCGTTGTGCAGTGGGGATTTTTGCAGCCAAAAGACGGTGTTTCCTCTTCTCTCTCCCTTCTTTCCTTCGCAAGCAGGAAGGAGGAAGAGGAGAGCAAGAAGAAAAGGTCACCGGCCCGAGAAAGCCTCTGAGGACTCCTGTTCCAGGACAAGTTGCTGAGGCAATGGCTGACTCAGAAGGGATAGAGCAAGGAGAAGACAACGATAACAGCGGTTCTTACATTGTCTGTTGCCTGCTTCCTTCTGAGATCTACTTCAGCTACAGCTCTTAGTGGGGCCTGAGATGTAGGCTTACAAGCCTATTCTGCAAATGTCAGGATGGCCTCTTTGCTGGGCTCCCTTAGATGAAACTTTGATTTTCGGTATTGCTGACTGGATAGGTTTTGTTGTTTAGAGAAATGGCTAACACCTATGATGTAAAAGTAAAAAAAATGGGATTGTGTGTTATTACCTTAATTCTATAGCACCAAAATGAGTTAGAAGTCAATAGTTTTCTTTTTCTTTTCTCCTTTCTCCTGCACTTTCTCCCCTTCCCCCTTTCCCTCCCCTGTTTTCCTATTACTTTCAATCCTCTGTGTTTCTCTATTTTATACTTTGCTAAACTACTAAATATGAATGCAGAAAAATTTAATGGGCCTCATGAATACTCATTGGGGATATTCTAAACTAGGGGCATCCACAGATGAGTCAAAAAAAGGCAAGATGACCAGTGGTAGGATTCAAATTTTTTTTACTACCAGTTCTGTGGGCATGGCTTTGTGAGTGTAGTGTGGCTTGGTGGGCATGGCAGGGGAAGGATACTGCAAAATCCCCATTCCCTCCCCACTCCAGGGGAAGGATACTGCAAAATCCCCATTCCCTCCCCACTCCAGGGGAAGGATACTGTAAAATCCCCATTCCCTCCCCACTCCAGGGGAAGGATACTGCAAAATCCCCATTCCCTCTCCACTCCAGGGGAAGGATACTGCAAAATCCCCATTCCCTCCCCACTCCAGGGGAATGATACTGCAAAAGCCCCATTCCCTCCCCACTCCAGGGGAAGGATACTGCAAAATCCCCATTCCCTCCCCACTCCAGGGGAAGGATACTGTAAAATCCCCATTCCCTCCCCACTCCAGGGGAAGGATATTATAAAATATCCATTCCCTCCCCACTCCAGTGGAAGGATACTGCAAAATCCCCATTTCCTCCTGATTAGCTGGGGCTCGGGAGGCAGAGAATAGATGGGGGCAGGACCAATCAGAGGTGGCATTTACCGGTTCTCCGAACTACTCAACATTTCCACTACTGCTTTTCCAGAACTGGTCAGAACCTGCTGAGTACCACCTCTGAAGATGATCAAAGCCCGGTCCATTTTGGGAGGGCTTCAATTGCATCAATTGATTGTGGTTGCTGTGGTTTTTTTTTAAAGCTCCCTTCTTGCGGGTATCCATGTTTGGAGCTGAGGATGGGCGGAGATGTCATTTTTAACCGCAACAGAACATTTGCGACGCATTCTAATGAAAAATGACATTTTTCATTAGGGAGGAGCTACTGAGCTCCATTAATTACTTCAAAGCACATGAATACATTTCAAGTTTTTCAAAGCAACACAGTGAGTAAAAAAATAATAATTGGGGAGGAAAATTGCTATGAACACCCTATGAGTTACATGACTTAAGTGGCAAAACCGCAGTGTTCCAATATCTCAGGGGCTGCCACATAGAAGAGGGGGTCAGAGTCCTCTGCTTTATAAATGTCACTGCACCGTTTATTGGAAGGCACCTGGGAGTGAGGACAGGCTAAATTGTTATCCCCACATGTCACATTCCAGGAAGAAATGATGGATCCCCAAGGCAACAATTAGCAATTAGGAAAGCAAGACACCCACATAACCAAGTGATAGATTTACGACAGGTTCAGCATCAAAGTTCATTCCAAACAGTGGCAATAATAATGGTTTGTGTGTGTGTGTTTTTTTCTCTCTCTCTCTCCTTCAGCTGTTCGTTTTTGCTGTCCGCTGCCTACCTCATTGACTTTTGTTTGCCTTGTCTTTCGTTACAGCAGGACTGAGCACCCCTACCTTAGCAAAGGAGGCAAATTCTGGGCAACCATTTTGATGAGAAACTGCCCTTCTCTCTCTCTCTCTCTCTCTCTCCCTCTCCCTCTCCCTCTCCCTCTCCCTCTCTCTCTCTTTATTTCTCTCCAAAATTTAGCCTTGATCAGAAGTCTGATTGTCCAAGGAAGTTTGAAGCTAAGCTAAGGCCCTGGCTTGATTCTCCAAAGCAATGGAGGGCAAGATAAGAAATACGGATGGAAGATCATTAAAGACAGATCCAACCTAGAACGAAAGAGAAATATCCTGACAGTGAGAACAATTAACCAGGAAAACAACCTACTTCCAGAAATTGTGGGTGCTCCATCCATGGAGGTTTTTAAAAAGAGACTGAACAGCCATTTGTCAAGAATGATATAAGGTCTCCTGCCTGAGCAGGGGGTTGGACTAGAAGACCTCCAAGGTCCTTTCCAATTCTATCATTCGATGTTCTATGTCCCTTTTTGGACTCCCGCAAGAATTTGCTGCGGTGAACTTTTATGAGCCATGCACTCATGTTAGGCAATGCTTTAGGAAGCAAATGGGCCCCCTGCCAATCCTTGAGAAAAATGCAGGAGAAGATGCCTACAATGTTCATATTGTACAAGGAGCATCCCACCCTATGATCCATATCTCCTTCATTGAATGCTTGGTTCGACCAAGTGGGATTAAACACACAAGGGAATTTGTGTCTCGTGCAGAAGTTCCCAGCATACATGCAGAATAACAGAGTGATAATAATCATAACAATTATACCAATAAGACGGGGTAGTAGTAGAGAAGATGAGGATAATAATTGTTCTGACCTAGGCTTCCCCAGAAGCCGAGTCCTCATCCTGATAAACCCCTTTTATTTAATTTACAGTGAATTCCTCTCCAGCAAAATCTTTCCTCTCCCACAGTCTTTCAAGATAGGTCACAATTATCGGCCTTTATCAGGCTTGGAGATTGGCCTGACCGATATTTTTCAGACGCCTGCAATATTTGGCAAGAATGAACTAATTGTTTCCTGCAAACACTCCTCCCCTTTTGCTCCTTTTTTATTCCCTATGGGAGGGGACATTCACTGTCCACCTGTGGCTTTACTCCCAAGTCGACCTCTGTTCTTTAGCTGTTCCCTTCGTCTGGCAACTCTGCGCATGTGCACACTGGGAACAGGCTCCAGCTGTTCTTCTGCCCCACTGATCTCCGACTGAAGGCAGCTGATAACTGGCATACGGCCCTGGCCCCCTCTCTGCCTCCGACACAGAGCCCTCATCAGAGCCTTCCCCAGACTCCAGGACTGGCCCAGGTTCCTCCCCAACCTCCTCACTGTCCGAATCTGCTGCCAGCTCTGCTGGCCACTGGCGGGCCACACTAATAATACTGCAGCCATACAACAGGGTAAATGTACTTAGCCCTGTGGGAATTAGGTGTTAGGTGATGGCAGGAGGGAAAAAAAACTGTCTTTGTGTCTAGTTGTTTTGGCATGCCATGCTCTATAGCGCCATCCGGAGGTGAGGAGTTGAAACAGTTTACGTCCAAGTTGTTAGTGGTCTGCAGGTATCCTCTCAGCCTTGCTTCTGACCCATGCAATACCGAGCTTCCTTCCCCTTGAATATAGTTGTTTGGTTACTCGATCAACCCCAATGGCTTTCATTGACATCAGAGGAATGCGTTATTATCTCTCTTATTCTGAAAGCTCTGCAGGATCCGGGGGACCCAACGGAAGCTAAGGGAGGAACACTTCCAATAAAAGGGGCAACAACCTATATATTATATTAGCAAAACTGCCATGAGGTAAAATTGCTTCATCCATCACAGTTCCTTAGCTGGCCAAAGGTTGAGTAAATAGAGATGGTCAGGGGAATCTGCCAATGCTTTCGGCTTTGTGTGTGTGTGTGTGAAACAATCACCGCAGCAGCAGAGGTGTAGTAGAGTCGAAGGATAACCGTGAGCATGGATTCCCTAGAATGATGTTTCTAAAAACTCGGCAACTTAAAAACATCTGGACTTCAACTCTCAGAATTCCCCAGCCTGTTATCTCGTACATGGTTGACAAACCAAAGAAATAAAAACAAAATAATAATAATAATAATAATAATAATAATAATAATAATAATAAGTCCTTGTATCTAGTTGTTCTAGTGTGCAATGTTCTATAGCAGTGAGGGTCAACCTTTTTGGCACCGAGTTCCCAAACCAGAACATGCGTGTTTGCGTGCAGGCTAGCTGGTCTTCGTGGGTGCTGAAGCGCTAGAAAACAGCCCGAAAAACTGCCAAAAAACTGGTCTTTTTTGGGACCATTTTCAGGCTGTTTTTCAGGACAGAAATGGCCAACAAAACAGCCCCCAAATGGCCCCCAAAACAGGCTGTTTAATGGCCATTTTTGAAGCCATTTTCAGGTTGCTGTTTTTAGGCCATTTTCTGGTCTGAAAATCAGCCTAAAAATGGCCCAGAAAACACCCTGGTTTTTTGGGCCGTTTTCCAGGCCATTTTCCGGCACTCCAGTGCCCGCAAACACCAACTGGCACATGCGCGCCAGAAACCAGAAGAGCAGCTGGAGGCACCGCGTGTGTCCACAGAGAGGGCGGTGCATGCACCTCTGGCACCCGCACCATAGGTTTGCCAACATGGTGTCAGGCCTGCAGTCATATTCCTTTTGGGATCTTTGGCCTGCCACACTCTCTCTTATTTTTCTATGCTGTTTCATTAGTAGGGTAATTGGGAGGGGGAATAGTAAGCAGTAGAATGTGTTGTTGTCAAAATAAAACATTCCTTTCTAGAAGCCCAAGGTCATTCTTTGTCTCTGCACCTCTGCACATGTCCGGAAGTGGATTTGGTGGAGATGCCAGCGTGGCAGAGGAAGATTGGACTTGTGGGTGTGGGGGCAAGATCATGAACTTTCAACTGGGTGGAAAACCCAGGAAGCTTTCAGATTCAGGTTTTCCACAGTTTGTACCAACATGTCTCTCTTATTAAATTAGAACTTAGAGCAATTCTTTGCCTCGGACTCTGATTTAATTTTGGATGATATTTGGAGCGCTGACACAAGGCCCTATAGCGTCGTTTTGAGGGTAGAAGTTGAAACAATTTATGTCCAGGATGCGAGGGGACTGTAAGTATTGTCACAGCTCTCTTTTTGACTCGTGCAGGTCCTCAATGGAAGGCAGGTTATTATTTATGTTGATTTTTACAGGATGCTGCAGAATGCTTGGCATTTTAGGAAGGGGTGCCAAGGGGAAAAAGGGCCCACCTCATCTCCACCCCTTCATCATCTAAAAGTTCTAGGACTGGCATCTAATTAATATCTTATACCCAAAGTTGCAGCTTGATCATTACTTTGCTTGCTGCTTGATGAATTGACGTCCTCGTCTGATTAAGAAATAATTGAACTGAAACATTTAATCACGGAAACCTCTATTGAATGTTTCTTGCCTAAGTGGGCCTGCCTGGATCAATGAGATGACCATGAGTCTCCTTCGTTCTACCTCCACGAGTCTCCTTTGTTCTACCTCCACTCTTCCCTTGCACTTCCCTTGCACTCTTCCCTTGCACTTTCTTTTCACAAACCATCTTTGAGGAAGACTGAAACATTTATCTGCCAAATAACTTGTTTTATTTTCTGGCAAAAATGGCATCACTCGTGATCACTCTATGATTCTAGATGAAGACGCCAAAGACGCAGAGAGTTTGAGAGTAGATTAAAACCCGTCGATTTTGATTGCCCATTGAGACCTGCAGATGGAGCAGCCATCGGACAATTGGGGGGACGTAGACAATGGTGGAGATGTGACATAGCTTTCCAGTTCATCTCCACCCAGGTGTGTTGTTTTCGGGATGGCTCCTCAATGATCTATTTTGATCGGAGAGGCTGCTGGCACAAAAGTGTAGGAAGTTAGTACCCACCCCTCTCCTAGGAAAATGAGATATTTTAGACAATATTAAAAGGGTAGAATATTTTCTCTAAAAGGGAGGCAGTGACTCACACACCCCCTTTGTCAATGGGCCATTAAGGCCTGAGCCAATCTATTCCACATAACAAAGATCTACCTCCTTCAGGCAGAGCCATCATAGGAATCCCAAGGCCCTTTTATTACATCGTCACCCAGCAAGAGTCAACCAAGCTTGGGACTCAGGACAGCCTACAGAGTTGCCCCTGCATGGCCCCATGGGAGTCTGACAACCAATCAGAACACAAGCTCAAATTTAAAAGCCCAGAGAGGGCATAAAACCCAGGCACTCTCAACCTCTCTTCCTCTTTTTTGCCCAGGATCTCAAACCACGTGATCCTGTCCACCATTAAAAAACATCTTTTCAAACAGCCACCACGTTTCCAGTCTCTTTATCCCCCCTTGGAACTGAATCCAGATGGACGTTTCTTCCAACAAAAGGAAACTAAATTCTGCTTGGCAGGGAACAAACCTTCACACAGCACTATCTTTGTTCTGCTAGAGATCTTTCTTCTAAAATAGCTTATAAACCACCACTACCCCACTTGCAGAAAGCTACTGTTATTGAATATTTGCTTCTTCCGCCAATTTCCCTCTTTCAAAATGTCCAAGCCACCTACCCATCCTCGTGTCTGGGGGCAGTGCAGTCTACCAGCTACCCATGTTTTTTTGGAAAAAAATATTTTCTGTCCATTGTCTGTTTGTTGTTTTGACAGCTGGACTCTGTGCTGTAAACTAAGAGATGTTCCAAATGCATTATTTAACTGACTAGAATCTGTATTTTTGCTCTCCTGTTACTGAAGTTTCCTGGGCACCGTCGAAAAGTTTTGAGCATTTTCTTTTGCAAGTTTTTTGTACCTTTTACTCTCTTTATGACAACTGTATTTTTCGAACCATAAGATGCACCAGAGTATAAGACACACCTTAGTTTTTTGGGAGGAAAATAAGAAAAGAAATATTCTGCTTCTGCCTATGAGCATCCATGGTATTTATCTAGCTAGCATCCTGTCAGTGTGTGAGAGAGTTGAGGGCTGTTTGGAAACAAACAGCATTTGCTGTGGGAGCAACAAGGAAGGAGACAGCAAGGAGCCTGGGCGTGGCTTCTTCTGTACTAAAAGCTGCATGCTGTGCTGATATCTAAAACTAAAAGTGAAACTTCTCTCCTCTGCTGAACTACCACGTTGGAAAACCTGCTTTTGGTATTGTATATTTACTTAATGTGTTATATTATATATAAAGAGAAGGTATTGAATCCTGCTGCATCAGTTACTGGTGTGTGCTTTCTGGATGTGATTGCTGCTGCAAACTCTGACACGTCCTTGTAGCAAATAGCAAACAGCCAAGTCAGCTTCAGCAGCCTGATTCAACATGAGCAGCTGATTGGCGGGTGAATCGACCTCCCGGAATACCCCCAATCCGCTCTTCCAGGCTCCAGGAATTGCCACAGACCATCGCCTTCTCTGTGCCTTGCGCTTTTGGCTACATTCGGTCAGGGGTGGGTTCCTGCCAGTTCTAACCTCTTCTGTAGAAGAGGTTCCACAAATCTGCAGTGCCGTTTAGAACCGGTTCCAGCTCCCCCCCCCCCCCCGCCCGTCCGCACATCATCAAGATAAAGAGCGAGAGGAGGAATTCTGGGAGTTGAAGTCCACAAGTCTTAAAGCTGTCAAGTTTGAACACCCCTGGGTTTTTTTTCTAAAGGGTTAGGGGTGCAAGGGTCTTGTAACTTGACAGCTTTAAGACTTGCGTGCTTCAAATGCCAGTTTTTGAGCCAACATTTTGGCTGCTAAGCAAGAGCGTTGTTAAGTGAGTTTCACCACATTTTACAAGTTGGCCACACCCACCCAGTCACATGGCCGGTAAGCCACTCCCACCCAGTCACATGGCTGGCAAGCCACTCCCACCCAGTCACATGGCTGGCAAGCCACTCCCACCCAGTCACATGGCCGGAAATCCGCTTCCACAAAGCAGGCCACACCTACAGAAGAGGTTCTAAAAAATTTTGAAACCCACCACTGCATTTGAGGTATAAGACACACCCAAATTTTCACCCTCTTTTAGGGGTATATTGACGACCCATAGATATGGCTGTCGAATATTCTAATTAATTTGTGATGCTTGCTTTGTTGGCAATAAACTTTGTCTGGAGCAAAAGAAAAAAACAAACCCCCTACTTTGGAGGATTGTAAAACCTTTGGAGAAGTCTAAAGCTGTACTTCCTCCTCCTGTTTCATTCTTCTGTTGCTTTTATTTTTAAATGAAAGGGACACGCATGTTCTATCTATTTCCCATAGGGAAAGCAATCTACCACCTGCCCTTTTCTGCCTCAGGATATTAACAGCTTGAAGGTGGAGAAAATGTGCTTTCTCTTGGTTTAATTTACCCTATGCCTTTGAGTGGCTGTTTCCCCCCCAGAGGTTATTATTTCCTCCGTATTAATCTATTCTGGATTTTGCATTTCCAATGATTTCTGTCCTAGCTGGTTCCTTAGCGTGCACAAATTCGATTAGTTAAAACTGCCCTTGGTGAATTTGTAAGTATTAGAAATGATTTCCAAGGTTTGGGGAGCTTAAGTCAAGTCTCCAGTGGTCTGTCCTGTTGGGCTCACTTACTTTTCATTACTTGCAACAGTAATGAAAAATGAAGGGATTTGGAGAGGTTGCTCTCAAACCTAAGCTAGGACTAGAATTCACCGTCTCCTAGTGATTGGTCACCCAGCCAGCTTCCATGCCTAAGGTGGAACTAGAACTCACCATCTCCTTGTGATTGGCTCAAAGTCATCCAGTTAGCTTTTATGTCTAAGGCAGGACTAGAATTCACCATCTCCTGGTGATTGACCCAAAAATCACCCAGTTAGCTTTTATGCCTAAAGTAGGACTAGAACTCACCATCTCCTGGTGATTGGCCAAAAGTCACCCAGCCAGTTTTCATGCCTAAGGCGGGACTAGAACTCACCATCTCCTGGTGATTGGTCCAAAATCACCCAGTTAGCTTTTATGCCTACAGTAGGACTAGAACTCACCGTCTCCTGGTGATTGGCCGAAAGTCACCCAGCCAGTTTTCATGCCTAAGACGGGACTAGAACTCATCATCTCCTGGTGATTGGTCCAAAATCACCCAGTTAGCTTTTATGCCTACAGTAGGACTAGAACTCACCGTCTCCTGGTGATTGGCCGAAAGTCACCCAGCCAGTTTTCATGCCTAAGGCGGGACTAGAACTCACCATCTCCTGGTGATTGGTCCAAAATCACCCAGTTAGCTTTTATGCCTACAGTAGGACTAGAACTCACCGTCTCCTGGTGATTGGCCGAAAGTCACCCAGCCAGTTTTCATGCCTAAGGCGGGACTAGAACTCATCATCTCCTGGTGATGGCCCAAAATCACCCAGCCAGTTTTCATGGCTAAGGTGGGACTAGAACTCACCCTCCCCTGACGATTGGCCCAACTGGCTTTTAGGCATAAAGCAAGCAGCTCTTTTTCCTGTCTCCCAAGCCCATTTCTACACACACCACTTCAGAGGTATTCGCCACCGAGATCTTTGCATCCGATTTCTGGTTGCGCCTACGTGTATACTTCATCAGCCTCCTGTTTACAGTTGGAGCAGATGGTGTGTCATTATAATGCAATCTAATGCAATCATAAGCCTGAAAGAGAGAAGATTTGACATTCCACAATTGAATCCTAGTTGGGAGAAAATGCTGCTTCTTTGTCATGCAAATCCACAGAAATATGATAGGGATGCTTGCTATTTAAGAAAGTTGCTTCAGTAGTACTAAAGAGGAGATGTATAAATAATATAATGAGGCTTATGTAAGCTTGATGAATGTGATAGGGATTATTAACAATGTCAGTGGAAATTGGATGAATATATATATAATATGAAATTTGTTCATATATAATAGAGAAATGTTTAGATAGAACAAGAAAGATATAGATGAAGGTAGAGATAAAGATGAGGAATTAGGCATTTTTTGAATATATATGTTTAACAATATAATGATTATTAAACTTGAGAAATGTGATAGAGATTATTAATATCGTTATTGTGAATTGGATTAATATAAATGATACCTAGAACCAACTCTGTTCGCATACAATATAAATGTATAACTTAAAAATTATATATATATATATATATATATATATATATATATATATATATATATATATATATATATATATATATATATATATATATATATATATATATATATATATATATATATATATATATATATATATATGTTGTATTTGTGCTGATAAAATAAAGGGAGACTTTGGTCATACCAGGGGTTGTAACACAAACATATATATTTGTACTGATTTGTACTGATAAATAAATAAAGGGATACCAGGGATACCAATATTTAGGCATACCAGGGGTTGTAACACAAATACATATACATACACACACACACACACACACACACACACACACATATATATATACATACACACACACATATACATATACATACATACATGCATACATACATATATATCAGCATTTTTGCTGATAAATAAATAAAGAGAGATTAGTATAGATCTATTTCAAGCTATTTAGCTCTCATCAGCTAGCCATACCCTAACTGGGATTCCAACTTGGGTTGTTTTTACATGTTAGGCGGTTATATTAACCTCTAAGCCACATGTTCTCCTCCCTTACCAGCTGAGCCAGGAAGCAGTATGCTCCCTCCCATATTTGGGTATACCAGGCGCTTTGACAAAACACACACAGACACAACACACACACCGGTATATTAAAAAAAGGTTGCTTCAGCAAGTGCATCTATCCCAGGGATGAGTAATTCTGTACAGCATGAGCCATTCTGTATATTATTAATTATAGGACAGCAGGGCTGTCTTAACGCATGGGCCTGAAGGGCACTTGCCCATGGGGCCCACAAGCATAGGGGCCCCACACTAATCAGTGTATATTAACCCTTCAGTGCACCTTGTATCATATAAATACAGCAACGCATTTATTTCATTTTACTGCATTTTTAAATTAATACTAACATGCCAATAAAATGTTATTCAGAGGTATTTCCCGAGAAGAGTCCTCCACTCCTCCACTCACAATAGAATCCCTTCTGCCACCAGGCTCGAAATTTTGGGCTTGGATAATCTGGAACTACGCTGCCTGCGGTCCGATCTAAGCATAGTACGCAAAATTGTCTGCAACAACATCCTACCTGCCAACGACTATTTCAGCTTCAATAATACACGGGCAAACCATCGATACAAACTCGAGGTAAACTGCTCCAAACTCGATTGCAGAAAATGTGACTTCAGCAACAGAGTGGTCAACGCCTGGAATGCTCTACCGGACTCCGTTGTTACAACCTTAAACCCCCACAACTTCAACCTTAAACTGTCTACCGTGGACCTTGCCCCATTCCTAAGAGGTCCGTAAAGGGGGCGTGCATAAGCGCATCAGCATCTTAGCATGCCTGTCCTACTGTCCTCATTTATCTTTATTTACTTCCTTTGTTCATGTTTATGTTCATACCTATACTTGTTATCTTGTACATGTTTGACAAACAAACGAACACATAAATAAATAAGTTGTTGTCGTAGGGGCCACAGTACACTGCTTTTGCCGGGGCCCATAATGCTGTTAAGACAGCCCTGTAGGCCAGGAATGTGGACCACACTTTCTCTAACGGAGGGGAGGAAGAAGGAAAGAAAGGACCATCTCTGTAATTTATATACGATGTTGCCAACGTTCAACATCTAGGAAAGGAAGTGAAATTGTTGCACGGCAATTCGGCACTTTTGTATTGGCGCAAACAAGCTTTTCCTTCTCATTCAAGTGGTGATTACACTTAATGATACAAAAAAATAAAATAAAATAACACAGCAACCAGTGGGCTCTTGAAACCTTCTTATCTCCTCCTCCCACTCAAAAGCCTTACCGGTGCTCTTTTGTGTTGGGAAAATGTGTCGTTGAAGCCCCAAAAGGGGAAAAAAAAACATTGGCTGCTGTGAAGAATCACAGAAAGAGCTAGATTGGGGTGGAAAAAGCACTTTTGAAGTCTGAAGGATGAGATGGGTGATTTGTCACTGCTGGAGCTGGAAAGATTTGGTTTGATGGTGGAAAGAAATAGAGAATAGAATGGAATAAGAGAGTTTAGAAAGGAAAGGAATAGAATAGAATAGAATAGAGTAGAGTAGAGTAGAGTAGAGTAGAGTAGAGTAGAATAGAATAGAATAGAATAGGAGTTAGAGTTTAGAATGGAAAGGAAAGGAATGTAATGGAACAGAACAAAACAGAACAGGACAGGACAGGACAAGAGTTAGAGTTTGGAATGGAATGGAATGGAATGGAATAGAATAGAATAGAATAGAACAGAATAGGAGTTAGAGTTTAGAATGGAAAGGAAAGGAATGGAACGGAACAGAACAAAACAGAACAGAACAGAATAGGAGTTGGAACGGAATGGAATAGAATAGAATAGAATGGAGCCTATCCATTCTTGTCATAACTCATGATCATTGTAAAATGGGTCACCCATGTGACCGACCCAATTTTGTAAGCTTTTTGCAGCAGTCATTAAGTGAATACCCTGCTTATTAAGCAAACCAATGGCTTGCTATGGGTTGATTTTGCCTAAAACCAGGTGGTAAATGCTACTTTGGGGCAAAAATGTCATAGAGTACAGTTACGTGACCGTGAGATGTGCAAATGTGATATGTGTGGGCCAGTTGCCAAATGACCAACATGCGGGGCATGGAGATGTAAGGAAATGACCAGGCTGAGCTGGAGGGAGGGTCAAACACATCATCAGTTTGGAATTGCTCAGCTTCCACAAGAGACCTAGATCCAGCTCTCCCTTGAGTTTCATTGACCCTCTAGCATCAATTTGCCTTGACCATTAACAGAGCAGATCCTTGGGTATATGTAGCAGTCAGCAGAATTAGCATGCAATACTGCATTCTAACCACTGCACCACCAAGGCTCTTATATAGCAGCACAGAAGATTTGTTCAGGTCTGCATACAAGAATATAGTCAACTAAAGTTCAGTGCTAAATTGTCACCAGATAACAGTCAACAGATTCAAGGATGGATTGGACTTGGATCATTTGTGGCAATGTAATGATTCTAAACTGATGATGCACATAACTCCACATACCAGTTCCACTTGCTCTTTTCCTATGTACAGCAAGAATTCCTTAACTAAGGTGGAAATTGACCCTGGTTGAGATAATTACAAATTGCTGGAAGAAGAAAAAGTGATCTCAAGCAAGAAGGAGGAACTTTGAGAAATATGACCGGATTTCAATTTTCTATATGGAAAGGTTTAATTTAGTTTCACGGTTGCAGTGTTAATAGCTTCCAGTTCCTATTGTATAAATACCATTGCACTTGCCTATTGTTTGCATTCTAAATGTAATAAAGCATTGAAAAACAGAAAAGATGACAGCATTTGAAATACTTATACAAAATCCAGATCACTTATTCAGAAATACATACAAACTGTTATTGAAGGAGAACAATGAAGTGGAATAAATTTAAAAAAACGTCATGATAAAGTGGATGTAAAACAAAAATAATTGCAGTACAGTAGTGGAAACCAATTATAGAAAAATCATTAAAATGCAGTATATTTTAATGATTTTTCTATAGTTTTTTTTCCCCACTGCTATACTGTAATTACTTTTGTTTTACAACCACTTTATCATAACGTTTTTAATTTATTCCACTTTATTGTTCTTCTTCAATAGCCATTTGAATGAATGTCCCAGTAGATAAGCTGGATTTTGTATAAGCATTTCAAATCCTTATACAAAAAATATGTTAAAGCAATTGTCTTTGACTTATAGGTTGCAGTACAATTCAGAGACAATTGCTATATTTTTTTTTCAAATGGTATATACCTCTGACAATAATTACTAGAGTAGACCAATCATACAACAATAAATGTTGGAAACTTTTGACTGTAATATATTGTATGAACTATAACCCACCCAGAGTCATTGATTGGGTGGCCATAGATATTGAACAAATGAATAAATAATAAATGTTAAGACTGGTTCTAGAATTGGGCAGAATCCAGATGTTGACTCTAGGGGCTGACCTTGGTCACTGGGAACCTTCTGGAGGAAGTAGAAAATGAATGTCTATGGAGATTCTCCAACATCCAGATCATGGTTGTCCCAAAGGGACTTTTTCAACAGGCAACTGAACTTTCTGGGTTTTTTTTTCCTTTGAAGATGTTTCGCTTCTCATCTGAAGAAGCTTCTTGGATGAAAATCAAAATGTCTTCAGAGACAAACCAGAAAGTCCAGTTGCCTCTTGAAAAAAAAACCTTTAGAAAATGGATGGCCAGAAGTGGAATTGGCGCTGTCCACTTGCCAGTGCTGAAATGAAAGGAGGGACATTTTCTGGGCTCAGAAACTAACCAGGGTTGGGGCTATTGATCTATTCATTCGATCTATAAAGCAAGAGCAACTCTGGGGGAATAACTGCCTTTAAAATCACAATACAAACAACCTCAATCTGTGTGTGAGCAACCCAACTAATTTCAATATTATCTTAATATTCCTATTCTATTCTATTCTATTCTACTCTATTCTTTCCTGTTCTGTTATATTCTATTTTGTTCTGTTCTCCTCTGCTCTGCTCTATTCTATTCTACTTTACTCTATTCCTATTCTCTGTTTCCATATTCTATTATATTCTATTCCTGTTCTTTCCGGTTTTATTCTATTCCTGTTTTATTCCGGTTTTATTCTATTCCTGTTCTTTCCTGCTCTGTTTTATTCTCCTCTGCTCTATTCTATTCTATTTTACTCTACTATTTTCCTATTCTCTTCCAAATTCTATTCTATTCTATATTCTATTTCCATAGTCTATTCTATTCTACTCTACTCTATTCCTATTCTGTTTCCATATTCTATTCTATTCCTATTCTATATTGTTTCCATGTTCTATTCTATTCTGTTCTATTCTATATTCTATATTTTATATTCTATTTCCATATTCTATTCTATTCTATATTCTATTTCCCTACTCTATTCTACTCTATTCTACTCTACTCTACTCTATTCTCAAGTCAACCAAATGGACTTCAACAAATCACGTACCCAGTGACACGCTCAGATCAAGCTGGGGCAGGATCAGAGCCACCCTAATCTCAGGAATAATGCTGTTTCAGATGACTGTCTTCATATTCCAAACTCTTTTCCATTTTGTTTAGTTGTATTGCCTCTTTGCTTTCGGCGCATCTTTAAAAACACTCCCATTAAACGCCTGGGCAGCACAGACCCAACTCCAGCCAGCCCCGCCTTCTTCTTCGCCTCCCATTCGCTTCCCTGCCCGCGGGGCGTTCGACGCCGCGGCTCCGCCTTCCGCGCCGCTTGAGCCCCGCCGCTCACCGTCGCCCCCGTTGCTATGGCTACGTAAGCGCCGCGGCCTACTCCGCCGCGAAGCCTGGTTGAAGTTTACCCGACGATCCGAATCGGCCGACGGACTTGCAGCACGTCGTTATGTCTTTCCGCGATCTCCGGAGTGAGTCGAACGGGGCGATGGGGGTGGGACGCTCCGATGTAGAATCCCAAGCGAGCCCCCTCTAATTTATTCCATTATTTAATCACCCGAGCCATGATCCCCACCCCCCACCCCATTACCAAATACCTGAGGGCAGCGTATATGACGGCCCCTCCCTCCGTTTTGATCCACACAACAACCCTGGCAGGTGGGAGTCCCAGGAGGGCTAGCTAACACAACTGGCCTGCAAGAATCATACCCACCACAGATGGCAGCAAAGAAACGCCAGGCAAATCCCGGCTCACTGCTGACATCTAGAGGTCGCCTTCAGGCATCCAGAATAACAAACGCTGTTTTTTTCCTTGAAGCTTAAAGATAATGTCGAGTCCCATAGTCCCCAGTCAGCATGGTGTATGTGTGTGTGAGAGAGAGAGAGAGAAAGAAAGAAAGAAAGAAAGAAAGAGAGAAAAAGACAGAGAGAAAGAGACAGAGAGAAAGAAGCAGGGAGAGAGAGAAAGAGACAGAGAGAAAGAGGCAGAGAGAGAGAGAGAGAGAGAGAGAGGAGAGAGAAAGAGACAGATAGACAGAGAGAAAGAGAGAGAAAAAGAGACAGAGAGAAAGAGAGAGAAAGAGGCAGAGAGAGAGAGAAAAGAGAGAGAAAGAAAGAGAGGAGAGAGAAAGAGAGAGAGAGAAAAAGACACAGAGAGAAAGAGGCAGAGAGAGGGAGAGGGGGAGAGAAAGAGAGAGAAAGAGAAAAAGAAAAGAGAGAGAGAGAGAGAAAGAGAAATATATATAACATATGAAGGGCATCAGGTTTGCAGAAACTGCTCAATTCCTAAATTAAAATAACGCTAATACCAATAACCGTATTAAACTTGCATGCCACCCAACTCTCAACACTGAAAATGATGAAAATCTCTGCTTTCTATTGCTTTCTCCCATGTTTAATTGTCATCCGTCCCCAGATGTCATTGGGAGTCTCTCAATTTAATGAAATTGTGATCAATGATGTGTAAGGATGCCTTTTGCCCCTGGTACACTTTTGGCCTCCCTCTAAGGACCCATCTGATGAAAAGAGTCAGAAAATGAACTCTCCTGGATTTTAGTTTGTGTCTGAAATTTTATCTATTTTGAAGAAGCGAGTCAGTCTGTCTTCCTGTATTAGAGGCCAAAGAAGAAGAGACTCTCATTTTGGAGGTGGGTGGTGGGTGGGATGCAATGATCAGATCAATGCTGGTGCCACATGAAGCTAATATGTTGAAGGTTGGACCTATTTCTCACAACACATGTTTAACCAAGTCAAATAAAAAATAGAGTAGAATAGAGAGTAGAGTAGAGTAGAGTAGAGTAGAGTAGAGTAGAGTAGAGTAGAGTACTTCTAGTGTTGGAACAGTCACAACTTCTGGAGGAAAGTTGTTCCACTGGTTGATTGTCCTCACTGTCAGGAAATTTCTCCTCAGTTCTAAGTTGCTTCTCTCCTTGATTAGTTTCCACCCATTGCTTCTTGTTCTACCCTCAGGTGCCCTAGAGAATAGCTTGACTCCCTCTTCTTTGTGGCAACCCCTGAGATATTGGAAGACTGCTATCATGTCTCCCATAGTCCTTCTTTCTCTTAAGCTAAACACACCCAGTTCCTGCAACCGTTCTTCATATGTTTTAGCCTCCAGTCCCCTAATCCTCTTTGTTGCTCTTCTCTGCACTCTTCCCAGGGTCTCAACATCTTTTTTACATTGTGGCAACCAAAAATAAAGCTACTATATAAATTAATTGAATAAAAAATAAACTGCGGAAAAAGTAGCGAATTGAAGTAAAACGGGGTCTCAATAAAGAACAAAGTTGGATTAGTTTAGTTTTGTAAAGGTAGTCCTCAACTTACGGCCACAATTGAGCCCAACATTTATGTGGCTAGGTGAACCATTGCATTTGTTAAGTTAGTAATATGGTTGTTAAACGAATCCAGATTCTCCATTGACTTTGCTTGCCAGAAGGGTGCAAAAGTGGATCACATGACCCCAGGATTTGCTTAATGACCTGATGATTCACTTAACAACCATGGCAAAAACAAGTGCAGATCACTTAACAGCCTTCCTTAGCAACGGAGATTCTGGTCCCAAATGCCATTGTAAGCTGAGGACTACTTGCATATGGAAGTAGGCAACCGCAGGGTATGGTCTCTAAAAGTATCCATAATAATTTATAGAGTAGAGTAGAGTAGAGTAGAGTAGAGTAGAGTAGAGTAGAATAGAATTAATTGAATTCTTAATTGGCCAAGTGTGATTGGACACACAAGGAATTTGTCTTATACTCAGTGTACATAAGGAGAATAAGCTACATTCATCAAGAATAAAAAGATACAACACTTAGTGATTGTCAAGGTTACTAATAAGCTATCAAATCGTACTAGGAAAAAATATAAACAATATAAATTGAAAGATACAAGCAACATGGTTATATAGTCATAATTGGGTAGAGTTAGATACTAGGAAGGAAGAGAATAATAGTAATACAGTCTTAGTAAATTATTGACAGTGTTGTGGGAATTAGTTGTTTAGCAGAGTGATGGCATTCGGGAAAAACCTGTCCTTGTGTCTAGTTGTTCTGGTGCGCAGTGCTCTATAGCGTCGTTTTGAGGGTAGGAGTTGAAACAATTTATGTCCAGGATGTGAGGGGTCTGTAGATGTTTTCACAGCCCACATTTTATGACCCACACCTTAAGACAACGTAACAAAAGGCTGACATAATTCTGCTTTTCATAAATGGGCAAAAACTGCCCACAGCCCATCGCAATGTCTTATTTTTCATACTCACGGTACTCATGCTGAAGCTTATGACCAATTCTGAGTCACCTTTTCTAACAAACTCTATTTTCATTGCACAGAATTCAGCCCCCAGCCTGCCGCTTGCTTCACTTCGTTTTCATGTGTTGGCATGCTGCGCTTCAAAGCATAGCATGAAGACTGATTTATGCTGTGAAGCCTCTGCCGCTGCCCTCATTTAGTGCCCTCGTCTTTTGCTCTTTCCTTGGGGGAAAATCCCTTTAAAGGCTCATTGCTTCCCGTTCTGCCTTCCCGGAGTTCACGCACTGCCCTAATCCATAATGTGGTTTGTTTCCTTTTTGCCTTAGCTGCGTTGCTCGTTTCCAGCTTTGGTTAACCCCAGTTAGGGAATTCATGTTGTGGTTTGTCATTTTATTCGAAACACCAAGATCTGACATGCACTGCCGCACTACCGGTTCGCCTAATCTGGCTGGAACTGGCAGAAATCCACCTCTGTGCAGGCGGTGGCGAGCGTGGTCACCCCATGGCTGCTGCTGTGTTGCAATATTTGGGGGGAGGGCTTATTTTTTGGGGGGGGAGGGCTTATTTTAGCACATGCACTCAAAAGTCTAATTGGGCTTATTATCCGGGGAGGTCTTATTTTCAGGGAAACAGGGTAGTTGGCAGTCTCCAAGCATTTTTAGAGCATACGTGTGAATTTATGTATAGGTTTGTAGTCCATCTTTTTGTGTACAGAGAGTCCTTGACTTCAACCATTTGTTCAGGGACCACTTGAAGTTACAACAGCACTGAAAAAAGTGACCTAGGGCTCTTTTGCACAGTTGTGACTGTTGCAGCATCTCCCTAGTCGCATAATCAAAATTTGGATGCTTGGTAATTGGCTCATATTTATGAGAATCGCAGCATCCTGGGGTCACGCAAAGGATCGTTATTTGCAACCTTCTGACAAGCAAAATCATGGGGAAGCCAGATTCACTTAACAACTGTGTTACTATGTTACTAACTTACAAACTGAAGTGACTCACTTAACAACTCTGGCCAGAAAGGACGTAAAATGGGGCAAAACTCACTCAACAACAGTCTTGCTTTGCAATGGAAATTTTGGCCTCAGTTGTGGTGGTAAGTCAAGGACTGTCTGTACTCTTCCTGAATATCTCTTAGCAGAATATCGAATGCAATTTTCCCATTCCAGCATAGAAGAAAGTTAAGATGCAATGTACTTGGATTTATTAAAGGTTTCCTATTTGTTTTATTTTTTATTTTTGCCAAAGATTTTACTGAGATGATGAGGGCACTGGGCTATCCCCGGCTTATCTCAATGGAGAATTTTCGGACTCCAAATTTCATGCTGGTTTCAGAAATACTCCTTTGGCTGGTGAAAAGGTTGGTACTTAGCTTTAATTTGAAAATAAATATCAGCAACTGCACTCACAGTTCTCGTGAAATGCTTGCAGCTTTCTGAAAGAGCTTAAAATGGAAATTGAAGTATTCTGGAAGGTTTCCAGTTGGGGGGGAAAAAAGGTTGCGAACAAAATATATTCAACGCTTTAAAAAATATTGATGCTTGATTGTCAGTTTAAACTCTCTGTTGTTTCTCTGTGGCAGTTCAAACATATTTTTGAGAATAAAATATCTTTCAGCTTGTTTTGCATTTGAAATTAAACATCAGAACAATTTTCCTCTAATAGATTTCGGTAAGGTATATTGGGGGGGGGGGGGAAATCAGCGGGTCCTCAAACTACGCCCCTTGGCCGGATACATGCAATGAACACTTGTGTTGCTGCAGAGAGTCTTCCCCTTTGGGGTCTTTTTGTGGGTCGGAGGGGGAGCAGAGATTCCAACTTGATGTCTGCTTCGGCCTCGTGATACGGGGATTTGGGCGAAGGCTGGAGGGAAGCGCTGCTGGTGGCAAAGAGCCGGAGGGCCTCGTTCCAGTGGGACTGCATCATGGCCTGGAACTGGCTGACCATCTCAGCCCACTGAGCCTCCAGGTACCGGTACCTGGCCTTGCACTCCTGCAGGTCTTCCCTCTGCTTGGAAAGCCTATGCTCGTAGTCCTCATTGAGGTGCTTCTGCTGAGCCTCCTTCTCGGTCAGATCCAATTTGAACTGAGCTAGAGTTGGGAATGACTAGCACATATGTGCAAGGGGAACCTTTACATTTACCTATATGTTCAAATGATTCTGTGATTGATATTAGAATTGTATATTGAAACACTGAACAATGAAAGAATGAAGGATGAAACTCTATACAGATGTGAAGAATTAAATAAGGCAAATCTGAATAATAAAGCAGGTGAAAGAGTGAAAACAGAAATGAAACGTCTTTGAATACAATGGTGACATGAATAAAAGTTAGAATAGAAATAGAAACAAGAGGGGAACAACAATATATATATTCTAACATAACAAGATATGTATAATAATAAGAGGGAGGTTCAGAAATGGAATGGTGGTAGTATTAGATATGTTTAAACAATATGAAATGAAAATGAAATGTAATAACTATGAATAATAATATTATGCTTACGAGTACTAAAATGTATGATACCCCAACAATCTGGGTCCTCATTTTACCCACCTCTGTCAATCAGAATCGAACTCCTGGAGTGAGCAGTGAGTTAGGATGCAGTACTGCATTCTAACTACTGGGCCATCTTATATAGCATACAAAGAAAATGCAAACGTAAATAGCAGGGAAGGGAAAAGAGAAGGAAAGAGTGGGGGGAAGCAAGGGGAAAACAGAAAAAAGAAAAGAAAAGAAATTGACTTCCAATGCAGCAAATTGACTTTGGTGCGGCTGAATGTGGCATTAACATCCAATCTCAACTTTTTACTTTTACATAATGTTATAAACTAGCCACTTCTGTAACAACAAATCTACCTAATTGGTAAAACCCCAAATGCTGAATTCTGTATCTTATTTCCTTTTGCAGATACGAGCCTCAGACTGATATCCCTTCCGATGTTGAAACAGAACAGGACCGAGTTTTTTTCATTAAGGCTGTTGCTCAGTTTATGGTGAGTTTTATTTATTTAATGTCCCTGAAGGGTCAAATACAGAATGTGAAATTTAGTACCAGAGTGCTCTCCAGTTAATTTTTGAATGAAAACACTTCAGATACACACGCACAAGCACACCCACACACATACGCGGGAGGAGGGAGGGAATTAAAATAGCCCTGTGGTTTGAAAATTGGATCTCAATTCTCTGGCTGAGACGGAAGCTGATGATAAGTCCTGGGACTAATAATGCTGAAGTGTCTCTTAGTATAAGATGAGTTACATGGAAAGAGATGCAACGGATGTGTTGAATCTCTCATGACTGTCTGCCTGGGGTAGAGATTGCATTCATCATCACTCAGATAGGTAGGCTGGTAAATAGTACTGGGGAGAAGGAACATTTTCTCCTCCTTCCCTGTTGGCTTTTCCCAGGGATGCACATTCCTCGTTTAATTTCCAAAATATATTAGAAGTTTTAGTAATATATATATATATGCCTTCACAGTCAGACATCAGCAAGGCAGACGAACAGCTGGAGCCTGTCCCCAGTGTGCACACGCACAGAGTTGCCAGACAAAGGCAACAACGGGCTAAAGAACAGGGGTCGGTGGACGATGAATGGCCCCTCCCAGAGGAAATAAAAGAGGAGCGAGAGGGGATTGGAGTTTGCAGGAGACAATTAGTTCGCTTATATATACTAGCTGATAAGTCAGCATTGTCTGGGTTATTTATTTATAGGGGAGAAATATCCAGACCAAACATAATTTGTAATGTTGGATTTTCCCCCTCCCCAGGGGGAGCCCCCTTGTGGAGTACTGTGGAGCCGTTACCATGGCAACTCCACTGCGCTGAACAGTAGAAGCCATTTTACGGTAGCACAGATGAAGCCATTTGAAGGCACAACAGGTTGTAACAGAACTCACACACCCGAAGGATGTTAGGGGTGGTCATACTCCCACAGTATTTGTTTCCAGAGAACAAGTCATCTGTGTACCAGGTTTTGTTGAAATTGCTCGAGGCGTTCCAGAGTTATGCTGGAACATACATGTAGCTGTAGCTGTAGCTGTAGATATAGATATATAGATGGTATAGAGATAGAGATAGAGATAGTGATGATATAGGTATAGATATACAGTAGATATAGATATAGATGATATAGATATAGGTATAGGTATAGATATAGATATAGATATAGATGATATAGATATAGATATAGATGATATAGATATAGATATAGATGATATAGATATAAAAGAACCAGACATTACGATCTCCGGAACTTTTAAATATATTGATCACTGAGCTTTTGTTAGCCACTGCTAACATCGTCAGAGTGCTAAAAACCATTAAAGAGATACCTGCCTTTATACAATGTTAATCAATTGGACCATTGCACGCGTGATAGGCCCATCCACCCACCTCCCACCTGTAATTAGCTTTGTTGTTTTTACATCAGGCATTTTAATCGATGATCCTATACCTTCTTCCCTTATCAAACACAGCTTGGGCTCCTCATCCCCATACATATAGATATAGATATAGATACACACACACGGGAGCGGGGGGATGTTTGATTGGATTGACCTATGCCTTATAAACCAGGGAGTAAAACCCAAATAGAATAATCGCACTTTAATGGATCTGGGTTGCATTGAGGATCTTGCAAGAGCTTTTGAAAAAGCAAGGTCCTTTTCAAACAAGTGATCCCATTAACAGCAAGAGTGCTGCAGCCTCTGCCAAAAAGAAAAAAAGAAAAAAGGAAGCCATGTGGTATGGGCAAAATTGATGTGCCAATTAACTGAAGATCTGATCAGCCATAAATTTCACCCTCGTTGAACTAGATTCTAGTTACTAGAGCAATACAGTTCCTGTGCAGAATTTCTCTTCTGGTTAATTAGGAACTGGCTGGTGGAGACGGCGTTTGCTACGGGATGGGATGAATCATTGCTCAAGCATTCTTTTTCTTGCCTGTGTTACTCTATTCGAATTATAGGATCTCGCTGAAATCTACTTCCGTTTTGGGATAAAACATATTTGATGTATTATTAGGGTATAGGATTGGAATCAGAGAAGCTGGATTCAGCCACGGAAAATTAAGATTACGATTTCCAAAGCTGCTATGATAGGATGGAAATTATGATTTCCAAAGCTGCTATGATAGGATAGCTTACCTATAGGCCATATCAAAGCACAGGGTTCAAACACATATCTCCAATAAAATCTTATGCAAACAATTTAAGAGTAAGGTAAAATAAAAATAGTTATAGGATAAGATACAATACAATTTAATACATAAATATATAAAATAGGTGTCAGCGTTCCAAATATCATCCAAAATTAAATCAGAGTCCAAGGCAAAGCATTGCTCTAAGTTCCAATTTATTAAGAGCGACATGTTGGCACATCTGTGGAAACCTGAATCTGAAAACTTCCTGGGGTGTCCACCCAGTTGAAAGTTCATGATCTTGCCCCCCACACCCACAAGTCCCATTGCATGGTCCAATCATCCATTGCCACGCTGGCATCTCCACCAAATCCACTTCCGGACAGGTGCAGAGACAAAGAATGACCTTGGGTTTCTAGAAAGGAATGTTTTATTTTGACAACAACACATTCTTCAATTCTACTCCTTACTATTCCCCCTCCCAATTACCCCACTAATGAAACAGCATTAGTTTATTAGCAAAATAATAGAGAATGTGGCAGGCCAAAGATCCTAGAAGGAATATGACACTGTAGGAAGTTATCACCCAGCCCTCTCCCAGAAAAAAATGAAATATCCCAGGAAATACAGAAAAGGCAGAAATTTTCTCTGGATGTAAAAAAAGGAAGAAACATATTATAAAGACAGAATAACTCCCTGTAGCTTCCTGCCCATCCCCCTTTGTCAATGAGCCATTAAATCCTGAGCTAGTTCACTTTACATAATAAAGAGTTCTCCCCTTCAGCTCCAGAGTGATGGGATTAAGGCATGATAATATTGGCCCTTTACCCAACTCGCCACATGGCATCTGAGAACTCAACCAAACCTGGATTCAAAACGCAGCCTAGAAAGTTTCCCCTGCATGGCTCCATGGGAGTCTGACAACCGATCAGAATACAAGATGAAGATCAAAGGCCAGAGAGGGCATAAAACCAGGGACTCAGCATCTCAGTCCTTCCTTCTCTTCTTCACCCAACATCTGGAAGCTGTGATTTCCCTCTTTTCTGTTCAGGAGTTCAAGCCATGCGATCCTGTCCACCATTAAACCATCTGTTAGGGTTCTAAATACCATGCAGAAATAAATCATTGTCCAAGGCAAAACATCCTTAAAGGTCCAATTTATTCTACAGGCAAGTTAGCACCTCTATGGAAAAATTCCAACTCTCATTTACATCCTGGAATTCCACCCAGTTGAAAGTTCATGATCTATCCCCACACCCACAAATCCATCACATGTTCCAATCATCATCTTCCATGCTGGCATCTACACCCCTCTACATCCGGTCAGGTGTCGAGGTGCGGAGACAAAAGATGACCTTGGCTTCTATAAAAGAATGTCAACAATACATTCCACAATCCTACTCCTTTCTATTCCCCCCTCCCAACTACTACACTAGTGAAACAGCATAGAAAATTATAAGAAAGTGTGGCAGGCCAAAGATCCTAAAAAGAACATAACTACAGGCCTGACACCATCTTTCCAAGCAACCTCCATGTCTCCAGTGTCATTTTTCCCACTTGGAGCCGAACCCAGAAGGACATTTCTTTCAACAACACAATATGACTGCAGATCTGACAATAGGATCAAAGGACATAAAATTATATTTCAGTGCCACCCTTACAATCCTACCCCAATCAGTCTCGCGTATGCAGATCTCAACCGAACCATTTTGCTGTGTTAAAATGTTATTTTCAGGTTCCGGCTGCGCATAAAGTAAGTTGTTTGGATGTGGGGATACCAGTGGGTCCTTCGTTTGATATATGGACCAAGGTACCTGCCTCTCACTCTCTTATACAAGGCACAATCCAATAGGATGTGAGCCTGGTCTTCTACCTATGCCGCTTTGCAAATGCAGAGATGCTCATTGGAGGGTACAGAATGGTATCTCCCATATCTGACCGTTGTGTCAAGAGGTTAGAATCTCACTCGCATAAATATCTCCCTAAGATGCTTTGGCCGTTGTAACTTCAAATAGCAGTCCACTTGAAAAGTACGTTTGTATTTGCTCAGCTCCGGGATGGCAAACCTATGGCACACGTGCCAGGGGTGACACGCAGAGCCCTCTCTGTGGGCACGTCTGCCGTCACCAGCTGCTCATCTGGATAGCTATATCATTTTGTGCTTCTATATCCTTAATTCTTTGGGCAGCTCTTTTTTTTTTTTTTGAATTGTTCTCCTGTTACGCAAGAGACAGGAAGGCCACAGCTTCTGTATGATTTCAGCTCAACCTATTTCACAGGTTGGCTCATGCAGGAATAACATTGGAGAAAAGGTTGCCATGGATACTACCTCAAATTGTCTGGGGAAAAGAAATAAATACATCAAGTGAAAATTGGCTCTTGCAAAAAAAAATGTTTGAAAGCAGGCTATAGATCCCAGCAATTGTGGCACCTAGTCAGAAGGCACGTAGGGAATAGAAAAATAGAGTTGGAAGAGGGATCTTCTTGTCCAACCTCATGCCCAGGCAGGAGACTTGTCAGAATTTGTTGCAAAAATCAAATCCAGAAAGCATACACAGAGAACTGATTCAGCAGGATTCATTAACTTCTTTATATACGTAATAATACATGATGTACAATGCCAAAAGTAGATTCTTCCAACATGGTAGAGAGGAGAGACTGGTTTCCAGTTTCAATTCAGAGAGCAGACAAGTCCAGACTAATTTCATTTCAGAGCTTAAGCCACGCCCAGACTTCTTACTTAGGTTTAGGTTTATTGGACTTAGATGCCGTTTCTCCCAAAGGACTCAGGGCGGCGTACAACATAAAAACACATATTACAAAAGTAAAAAAAAAGATTAAATAGAATATCCAAAAAACCCAATAGACATTTACAATGAGATTTAGAAATTAAATTAACAATTAACAATTAAAATTAATAATTTAATTTATTCAGGCCAGGCCGGCTTGCTGGAAAAGCCAACGTTTTAGAGCGCGCCGGAAGGACTGGAGGTCGGGAATTATGCGAAGCTCCAGGGGCAGCTCATTCTAAAGGGAAGGCGCTCTCACAGGGAAGGCGCTGGGGGGTCGCCAGCCGACACTGCCTGGCCGACGGCACCCTGAGGAAGCCAACTCTGTGGGATCGTACTGGATGGTGGGAGGCTACCGGTGGGCATGCGCAAGTAGGAGTCTAAGTTTCTGTTTCCAAATAAGCCTCATTGACTGACCTTGTTACCATGTCTCTGCCAGTTCATGAATATTCTGGCAAGATCCTATACCAGGGCTGTCAAACTTGATTTCATTGAGGTCCGTATCAGGTTTGTGTTTGACTTTGGGGGGCTGGGGTGGGCGTGGCCAGGGTGGGCATGGCCAGCTTGATGTCACTCATGTCAGGGATGCCTATGGTGACCCTAGCGCTCTGTCAGCGAAAATGGACTCCCGAGTTCCATTTTGGGCTGCGACAGCCTCCGCCAACCCTCTACCAGCGAAAACATAAACTCGGGATGCAGCCCTTCTGCGCTCAGTTTTCACTGGCAGAGGCACTGTGAGCTGGTCCTTCGCTGTTTCCAGGATGGCCTCGCGGGCCAGATCTAAGCATCCCACGGGTCACATCCCCCCCCCACCAGGTCTTGAGTTTGACATCCCTACCCTATACCATTCCAGACAAGTGACCGTCTTCCAGTGATTGAGTACCTGCAATGTCATATTTTAATTTCCTGAGTCGGAAATCATTTGGGAAATAAATAGCTATGAACTGCTTCAACCTGAGATAGAAACATATGTGGAGAGAGAGAGAGAGATGAGCATTCCTTCCTTCTTCCAACAGGCCACCAAAGCTCACATAAAACTCAACACCAAGAAGCTTTACCAAGCCGATGGCTACGCTGTGAAGGAGCTGCTGAAGATCACCACGGTGCTTTACAACGCCATGAAGAGCAAAGGGATGGAGACCACCGCTACGGGTGAAGAAGACGTCGGCAAATTCAAATTTGATCTGGGTTCCAGAGTAAGGAACTTTGAATTTCTTCTTTTATGCGCTGAGTCTTGCCTTTCCTCTTGAGGCTCAAAGCGTCATTTAAGGGATATGTACCGTATTTTTTGGAGTATAAGACGCACCTTTCCCCCCCCCCCTTAAAAGAGGGTGAAAATTTGGGTGCATCTTATATACCGAATGTAGCCCCACCCGCCCACCAGCCCCCCATCCTTTGGCCTCTGCCTCCCAGCAGTTTTCCTCCTTGCAGCAAACGGGGAAAATGGGGCTTGCGGAGGCAGCAATAGGCTATGGCAGTGATGGCGAACCTATGGCACGCGGAGCCATTTGTCAGGGCACGCGAGGCGCTGCCCTGTCAGCTGGCCAGCACGCATGCGCACGCTGGCCAGCTGATTTCACCCTTTTTTAAAGCCATTTTTCGCCCTCCCCAGGCTCCAGAGGCTTTATAGGAGCCTGGGGAGGGGGAAAACAGCCCCCCGGACGCCCTCCGGAGGCGTCAGGGAAGCCTCCGGACAGTCCCTGAAGCCTTCGGAGCGCTCAAAACAATCCTCGGAGCAAACCGGAAGTGACTGCCCCCCTCAGTATACGGCTTTAGTTAGAAGCATTCCCTCTCCACTCCTCCCTATTAACCCCTTTTTGGAAAGGCAAACTCTGATTTCTCCCAATGTCCGTTTAGATCAGCGATTTGAAGACAGCCAGGCAGCTCGCTTCCGAAATCACTTCGAAAGGAGCGTCTCTGTATGACTTATTGGGCAAAGAAGTGATGCTGAGGGTAAGTCTACAAAGGAACATTTGAACTGTCCCTTAAAGGTAAAGGTTCCACCCCACATGCGTGCTAATCGTTCCCGACTCTAGGGGGCGGTGCTCATCTCCGTTTCAAAGCCAAAGAGCCAGCGCTGTCCGGAGACGTCTCCGTGGTCATGTGGCCGGCATGATTCAACACCAAAGGCGCACGGAACGGCTGTTACCTTCCCACCAAAGATGTCTCTATTTTTCTACTTGCATTTTTACATGCTTTTGAACTGCTAGGCTGGCAGAAACTGGGACAAGTAACGGGAGCTCACCCCGTTACGCAGCGCTAGGGATTCGAACTGCTGAACTGCCTCCCTTCTGATCGACAAGCTCAGCGTCTTAGCCACCGAGCCACCGTATCCCTTAATCTGTCCCTTAAACTGCCCCTAAAGGAACTGTCCCTTACTTGCACACAAAAACTGTTTTCTATTTTTAATATCTGTTTAGGCACGCAATGCCCAAAACGCGGCTACTTTTCAGTAACAAATCTGGAAACATCAATTGTCCTTATGATTGTCCCCAAGGTGCTTTTTCCAAAAGGCATTTTGGATTTTCTTGGTGTTTTCCTTTGAAAATGTTTCGCTTCTCATCCAAGAAGCTTCTTCAATTCTTCAGAAGGACTAGGGGTGACATGATAGCAGTGTTCCAATATTTAAGAAGCTGCCACAAAGAACAGGGGGGTGAACCTATTTTCAGAAGTACCAGAGGGCAGGACAAGAAGCCATGGATGGAAACCAATGAAAAAGAGAAGCAATCTAGAATGAAGGAGAAATTTCCAGACAGTTAGAACAATTAATCAGTGGAACAGAAGTTGCCTCCAGGAGTTGTGAATGCTCCAACACTGGAAGTTTTTAAGAAGAGGTTGGACAACCATCTCTCTGAAATGGTATAGGGTTTCCTGCTTAAGCTGGGAGTTGGACTAGAAGACCTCCAAGGTCCCTTCCAACTCTGTTATTCTGTTCAAGAAAAAGAACCAAGAAAATCCAGCTGACTTTTGGAAAAAGCAGCTTTGGGACAACCATGAACTGGATGATTGAGACTCTCCATTGTTGTTAGTTGTGAAGTTGTGTCCAACCCCTCACAACCCCATGGACGACGTCCCTCTAGGCCTTCCTGTCCTCTTCCAACCTCTGGAGTCCATTGAAGCTCACGCCGACTGCTTCGGTGACTCCATCCAGCCCCCTCATTCTCTGTCGTCCCCTTCGTCTTCTTTTGCCCTCCATCTTTCCCAGCATGAGGCTCTTCTCCAGGGAGTCCTTCCTTCTCATTAGGTGGCCAAAGTATTTGAGTTTCCTCTTCAGGATCTGGGCCTTCTAAAGAGCAGTCAGGGTTGATCTCCTCCAGGACGGACCGATTGGATTGTCTTGCAGTCCAAGGGACTCACAGGAATCTACTCCAGCTCCAGAGTTCAAAGGCCTCCATTCTTTGGCGCTCTGCCTTTCTTATAGTCCAACTATCACAGCCGTCCATTGCAATTGAGAAAACCATAGCCTTGACTAGACACACTTTAGTTGGCAGGGTGATGTCTCTCCATAAACTCTCCTTATTCTGTGGCTGTCCACCTTTCTAGCTCTGTCCATTTTCATACAATACGAGGTCCCTTCTGCCTCTCCTAAATTTCATCCTTCTCTCAATCACGTGCTGAAGAGTAGAGATGTAATGGCTGGGGAATTCTGGGAGTTGTAGTCCATGCCTCTTGAAAGCTGTCAAGGCTGAGGAAATACTGCTCTGGCGGGAGAAGATCCTCTTCTGTCTCAAGAAAGCCAGATGTTCCTTCTGCCTCATTAGGGTCAACAGGAACATTTTGAAAAGAAAAAAAGCCCACAGATCTGTGGTGTGAAAAACGCTGAGGAGGATTAAACGAGCTTTTTTTTTTTTTTAAAGTTCTCTTCCTAATGATCAGTGCCGTCCCTCACCCCTCCTTCTGGGTTCTGGGCAATTAATTAAAATGAAGACGTGGGGCTCCTACCAAGGCAGGGAATGTTCAAGCAGAGCTATTACTGCTCTCTGCTGAGCTTCTTTTACTGATCTAGTCTGCAGCAGCCTCAGGCATGGTTCTAGGAAGAAAAAATCCATGGGATGCACCTTGGGGATAATCCTGTAAATATTAAAGACTTCCGACACATATACCCGTCTCATCATCCTTGTCAGGCAGTTCAAGAGGAGTTTTCCTACATTTTGCATTTCCTTGAGGAATAAATAACTTTCTTTCTCTTCTGGGGGAACAAAATTGATGTAATTGGGGATAGTTCGCATTTTATATGCAATCAACCTTGTCTTCCATCGGCGCTCCTAAATCATTAAAGTCTGGGGCTCTTATTTTTGTCTCCGTCCGATGCCTTTGCATGTGAATTGATTTCCCGCAACAAGAGACATTATGGAATAATAATAGTAATTAAATTGTCATTTTTCATCTTGAGACAGTGCAAAGGTAGAATATTCAATGCCCTGGTTTCAGATGTTTTGAAATCCACGGAGGACAGTTTGTTTCACACCAAGGTTTGATTGATTCTTGGAAGACCTTAAAAGATAAAGGTTCCCCTCGCACATAAGTGCTAGTTGTTCCTGACTCTAGGGGGCGGTGCTCATCTCTGTTTCAAAGCCGAAGAGCCAACGCTATCCGAAGACGTCTCCTTGGTCATGTGGCCGGCGAAGGCGCACGGAGCGCTGTTACCTTCCCACCAAAGGTGGTACTTCTTTGCTCCTCCTTTATGTCCTATGGGAAGGGCCAATATTGCTCTTCCTTTTCTCCTTCCTTCCTTCCGTCCATCCGTCCATCCACCGTGCGCAGTGGTTAGAAAGCAATATTGCAGGCTAATTCTGCCGACTGTCCGCAGTTTGATCCTGGCCAGCTCAAGGTTGACTCAGCCTTCCACCCTTCCGAGGGCAGTAAAAGGAGAAGCCAGATTGTTGGGGGAGATATGCTGACTCTGTAAACTGCTTAGAGAGGGGCTGTAAAGTACCGTGAAGCCTAAGTGTTCTTGCTATTACTATTATGACCGTTCAGTATTCCTTGGTTTTAAAACAAACAGCCATTTAATTGGCCATTTAGGACATCAAACCTAAAACCGCTGCTCTACAGAAGCATGAAATCTGGAAGACCTTGAAAGAGGTGAATGAAATGTCAGATTCGGTTCTTAGGACGCACCGACAAGCCTTGAAATCCCATCAATCTTCCCTCCCAGGTGTTGTTTTCCACTCCGATGATCAATTTTATTTTTTCTCCTCCAAATTGGTCCCACGTTCCCCATATCGTTACCTTCAAACCTGGTGGGCTCCAGATGTGCTGGGAGTAGGAATTCCCTGTGGCCATGCTGGGTATCGATTCTGCTTCATTTGCTGTTAGCTTTCTTTCCCGAATGCGCAAAGGCCAATGGCATCTCTGAGGAATATTTTGAATTTATGTTAATTGCTTTAAAATGACTTTCTGCTTTCGCTCATCAGCATTAATGCTACTTCGATGCTCTCCTGGTTTCTAATGAGTGGATGTGGCAGAATAACGCAAACAGAAAGGAGCACTAAGCCTCCTTGACAAAATACTGTTCTACATTTAGGCAAGAAAAACAAAATGCACAGGTACAGTATAGGTGGTGCCTCTCTCAATAGTAGTAACTGTGAGAGGGATCTTGGAGTCCTAGTGGACAATCATTTAAATATGAGCCAGCTGGGTGCAGCAGCTGCCCAAAAAGCCAACACAGTTCTAGGCTACATCAATAGAGGGATAGAATCAAGATCACGTGAAGTGTTAATACCACTTTATTATGCCTTGGTAAGGCCACACTTGGAATCCTGCATCCAGTTTTGGTCGCCACAGTGTAAAAAAGATGTGGAGACTCTAGAAAGAGTGCAGAGATGAGCAACAAAGACAATTAGGGGACTGGAGGCTAACACATCCTATGAACGGTTGCAGGAACTGGGTATGTCTAGTTTAATGGAAAGAAGGACCAGGGGAGACATGATAGCAGTCTTCCAATATCTCAGGGGCTGCCACAAAGAAGAGGGAGTCAAGCTGTTCTCCAAAGCACCTGAAGGCAGGACAAGAAGCAATGGGTGGAAACTAATCAAGGAGAGAAGTAACTTAGAACTAAGGAGAACTTTCCTGACAGTTAGAACAATTAATCAGTGGAACAACTTGCCTCCAGAAGTTGTGAATGCTCCAACACTAGAAGTTTTTAAGAAGATGTTGGATAGCCATTTGTCTGAAGTGGTGTAGGGTTTCCTGTCTAGGCAGGGGGTTGGACTAGAAGACCTCCATGGTCCCTTTCAATTCTGCTATTCTATTCTAGTCTATTTATTAATAGTAATAATCTACTCATTTTTGAGCATGGCTAATCCTCGATTCGTTTAATGAATATTTTTGCTTAACTCTTAAACTTCAGAAATGAATGCTACTGGCAGGGTAGAGCTGAATAAGACTGCTATTCCCAACCATGGATCTGTCAGGATTTTTAGTATAATTCTAATAACGCTCCCCCAACTTGCTTGCAATAGGCATTTCCTGCGGATAAAAATGTTTTTTTCCTTGCATCTGTGATACGCTAAGAAAGTATAGAAGATTTTGCATGTTCAAAGAGTGCCCTCTGCCCACTTGTGATTTGGCCAATCAAATTAAGATTCAGAAGCTGTAATCCTCCATTTATTATTCCAAATTTCTTGCTGCCTGTTGCTTTGGGCTCACTTGTCAGCTAGTGTTGCTCTGCAGCGACTTTCAAAGAGAAAAATCCCTGCAGATGTAAACGGAGTTCATGACGAGTAAAATGAAATGCACTAACAAATCATGCCTCTTTACAGCCAATACAAGCAACACAAAATTCACCAGTCGTTACACTCGAAGCAATGAGAGGCAGGATTTGGTTGTGCCTTCTGCACTTCATTGATATAAGTATTCATTCATCCGCTTACTGATTTCTCTTTTCGTTTTTTCCAAGTTTTTTTTTTACAAATATATCAAATCATGCGCGAACAGTGTGGCACCTGGGTGTCATAGCCTCCTACAAATAAAACTTAATAAAAGTTAATGATAATTGTTACATGCCATCAACTTATATATTTCTAATAATGATACATATATTAGGTTGCAATCTTATCATTATTCAATTATTCCATGTTTTCTCTTATTATTACTTTTATTTTATTATATGAAGATGTGTACACTAATATTCCCCCTTCTCTCATTTCTGTCCCTTATTCTAGCTTTTAACTGCATCACCCTTTACTAAAAGACTTTTCCTTTCTATCTTAGCTAACTTCTAATCATGTCACCTACCAAGAAAAAGAAAAGAGAGAGAAAAGGAAAAGCAAATCAGAACAACAACAAAAAACAGAAATCATCTATCCATTGTCTCTTGCCCGCTTCAATACTTTAATTGCTATGCTTTTTTTTTTGACTTGCCTCCCAGATTTCTCTCTTGAATCTTTATCTCTGTCTACATCTGTTTCTTGGCAGTTCAGGCTCGATATTTCTTCCACCTCTACCCTCTTCCACTGCCTAGTTTCCAAGATTTCTGGCCAGATCCCTCTGGTGCTTTCACTTAATTGATTTTTCCTGTGGCCATCAATTCTCAGCATCCAAACGAGAACAATCGCCAAAGTAATAGATATAAAAACAAACAAAGCAAATTGGCAACCAAGGATGCTAATTCTGGACCGTACTCCAGAATCTAGTGCAAACTGTCTGTGGGGAACGGCCAGGTTTTTGAGCCTTAAAAAAGGGCCAATAGGATTGGGGCCATCCAAACCACATCAGGATGGGGACCAAGCTGTTCCACAACCACAACAGCGCAAACGTTTGACAAAGCCTTGAGATACACGTGTTTCACTTCACATCTAAGCTATGATCAACCGTGTGTCAGTACCAATACCACACTGAGAAAGTGGCTTCTGGCAGTCCTTCCCTTATCCTCTTCTAGCTGGATTGCCTCTGTTTATCATTTTTAATAGAGGCAACACGATCACATAGGCCAAAAGGAAATCTCTGGGCTACATTTAGGATTAAAATTGGCAACTTCCTCCTTTAAGCAGAAATTCCCTTTTCCTTCTTCATTTCTGTCTCCAGTAGCAAGTTGGTGGGAAGGAGGCAGTTACCATATTTTTCAGAGTATAAGACACACCTTTCCCCCCCAAAAAAGGGTGGAAATCTGAGTGTGTCTTATACACTGAATACAGCATTTTGGGTCTCCTGAAACCCTGCCCCATGCATCCCGGTTTTCGTAAAAATGGATGCGCAGAGGGTTTGGGAGGCCTTTAGAGTGCTCCTGGAGGCCGAGGAGGGCAAAAACATTTTTTATATTTTAATTTACCGTATTTTTCGCCCTATAAGACACACTTTTTTACTCCCAAAAAGAGGGTGAAAATCTGGGTGCGTCTTATACGCCGAATGTTTAATGTTTCCATTAACAAACCGTTCAAAGTTCTGATGCGAGAGGAGTGGAACACCTGGATGGCAGCTGGGAACCATGATCTGATCTGACGTCTACTGGGCGGATGAAGAGGCCCACTATCACACAAGTGTGTGAATGGGTTAAAAGGTCATGGGACTCCGTGAAGGAGGACATTGTTGTAAAATCCTTCAAGAAGTGTGGCATTAGTAATGCCTTGGATGGAACAGAAGACGACGTCTTATTTGACACCAGTGAGGAAGAAAGTGATGACAATGACTGCGTGGATCTGTCCTTCCTCATTTCTGATAGCAGCGAAGAAGAGGAAATCTTGGGGTTCGAATAAAAACATTACAGCCTTATTTTTGTTACTTTCACTGTTTACTGACTTTACTGACTGTTAATGAGAGTAAAGATAGTTCTTAATATGTTACATGGTTGACATAAAATTGTTCTTAAACTGCTGTTAACTTTATACAGTTGATATAAAATATTTTACTACAGTATTTGGTTCAGAATCTTTTTTTTCTAGATTTTCCTCCTTTAAAATTGGGTGTGTCTTATATTCCGGAGCGTCTTATAGGGCAAAAAATACGGTACCTCTTCAAAATCTTGGTGCTTCTTATACTCTGAAAAATACTATAGATTTAATCAGAAGTCTGATTTCAAAGGAAGTTTGAATTTAAGCCAAGGCTCTGGATTGTCCGCTTCTGATTCTCCAAAGCACCAGAGAACAGCACAAGAAGCAACGGGGAGAAGATGATTAAAGTAGACTCAATCTAGAACTAAGGAGAAATTTCCTGACAGTGAGAACAATTACCGTATTTTTCAGAGTATAAGACGCACCAGAGTATAAGACGCACCAAAGTTTTGAAGAGGCAAATTTTTAAAAAAAGTTTTCGCACTCTGCAAACCTCCCCAAAACGACCCGTTTTTCATGAAAAAAAGGGCATGAATAGCCTTTAGGAGGCTTGGATAGAGTGCTCCTGGGGGGGGGGGGCGAGCCCCCCCCAAACTGTGTCTTTGCTTTTAAAACTGTTGCAAACAAAGAGGTTTTCCCTTTCTCACCTGTTTTCTACATCATGCTATATTAGAATAGAATAAAATAGAATAGAATAGAATAGGAGTTAGAGAATACAATACAATGCAATGCAATACAATACAATACAATACAATACAATACAATACAATACAATACAATAACAGAATTGGAAGGGACTTTAGAGATCTTCTAGTCCAACCTCCTGCTTAGGCAGGAAACCCTACCCCAGACAAATGGTTATCCAACGTCTTCTTAAAAACTTCCAGTGTTGGAGCATTCACAACTTCTGGAGGCAAGTTGTTCAGGTAGTCCTCGACTTAGGACCACAATTGAACTCCAATTTTTTATTGCTAAGCAAGACAGTTGTTAAGTTAATTTTGCCCCATTTTACGACCTTGCTTGCCACCGCCGTTAAGCGAGTCACTTCAGTTTGCAAGTTAGTCGCACGGTTGTGAAGGGAATCTGGCCTCCCCCTTGACTGTGCTTGTCAGTAGGTCGCAAAAGGGGATCGCGTGACGCCAGGGCGCTTCAACCGTCATAAATATGAAACCAGTGGCCAAGCGTGTGAATTTTGATCATGTGACGCTGCAACGGTCACAAGTGTGAATAAATCACTTTCTTCAGTGCCATCGTGACTTCGAACGTTCATGAAATGAACTGTCGTAAGTCGAGGACTACCTGCAATGCTCCTTATAATGATGGAATCGCAGCAATAATTGCTTTGTTCAGTAAACTACGATTGCTAAACTCTGGCTTAATTAAGATGCATTCCCAACCGGTGACTTCTAAAACAATTCTCGACGTGATACATGAGCCTCCTCTGAAAGCCAGGGGAGGGTACATGTTACGCGTCGGTCTTTTGGCCCATCTTATTTTAATAAAGCATCCTTTAAATCGATGTCGGATTTTTATCTGTTAACAGAGAGATTACACCAAAGAGGATTGCCAGCTTGGAAGATGTACGATAGCAATTAAAGCAAATTCTCGGCCCTTCACCGTACGTTTCCTCCTCGCAAGGCTTCCTACTTTTGGGGATCGATTCTCCTCCTAAATCCATAGTGGCTGCCAAGAAAGGGGGAAAAAAACACAACATATTTAACGTCCGTAACAATATCTTTCGGGGTTTTGTCCTTGTTTGCGCTTTTGTTTCATTTTGTTTCTTTTTCTCGTTTTCCCCTTTCAGGAACTGAGGACAGAAGCAATTGGAAGACCTCTTGAGATCAACGAAACTGAGAAAGTGATGAGCGTTGCCATCAAAGATATTTTGGTAAGGATGGAGGGGAGGTTTCAGCGCAAGGGCTTTGTTAGTGTCTCCTGCCAGTGGCCAAAACGGTTGTGGCCCACTTACAATGTAAGTTGTAAGGCTTTTTAAATTTTATTTTATTTTATCCCACTGGAAAAAAATCGGAATCCAACTGCTTCTTTTCCTCCTTCCTTTTTTTTTCCTGCACCTCTCTTCTTTTCCCTTACTCTTTTTTACCTTTTGTTTCCATCCAACACTCACTTGGCAACGGATTCATATTTATGACGGGTGCAGTGTCCCCCTTTTGCAATCTTCTGACGAGCAAAGTCAATGGGGAAGCCATATTCACTCCACAGGCGCGTTACTAATTTAACGACTGCCTCGATTCACTTAACAAATGTGGTAAGAAAAGTCGTAAAATGGGGCAAAAACTGTTGCGTCCCTCTGGCGGACAGCAGAGCTGGCAGCAGATTCGGACAATGAGAAGGTTGGGGAGGAAAATAGGCCAGTCCTGGAGTCTGGGGAAGGCTCTGATGTGGGCTCTGTGTCGGAGGCAGAGATGGGGACCAGAGCCGTCTGTCAGTTCTCAGCTGCTTTTGGAACTAGACAGCAGTGAGGCAGAGGAACAGCTGGAGCCTGTTCCCAGTGTGCACATATACAGAGGTGCCAGGAGAAAAGAACAGCTAAGAAATCTGAGTCGACGTGGGAGGAAGGCCACAGGTGGATGGTGAATGGCCCTTCCCATAGGAAATAAAAGAGGAGCGAAGGGGGAGGGGGCTTTTGCAGGAAACAATTCGTTCGTTCGTTTCAGGAGTGTGAAGATCTGTCCGTGAATCTCAGAGACTCTGTGCCCAGTCTTTCCTTGCACAGCACACTTTCCCAGCATGAGGCACTTCTCCAGGGAGTCCTTCCTTCTCATTAGGTGGTCAAAATATTTGAGTTTCATCTTCAGGATCTGGCCTTCTAAAGAGCAGTCAGGGTTGTTTTTTCTGGGTTTGTGTAATTGCTTAAAGCAATTACACAAACCCAGACAACACGATGTTTATTAAGCACTAATAAAATGTAAACAATAGAAAAATCAATAAAATCTTTTTTTTAAAGGCCCTTGAACATTAACAGGGCAGTTTCAAAGGGTAAAATATGTTTGCTTTCTTTTGTTGCTAAGGAAAAGACTCACACAAAAAAGGTGAGACAACGTTCCATCCTGACACTCCTTTGCTTCGTCCACTCTTTGTTCCTCAAGACTCTCGTTTGTTCAGCACAAACTGGTCAAGGAGTTCTGTAGAGGGACACTAAATGGAAATAAATTGCCCTTGAGGGTTAAATGCAAGTTTCCATGACTTTCGGAGATGGCAAAACCAACTATTATAATTAAAGAGAAGAACCTATCTTTTGTGTCCACTTGGAAACCACTTCTGGACTTAGTACTTGAAAATGGTTGAAAACAACCCGAATCCTTGATTTTAGGATTGGGAGGACTAGAATGACTTTGTACTTATAGAAACGGCTTGAAACATTTTGGGAATAAAAAGGCAAAGGGTGAAGTTGTAAGATGGTTGTTGTTGTTTTGTATTTTATCCCACTGAAAAAAGTCGGAAGGCAACTCCTTTTTTTTCCTCCTTCCTTTTTTTTTCTGCACCTCTCTTCTTTTCTCTTACACTTTCTTACCTTTTGTTTCCATTCAACACTCACTTGGCAATGGATTCAATACAATACAATACAATACAATACAATAGTAGAGTTGGAAGGGACCTTGGAGGTCTTCTAGTCCAACCCCTTGCCTAGGCAGGAAACCCTATACCGTTTCAGACAAATGGTTATCCAACATCTTCTTAAAGACTTCCAGTGTTGGAGCATTCACAACTTCTGGAGGCAAGTTATTCCATTGATTAATTGTTTTTTAACTGTCAGGAAATTTCTCCTTAGTTCTAGGTTGCTTCTCTCCTTGATTAGTTTCCACCCATTGCTTCTTGTTCTACCCTCAGGTGCTTTGGAGAATAGTTGGACTCCCTCTTCTTTGTGGCAACCCCAGAGATATTGGAACACTGCTATCATGTCTCCCCTGGTCCTTCTTTTCATTAAATTAGACATTCCCAGTTCCTGCAACTGTTCTTCATATGTTTTAGTCTCCAGTCCCCTAATCATCTTTGTTGCTCTTCTCTGCACTCTTTCGAGAGTCTCCACATCTTTATGTGATTCATATTTATGACAGATGCAGTGTCCCCCTTTCGCGACCTGTTGACAACCAAAGTCACACCCACGTATCGTAGAGTCACAGGTATCACTCTGGGTGGCCTACAATAGAATTGGCATGCGGTTTCTGTTTTGTTTTTTTTTGTTTTTTTGCAGGAGCGATTTCTGTTTTTGCAGTGTGATTTCTGTTTTTTTTTGCAGGAGCAAGTCCAGAAAACCAACGACATGCTCAACAATGTGGCCGCCGATGAAGCCAGTTTGGAGGCCAAGATTGAAAAGAGGAAATCGGAGCTGGAGAGAAACCACAAGCGGCTACAAACCCTGCAGAGCGTTCGGTAGGAGCCGAGGTCCTCTTGGTCCCTCCTAAAAGTTAGAGGTAGAAGTTAGGTAGAGGTAGAGGTAGATTATAGAATATAGAGATGGGTGGGTGGGTGGATGTAGGTAGGTAGGTAGAGGTAGAATATAGATAGAATATAGATACAGATAGATGGATGGATCTCTATATTCTACCTATAATCTACCTCTACCCACCCACCCACCCATGGATGATAGATGATAGATAGATAGATAGATAGATAGATAGATAGATAGATAGATAGATAGATAGATGATAGATAGATAGATAGATGATAGATAGATAGATAGATAGATAGATAGATGATAGATAGATAGATAGATAGATAGATAGATAGATGATAGATAGATGATAGATGGATGGATGGATGGATAGAAACTGTAGATAGATAGATAGATAGATAGATAGATAGATAGATGGATGGATGGATGGATGGATGGATGGATGGATGGATGGATGGATGGATGGATGGATGGATGGATGGATAATAGATGATAGATGATAGATGATAGATGATAGATGATGGATGGATGGGATAAATGGATGGATGGATGGATGGATGGATACGATAGATGATAGATAGATAGATAGATAGATAGATAGATAGATAGATAGATAGATAGATAGATGATAGATAGATAGATAGATAGATAGATAGATAGATAGATACATGATAGATGATAGATGGATGGATGGATGGATGGATGGATGGATGGGATAGATAGATGGATGGATGGATGGATGGATGGATGGATACGATAGATGATAGATAGATAGATAGATAGATAGATAGATAGATAGATAGATAGATAGATGATAGATAGATAGATAGATAGATGATAGATAGACAGACAGACAGACAGACAGACAGACAGCTACTGTAGACAGACAGACAGACAGACAGACAAATACTGTAGATAGATAGACAGACAGACAGACAGACATGTTTGTTTCTGTGTATGTGTGTGTGTATAGCATATGTATATGATGTGCCTGTATGTGTATGGACGTATATATATATTTTCTTTTGAGAGCAGGCATCAGAATTAATGTGTGCCAGTGTGTACTTAATAAAAAATGACAATAAAGCTTATCTCATCTCATCTCATCTCGCCTTATCTATCTTATCTCTTCTCTTGTTTTTTATCCTGTCCTGTCCTACCCTACCATCTTTCCAAATGAACAAGCATAGGCTACTCAGAGCTTTGCTCAGTCATTTTTGGCTTCAGCTTTTCACTGTGATGACTTTTAAATCCACCACAAATGATTTCTTGTTTTGTAAAAAAAAAAAAAAAAAGAGGGGGGGGGAATCATTTCAGCAGGCAATATGTTTTCAGCAGCTGACGGTACCCCACCAACTCATTGAGGCGCCAATTACAGACTTCATAGCCCCCAGGAACGCCAGCCATGTTTCCTGCCTTTGGGACAGATCAACCTGATGTTGGGCAGTGAAGAATTGGTGGCTGCTTCTCAGCCAGGCTATCTATTTTGAGGGGTCCTTGTTGTTCTCTGAGCTGGTTGTTTTCTTGAAGACATTTCATTACCCATACTAGGTAACATCATCAGTGCTCTAGGTCAGGGGTCCTAGACCCCCAGAACCAGGCCACACATGCGGTGGGCAAAGCGCATGTATGTACTCTACTTCAGTGTTTCCCAACCTTGGCAACTTGAAGATGTCTGGACTTCAACTCCCAGAATTCCCCAGCCAGCGAATGCTGGCTGGGGAATTCTGGGAGTTGAAGTCCAGACATCTTCAAGTTGCCAAGGTTGGGAAACACTGCTCTACTTGTACAAATGCCTGCCACTCACACAGAACCATCCCTCCGATCTGCCAAGCCAGAAATGTTGGGGACTGCAGCTCTTAGATAACATTACAGAACCAATGATGTTAGTTTGGGTAATGAAACATCTCCAAGCTACCGTATTTTTCAGAGTATAAGACGCGCCTTAGTTTTGGGGGTGGAAAATAGGGGAGGGGGGGAATTCTGCCTACCTGTTCATCTGACTAGTGTCCTTAGTCCTTAGCCTGGTCAGCTTCAGTACATTAGTGCGGCGGCGATGTGCTCTGGCGATCCCAGCAGCCTTGAACGGGTCTCCGACGTAGCGTACGGAGGCTGAAAATGCGAGGCGTGGAGCTCCAAAAACGCAATCCATTTTGCGTGTGGTAATCTCTGCAGCCAGGAAGAGGACGACGGAGGCGGAAAAGTGGGGGCTGGCGGGTGGGCAAGGCTACATTCGGAGTATAAGATGCACCCAAATTTTCAGCCTCTTTTTTTTGGGGGGGGGAGAAGTGCGTCTTGCACTTCGAAAAATGCGTTAGTTATAACCGATAAATCACGATTAAATAAATCCTGGCTTACTGCAATGTTATCAACCCAGCTTTCCTCCTCCTTACCAGCCCAGCCTTTATGGATGAATATGAGAAAATTGAGGAGGAGTTGCAGAAACAATACAGCTGTTTTGTGGAGAAGTTTCGTAACTTGAGGTACCTGGAACAGCAGCTGGATGACCAACACCGCATGGAGCAGGAAAGATTTGAGGTGAGCGCTTCTGTCCTCGAACGGCTTTAGTCTGAATCTCTACCAGGCGTCTCCCTAAACACCATCCGGTTATCTGCTGTTATTGGATATACCCAGTGCTGGAGCATGATTCTGTGTTCTGTAAGCCTCAAGATACTGATTTTTCATTTTTTTCTCAGAAAACTGCCTTCCTGTTAAAAGATTAGCCAAAGAGCCAAAGAGCCAAAAATAAAACTCTACAATGCCTCTAAAAAAATCCCCCCTGGATGATGAGAGACGCTGTGAATAAATGGAGTTATAGTAGAGTCATTTGTAATTATGAGCCCATTTTCCCCAGCCTTATAGTAAAAGTACATCGACCCATGCACTGGACTCTAGTAACGTAATTCATCTTTTTTTATTTAAAAAAAAAATGACTTACAGACATTTTAAGGAACTATAGAAATGCTTTGGGGATAGGTAGGTTAATTATTTTACCTGTCCAAGCCAAAAGCTTACTTTCTGCAGTGAGACACATCTTTGGCACATTAAACTTTACATAGCTGCATTTTAATTTCACAGCAATATATTTCCTTTATAAACTAAGGGAACCTACTACTTTTAATCTTGCGCGAGTGTGCATTATAGTTTCAACTTTCCAATTGGGAACCATAAATAGAAAACAAAACGCAGGCACAAAATACAGACATTAATATATTTATATTGCATTCTTACATAAACTTAGATGTCCTTAATTCTTATTATAATTAGTTGGTCTATAACAGTGGTTCTCAACTGTGGGTCGGGACCCCTTTGGGGGGGTCGAACGACCCTTTCACAGGGGTCGCCTAAGACCATCGGAAAACACATTCTTGAAAAAATACGGAAAACATGAGGAACTGTATTAAAGGGTCACAGCATTAGGAAAGTTGAGACCCACTGGTCTATAATATTATTCTTGTTTTCTTCAGTTGAGTTGTTTAAATTAACTTTACAAATTCTGTTCTTGTGGTTTTCTTGTACATTAGTTGTAACTTTATAAATCAATACATTTATAGAAAAAATGTATAGAATAAACCAATACATTTATAGAAGAATTTTGCAATTAAAACTTCAGGTGCTTCCTTCAAAGAACTTAAAGGCACTTTGGAATCTTCATCCCAGTATGTCTTTAAAATGAGGTTAGATGGCCATATGTTTGAAAAAATAGTGTTTTTTTTTCCTTTTTTGCTGTACTAATTGCTTACCTTTTCAGCATATTTTCCAGAATTTATTTACTGCCAATGCTGGGAAGTCATTTACTCCAGCACCTTTTTGGAACTGCACTCCAGTCCTTTCTAATCATTCTCTCCTTCTTCATATTAACAAAGAAATTAGAAATTAAATTGCAATCTTTGTAATGGGCCTTTGCTGGTATTCTGATTTCCCTTTTTTGCCAGTTTAGCAAACACTTTAGTAAATCCTCTGGCCTCTATTTCTTGAGAGGATCAAGATACTCGGTTATGTGTTTGTTTTCCTGGAGTGTTTATAAGCAATTGTACTTTTTTTCTCCTTGCCTGGGGGAGAAATGAATGTTTATAAGGTGATCTAATCCCTAAAACGCTTGGCAAATACAATGCTTTGTGTTCTTTGCTCTTATACCACAGCTGGTGATATGGGATAGATTACATTTTTAATTGAAAAAGAAAATCAAAGATTGAGCAAATATTATGTCATCTCACTGAGACCCTCTGGATTACACACAACAAGCTTTTGAAAAGTTTCTCTTCCCATTTATAAAGGCCAAGGAAAAGAAATTGCATTTCAGTATCTAAGTATGTAATCAGGCCTATTCTTTTTTGGGGTCTCTGTAGATTTAAAAAACAACAGTGGTACAGTGGTTCTTGATTCACTTAACAACTGTGGCAAGAAAGGTCATAAAATGGAGCAAAACTCACTTAACAATTGTCTCATTTAGCAACAGATATGTTGGGCTCAATTGGGGTTATAAATCAAGGACTACTTAGAGAATTGATATGGCCGTCCACTCACTCTCAGTGACGTACAGAAAATGATATTTTTCGGTCTATAAGATGCTCTGGACTATAAGACACAGCTAGCTTTTGGGGAGGAAAAGAAGAAAAAAAAATCTGCCTCCCAGCATCCATTGATATTCATCAGGCTAATGTCCTTACAGCAAACAACAAACAGCTGGTCATCTTCAGCACGTTATCGCAGCCTGATTTAGCAGCTGATTGGCAGTTGGAGTGGCCTTCCAGAATACCGCCAATCAGCTGTTCCAGGCTGCTCGGATCGCCACCACCCACTGCTGCTGTCGTTGCCTATCGCTGCTGCCATGTGTCCCATTTTTGGCCTCCACACATTCCGTTTTTGGCCCGTTCCAGGCCCCATAATGTTGCATTTGAAGGCTCTAATGCTCACGGCCGTCCAGTCGTCCCGGCTCTACCCCGAATTAAGGAATTGCAGGGTTACAAAAAAGGGAGTTGCATTGAAGGCTCTGTGTTAGAACCAGTGGAAACAATGTGCATAAAATAAGATCTTGCAATTCCAGCGTTCCCAATTCCCTCTCCCACCCTAACTCCTCATCGGCTTGT